>NC_142283.1:45397249-45754749 GCF_052056855.1 Sturnus vulgaris
TCTTTCCCTAGGTGTTTGCAGTGTAATGCAGAATTCAGTAAGCATTAGTAATAGAACCTTGAAAGAATACAAACACAGGATGATTTGTTTGTTTGCCTCCTATGAATGAATTATGAATAAAGAGTATTCAGTGATCTTTATTTTAAATGAATAAATCAATAGACAGCAACCAACAAGATTCACAAGGCTGCTTTCTGCAGAAGATCCAAATATCTGATGCCTTTGCTTACATAGATCTTAGAATCATATTCTCAAAACAAGGATAAGGCAATTTTACATCAATACACTTTTATTAATATGCAATATTTGCTCATAGGGAGAACATCTGTGACATTCATGTATCACAACTAAATTCACTATGATTACTGCAGCTAAAGAGATGCAAAGAAATAAAAACAATACACTGCTTCTGTTTCTTTTTCCCTAAGAGGAAGGTCTGTAAAGAAAAAGCTTTTGATTTTTTGAATTCTGTAGCTTTTCCCCTGTTAATTCTTTTATTTTACTGTTTTGCCTGTGGTTTTATTGGGGTTTGTTTTGTTGTTGCTGGTTTTGGGGTTTTTTTTTGTTGTTGTGGGTTTGTTTGTTTGGTTTTTTTAACAGCTATGGAATATCTGATCATGGGAGGCACTTGATTCCTTCTTTTCTTTGAGCTTACATGTTTTCTGAGTGGAAACACTATTTTCATCTCCTCTTATTTATCTAGTTTTCTAACATTGCTGTGACTACTTGCCCAGTGTTGTTGACTCTGGTTTGATTTTTTTTTTTATTTCAATGAATCCACATAAGAGAGTGGAAAAGTTCAGCCTTAAACTGGTACTCACAAATATATGAGGTTTTATCATAGGCAGCTGTGATTATTTTAAAAGGCTTGGCTGAGTTTTCTCGGTCTGACAATGTAGCCATAAGTAGCTCATGTGAGTCTGACGTGCCTAAATCAGCATGTAATAAGCAAAATAAGAGCCTATACTGATTCTGGATATGTTCTTGCAATCACTACTGGATTGTCAGTAGTGAAATACAGCGTCTATTGAAAGTACCTACATATGGAGAAGGATGCTGAACATTTGGAGAGGTTCCAGAGACAAATACTTAGAACACTATGATCTTCCTTATGGTACAAGACAGGAGTTGGATGTATTTAGCTTCAGAAATAGAAGGTTAAGGAATGATTTGGTGTTTGTTTCTGAACACGCAAGAGCTGACAGTTTCAGTATTGCAAAGAAAGATAATTTACGGCTTATGACATAGGGCCAGGACTCAACGGATCTGAATTTTAATATTTTCATGAACCTCTTCTCAAGCCTCAGGCAAATTACTCAAGCTGTGCTTAACTCAATTTTTGCATCACTTGTGTAAAATTCAGTGCACTAAATAATACTGGTCTCAAGGAAAGAATCTTGAAACATTGTCCTGATTCTCCTAGGCTCTCTAAAGAAACCTTGAAATCAAGTTATTCAATGATTTCAGTGGTTGGCTACCTCTCAGTCCTGTTGTTTCTGTGGAAATAAAGAAGGGTCTGCTGATCCTCATATGCCACAATTTCCCTTCCTCTTCTACTGAGCACTTGCAAAGCACAAGGTAACACCCTTCTCCAGAACACTTGGCCATTAATGAATGGTTAATAACCATTGCAGTGCAGAGGATATTAACACTTCATGTAGAGATTATGCAGGGTCTGCAGGGATCCAGTTATATATATGTTCTGCATTAGATTTATTAGTCTTTGAATAAAACATAATTCCCATGATAGTATACACCATTGGAATTAAAAGAAGAAATTGGGAAAAATAAGAGTTTCTCTCTATTGATCAGATAACTGATCTTTCTGTTTACTGTCTTCTTCATAACGCAACATGTCGGGTTTTGTCATTTAAATATTTGGTGATTTGGAAAGATTAATCCTTCCATTGCATTCTTTTTCATCCAGCACAGTGGAATGTGACTGTGACAATACCAAATTAGAGACTTGTGCTTTGCCAAAATTAAAAATAAGTATGATTGCTGTTGCTTACTGCATCAGATTAATTTATTATAGTGCAGGATGCCTAATTTAAACAAGTATTCACCTTCAAAATTGTCCCATTTTTAGACTGTAAAATATCAGAGCTTTGTTTATTTGGCTAGGCTTTCTCATCCAACTTTTCTTTGTATATGTAATTACATGCATTTAAAATGCCAAGCTGTCAGAAGTAATAAGTCTGAAAATCTTGCTGCCTTATGCCTTTCACAGAATTGTGTGGAAAAGTGGATTTCTTCACCAAGACCACACATGCATCTTTCCTGTGTCAACTCATTGATGGAAACAGACTGTGACAAATCAACTTACCCTGTAGTTACAGAAACTGGATGTACAAATATATATATTTTTCAGTGTGTGTTTTGTTTCTTTGTTTGTTCTTCCTCCTTCTCCAGCTACAGAAAGGAAACAGGAACTCTTCAGTCATATATTCTGTCCAGTTCTTGGGTTAGTCTGAACTGCACAAGGATCTGGAACTCAGCCACTGTTCATATTATTAACCAGGATTTTTTCCCTGAAAAGAATCAAAGCAGAAAACCCGTGCCAAAGTAGAACTACTTACCTGTTTGGGTAACACAGCTTTACTCGTTCTGACTGTATGAGACACTAGGAACACAATTTGGGAAAAAAATGCTTCATGGTACAGAATAAAGACAGTACTAATGAACTGCAGGATGTACACTGAATACCAGTGCCACGTTTTTGTCATCCCCTTTGACCTCTCTCCTCTCTGACACTGTGAGTAGAACAAATGCCCTAATTCAGAATAAGCAAGAATTCTTAGCCTAATATTCAGCAATCTAGTTAACAACTAGGGCAGAGAGTTGGCAACTACCTTCAATTTACATTCCTTATGGGTTGCTAGCTTGGAGTTATGAATGTGTGATAAAGTTTCATATTTTTCTAAGTGCTTTTGGCTTCATCCCCAGTTTAGTAGGGCCCCTGACATTTAATCTTTGATTCATTCTCACACAAAATTCTTTGTTTGGTGTTGAGAGTGATGGATGAAAGTGGCATTAAGAAAAAGAAAAACAAAGAGAACCCCAACCAACTCAATAACTAAAAATCATTCAAATAGACTGAATAACAGAGGATTAGAAGCAACCAGCTGGCTGAAATTTAATTGGAAGGGTTTGGTTAATGTAAGTAAATTTGCCAAGATTTAATCTTCTGTTAGGTCATCTGTTTCCTCCTAACTAAACATATCTTGAGTATTTATAGCCATGAATGAATTATTATTCCTAACCATCTCCAAAACTTATTTAAATGTCAGTCATGAGTGAAAATAAGGAAAACTCTAACGTAATCTCCTGACATCAGATGGAAAAATGTGAAGGGAAAACATTTTCTGTTTTGCTTTTCCAGAGAAAAATAAAGTTTAACAACCTTCTTTCCTATTTTACATTTAGAAAAAACCCAACACAAAAACCTTCACAGAGACATATTTCATGCTGTTAAATGTTAATGAGGTATTATGCATTGCTAAACTCAGCTGTATAAAAATATGTTGTGTCAGTAGAAAAATCTGTAGTGAGGAAGTTACTTGCTTCACTTGGGCTGAAGGAAAATGTACCTAATCACTACTTACTTACAAAAGAAAGCTTGCAGCCTTGTTCTGTTTCCAGTCTGCAGGTCAAATAAACTATGCAAATTGTTTTATTTACTGTATGCAACCTTGTGGAATATGTGGATCACTTAAATCATATACCTTTTCTCCAGATCCAACTTCTAGTCTTTTATGAGCACAGGCCCAATAAAATGAGCAAGAATTTTGTCAGATGATTTAATGGTTGCCAATTTAATTTCAAATACTGAATGATACTTGTTATGCTGTATTAAATTACATTCCTTATTCTTTAAATTTGCTATATTGAAGATTATTATAAATTACTACTCAATTCATTGACAGTTTGTTAATCTTGTTGCTTTTAATAGAGATATAATTCTTTACAGTTGGTTGATTACAAATTAAATTGTTGTAGTATGCTTTAGCATATGTAACTACAGTAAATATGGCAACCTACCAATCTTTTATAAGAATTATTCATGTTCTTCTTTACCATTATCCCTATTGACTCCGAACTTTACTGATTTCTTCCTTGAATGGGAAGGAACATATGATAGTCTTTGTAGTGTTCCCTGATATCTTAGTGTGTTTTGATTTCTTGCAGTGGTGCTTTTAAAGTTGGATGTTTTTCTGTTCAGGAGACAATGAGGCACACTGTGGCAACATTTTCCTTTCTCTAGTACTTTATATTGTCTAGAATGAGAACATTATGGTGTTTAAAAAGTCCAAGTGCTGAGTCCTGCATTTTGGCCACAATAACCCCTGCAGTGCTGTAGGCTGGGGATGGTGTGGCTGGACAGTGCCCAGGCAGAAAGGGACCTGGGGGTTCTGGTCGGCAGCTGGCTGGACATGAGCCAGCAGTGTGCCCTGGTGGCCAAGAAAGCCAACGGCATCCTGGCCTGTGTCAGGAATAGTGTGGCCAGCAGGAGCAGGGAGGTCATTCTTCCCCTGTACTCAGCACTGGTGAGGTCACACCCTGAGTGCTGTGTCCAGTTCTGGCCCCTCAGTTTAGGAAGGACATTGAGATGCTTGAGCATCCAGAGGAGACAACAAAGCTGGAGAGGGGCTTGGAACACAAACCCTGTGAGGAATGGCTGAGGGAGCTGGGGTTGTTCAGCCTGGAGAAAAGGAGACTCAGAGGTGACCTCATCACTCTCTACAACCTCCTGAAAGGTGGCTGTGGTCAGGTGGGGGTTGGCCTCTTTCTCCAGGCAGCAATTGACAGAACCAGAGGACACAGTCTTAAGCTGCACCAAGGGAAATATAGGTTGGATATTAGGAAAAAGATTTTACAGAAAGGATGATAAAGTACTGGGATTGTTTGCCTGGGGAGGTGGTGGAGTCACGATCTCTGGGTATGTGTAAAAAAAGACTGGATATGGCACACCATGGTTCAGTTGAGGTGTCAGGCAACAGGTTGGACTCGATGATCTTGGAGGTCTCTTCCAACCTTGTGATTCTGTGATTCTCTGATTATCTAGTAATAAAATACATATTATGAAATGCGAAACTTTAATATTTGAAGTTATGCAAACAAAGTAGTGAAGATTTCTGGACTAGATGATTTAGGGCCTTTCTTGTAAATTAGCTTCAGTTGAAGGATAATTTCAGGGTACTTAAAAACTTTGCCGAGAAATTATCCTGGCCATCAATGCTCAAAAAAACTGGAATTGCAACCTGAACATGAAGTTGAATTTGACAATTCCTTCTGAGTGCTGTTCATTTGTAATATATAAATAATTGCTTTTACGGAATGTATGAAAGGAAAATGGAAGGACAGATGCCAGTGAAATATTAGCCCAAATATTTATCCTGCCAGTATTGCTACATCTCCCTTTTACAATAAACTGGACTTGTTAAATTTAGGATACTGAATAACCATACAAACCAAGAGGTCAAATGGAAAAAAAAACCTGAATCAGATATTCTGGTCAATAAGGTATTCCTTTACCTATTTTGGAACAACTTTTCTTCTTTTGATTCATACTCGTCATCACATCTGTGCACAATGATTCTTTATCCACAGAGAGAACAGTAGCCCAAACTGCACCTCTATTGATTACTGTACTCCTAGCCTCAGGAGAATCACTTGTCATCTTGTACAGACTATGATGTTTACTGCTGCAGAAGGAAAAAGTCTTCAGTGTTGCAAAACAGTTTCCATTGATTTAAGGCTATAGCATTCTAGCAGCTCACTGTTAAATAAACTCTAGGGCTTTTCCTTTTGAATTTTCAGGATGTGCTCTCAAATTATTGGTATAGACTACAGACCCCTTCTCTTAAACATTTCTCATTTGCTGGCTTTGCCAGTGACATTACCAGAGAAGAAGATTTGTCCTACTGCTGGAACAGCACTGCTATTCCTGCCCAATGAAGGCTATGATCCTTCTTTAACTGGCTGGGGTTTGCTGACAGCAAGAAAGATAGTGTTTTCTTGTTTGTACAAGTGCTGTACTCCTACCATTCTCAACAAAGACTGAAATTAAAAAGAGGCAAGAAAAAACAATTCCCCTCATCCCTAAAACTCACCAACAAAATATACACAACACTTTCCCACTTGAAAAGTACAGTTCTGTTCTGGTAAACAAACAATTCTTCTTCCTCTTCGTGTCTCTAAACAAAAAGAAACATTATATCTTTAGTTGATAAAAAGAGGTGTTATGAAGACACAGAAAATTAAAAACCTAAATTGCAATAAAATTTCAGACAGAGGGAAATTAGTGGCGTCTCCACATTTTAGTAGAATACTTCCCTTTTTTCATCCAGCAAACGTTCACAACCAACAGTGAAGAACAAAAGCTGTGATTTATATATACGGGCAGGTATACATGCACCCCTGACCTCCTGCCTCCTTTCTCGCCCTCAGCACCAGAAGCAATTTATGGAGAACAGTCTAAATAAACATTAAGGAGTCAAGGCCACAAACTGACAGCAAGGAAAATCAATGACTCCAGAAACCAGATAGTAGGTTCAATAAAAGAGATTAGGCATCACAAGCTAGTGTAGGGCACTTGCAGGTAAATGTGGCTTACTCTTCATCTGACAGGGCTCTCTCATCATCAGGATAAAAATTGTCATAGAAACAGAAGCACACTGAGTAGCCAGTGGAAGATGCTCCTTAGCTGCAAACACTAAATGCTGACCTCTGATTTATACTGAGGCCAGAGGGAATTTACAATTGCTTTTCCAGAGTCATCTCACACACCTGAACCTTTGCCCATAGGAATTGTTTCAGATATACATTTGGAGAACTCTCTGTGTTTTCTTGTGGACACACACATTTAGAGAGCTAGGGAATTACAGCTTGGAAATTCTTTTTCAGGCCTGAACTTCTCCTGACTCTCAGGTCCATTCCCAGGCTGACAAGCTGACTACAGCTTCAGTTAGGGAGGAAGTCTCCCAAGGTGATAGTATGGCAAAAAACAGAGTAGAATTAATAATAAAAATTAACACCTGGAGTCTTTCCCATGGAATACATCCTAAGGTACTGTCCCATGGATGTTTTTCCGAATTGTCCAATGAGCTACTGTCCTGCCCTACCTCCACATAACATACTTTAAATACGGGCTTTCCATACAATAAAGTTAGCCTTTTTTCCCTAAAGAGGTCCATGTATGTTGCTGTCCTTTCTCTCTCTTTTTAGCACAGTAACCACATTTTCTTTGTTTGTTTTGCTTTCCTGAATTATTTCTGAAGTCCTTTCCTTACCCTCACTGAGTTAAATTTCCCTCTCTAACCTGCACAGCTACAGCCTACACTGGAGTGGTAGCTTCAGCTGAAATCAGTTTCAATTAAATCAGTTTCTACAGCACTGTCTCAGCAGACTGAAATCTCCCATAAAATGAGGCAGTTCCAGATTCAGCATGGAATCTTCCACCTGAGCCCTGTCTGAGCTGTATTGGGTGACTAGAGGGGCCATCCTTATCACTTAAGCAGCACACGTCTACTTTTCATGCACTGAGACACTGCCTTTTAGCAGATCATAAATGTTAATGTTATACTGTCTATGATCATCCAGTCAGCAGTGCAAATCTAAAGCTGAATGATAGCAGCAGCCCATATTCTATAAAGACCACAACAGAATTTAATATTGTGAGTGCTGGGTTTTGCCTGACTTTCCTTCCTAGCTATTTTCCAAATGGATATACACCTTCTCTTACTTCAGAAACCCTCTGATGAAACCTTTAGTTTAGTTTTAGTAATCCATAGGCTCCTCAGAAAGGCAATCATGTAGAGAATGAGTAAACTCCTTCAGACTAATTCAAATGTAAACTTCCAGGTATGGCTAAAAGCACTATCTAAACTACTTGCTAAATATAAGAAAAAGGTGAGGGGAAAGGGAAGGCAGGTGACATCCTCCCTCCCTCCCTCCCTCCCTCCCTCCCTTCCTCCCTCCCTCCCTCCCTCCCTCCCTCCCTCCCTCCCTCCCTCCCTTCCTTCCTTCCTTCCTTCCTTCCTTCCTTCCTTCCTTCCTTCCTTCCTTCCTTCCTTCCTTCCTTCCTTCCTTCCTTCCTTCCTTCCTTCCTTCCTTCCTTCCTTCCTTCCTTCCTTCCTTCCTTCCTTCCTTCCTTCCTTCCTTCCTTCCTTCCTTCCTTCCTTCCTTCCTTCCTTCCTTCCTTCCTTCCTTCCTTTCCTCCCTCCCTCCCTCCCTCCCTTCCTGACTTCCTGACTTCCTCCCCCACCCACCCTTCCTCCCTTTCTCCCTTTTTCACTTTCTTCCTTCTTTGCTCCAAAATACCCAGACGTGTGAATTCTAATAGAGCAAAACAAGGTACTACAGGTCAAAAAAAGAATCTTAAGCTTCATTTGGATTCAATCATCCATCAATGTCACTCATAGGTCAATGCCTGTCAGGGACAGAACAGTACTTCATAAACGAGTAGACTGCACTAGCTTGAGTTTAAATTTGATATAAGACAGTCTCATGTGGACTGCATTGTAAGTGGTTTGTGAAATGAGAAAGTCAGGTGCCAAGTCAGAAAACAGCCATCACCCTGATGTAAGTACTATGAGTGGCTTATCATAAGTCCACATAAAAAACCTGTGAGCTTAGTAATGAGTGCGCACATCTTTGTGTTGTAGACAACCTGTATAATCTTTCCAAACTGCCATTTTTTTCCAATCTTCTAGGATTACTAGGATTTTATCTGCTTTCTAGCTTTCTCCATCCTGTTCCTAACTTACACTATACTTCAGTATGCTTGACATTTGAAAGGAAACGCATATGCATTTCCCCTATTAAGAGTGACCAGACTAACATACCATTGTCTTGTAGAAGCATGTCAAAGATAAGCCCATTCCGTTATGTTAATGAAATCCCCAGTAGTCTCAATGTTCATCTTTACCTTAAATTCCAAGGAAATTGATAGTTCACAGTAGAGGAGCAAGTCACACAGCCTTAGAATGACATGTAATGTGCATTGATATTATTTATGTCAGTCATAATGGACTTTTTGGTGCTGGGTGGGGCAGAGAGGGAAACAAATGTCTTAATCCACTTTTCTTTAACATAAGAAAATTAACAACTTTTGTCTGAATTTATTTCTTAGTGAGGTTTAGATTAAGGAAATTAAGACTGTAGATTAAGCCCAGCCACCGAAAAAAAAATCCTGTGAGAAAAAGACCTCGGAGTAGTGAATAGACTTCATCTGCTGAACTCAGTGTCACTCTCCGTTCATATTCAAGTGCTTAAAGCACTGAGGCAAAGCAAAATATGACTGAATCACTGATATTTAGGTAAATGCCTATCTACTAAGCTTTTTCTTAATCAAGGTTATTGGTATCCCTGGAACTTTCACCTAGATTTGTGAAAATTTATTTCTGGTCAAAACTGCTATTAATGTTAACTATTTTTTTTCCATTTTTCCATTTCAGTGAATCAACAATTTTGTAACAAAATGTTTTCATTTTAGCTGAGATCTGTTTTGGATCCCAGAGCAGCAAGGCAATTCATACTTGGCACTGGAGATCTAACCATAGCACTGACCCACTGAACAGTGAACAGTTCATTCCTGGCACTGAATTTATGCACTGATTGGGGTTTGCTCATTTTTTATAAGTAGAAAAATTATTAATTTATGAAAGGGAATTATTCCCTGTCATCCAAGACCTAGAAGCTCAGAGTTATTCCAAAACTGACCAATAAGAATGAGTTTAAATTTAAAATTCTCTGAAAGCATTTTTCTAGGGTTTTGGTTTTCTTTAAACAGTGTTGCCTTTTATTTTCCTGATTGTTTCAAGCCCATATCACAGCAAAAGAAACGGGTTTTCCTCCATCCCATCAATGGTTACTCACTCTTGTTCTCATGCCCCTCCCTCACCTCTGTGAGTCCAAGTATTGCTATCTTGAGGCACACTGTTTTAGGGTATTAATTCACATTAAAACTAATTTTTTTTTTTAAATTGGGTTAGTTTTAAACTGGATCAGTTTACCAAGTTACAGAATGATTGATAAGTATGAACAGGGTGTACCACCACCTGATATGACTCTGTAGTTTCTCCATTCTTTTTATTTTTCAGTTTTTTCACCAATATAGAAGGCATTAGAATTGGCTGCTTTTGTGATGCTACAATCTCTGAAAGCTGTTAGGGTTGATGGTCATTTGTGAGTTGTTGAAATATATGAATTATGAAAAATACATCAAAAAGTGGAAAAGACCAAGACATTTGATATGTCAAAAACTAATATCCACAAAAGGTTGCAGTTACTTCATCTGATACACACATAGCACTAGCACCTTTTCACTGTAAATGTCTCTGAAGAAAGTCATAAATCAGGGAGAGCTCATTAAAGAAAGTTCACTCTAATTCAAATAAGAGACAATAGAGGAATGTGCCCTAAGTTTGTCAAGTTCCTTTTAAAAAAGTGTGAATACTGAGATTGAACTAAAAAAGCAACTCCAAGATATATATTGGAAGTTAAGTAAGTACAATTTAAAGCAGGAATTCATACAAATTTAATATCTGTTTGCATTTGCACTTTGTTGTTGTGAGGATGAAATGGACAAAACGTTTAACTGTCTGCTCACCAGAAATACTATGACCATGCCTTCAAAGCAGCTCTGGCCTTTGCTCAACTGAGCAGTGTCAGAGGAGGAATTTATACTGCTAAAGTTCTAGGTTCCTTGCAGTGCAAGATGAAACTGTAAAATGGATATACAAGGTGGGGCATTCAGTATTTCCACAGTGGTGTGGAACATACTACCACCTAACCACAGCCATACCTAGCTGGGTTCATAAGAAGAGCATCACTGCAAGGAGTTTGATTGTGATTAGTTTCCATTATAGGAAGAATTAAGGATTGCTTCAGTCTTCAGCTGTGAGAGTTTGGTTCTCGTTTGCACTAAAGGCACATCATCCTGACCTGACAGTAAGTGAAGTGGATTACATGTGCTCTATGACCACTAAAAGCGTCAGTATTTTTATGAGCTTCTGCTCAGTCTTCCTTGAGCATCAGAAACTTTCTTGTAAATCACAACTAACTTTTCAAAATTTTAAAATAGTTTTGATCTACCTTTATACAGTATGTACTGCAGTAGAAATTTGGAACAATGTTACTGTAGTACAAAGTATTTCATGACATATCTTCACCTAAAAGCCTAATTTCAGGCTATGACACATTAATGTGGTAAACCTTGCTATATTTTCTTTCTCCTGCTTCACAGAGTAGATGGGGATAAGGGTGCTGTTTACTCTAAGAAAAATAAAAATCATAATTTCACCCTGTTTGAAATTTAATAACTAAAATAGCTCTTTTCACAGGTAAGTGTTCTAACCTGTATCAGTGCATCCTAAATTTCTTTCATGTATCTATTTTCATATATCTACAAGTTCCAAATTCTATTGCTTGATTGTAAGTAGATTTATTTCTGTATTGATCTCAGTGCCACAGTTCTTGAGAACCTAGACTTGAAAACAAATTTATTTTGCAAAACAAGAAGACATTCAAAAACTTTGGGGTCTTTTGCTCGGGTTTTTTGTTTTTTTTTTTTGCAGAGGCTATTTTGTAGTTTTGAGGTAAGTTTTAGTAGGTTTGGTTTTGGTCTGGGTTTTTTTTTGTTTGTTTTTTGTTTGTTTGTTTGTTTGTTTTTGGGGGTTGTTTGTTTGCTTTTGGTTTGGTTTGGTTTGGTTTGGTTTGGTTTGGTTTGGTTTGGTTTGGTTTGGTTTGGTTTGGTTTGGTTTGGTTTGGTTTGGTTTGGGTTGCGTTTTTTTGTGGTTTTGGGTTTTGTTTTTTTCTCAATTCTTTGAAATATACAGGATATGCAGTAAGTATAATTTGATAGATCCCTCCGGTAGGTCACCTTCAGTGCAAAATCATGTGGGATTTATCTTTTTTAAAGGGTAGCTTTATAATTTCTCCTTTTGAACCTTGATCTGGGTTATTTATTTTAAAAGACAAGATGCATTTGTGCTGAAAAGTCCCTTCTGTCTTGCTCATTTTGATTACTTTTTTCTGGGGCTTTGCTCTTAATTTTATCTGTTTCTAAAGTACATATTGTAGAATAGATAAGCCAACCTGACAGTTCCATTACACAGTGAAATAATCAGACCAAATGTATATTACACAAAATAACAGCCTCATACCTATATAGTGAAATTGGAAATACTTTAGAATTTTTACCTGGGAAGGCTCTATTCCCATACAAGTTCAGCTAAAGTACAAAAGTAACCCAGGTTAAATTATGACTTGGTAAAGGCCTATTTTGAAATGGTTCTTGATATCCAGGGGACTTTGTGGAGACATGCTGGGAGCATTCAGAGCATTCCCGTAATGATAAAAATGCAGCTGTGCCGCAGCTTTGAAACTCTTACTGGAGAGTGCTTGAAACTGTACAATTCAGCACTGCTTTGCACTTAGCTAAAGCAAGTGAGGCATGGCTAGTTCAAGGCACCTTTGCTGTAAAAGGGAAACTGTCTTTCTCATTCCAATGAGAGAGGAGAGAGACCTGGCTGCTTCTGGCATAGAAAGAAGTGAGAAAACACAAAAGAGCTGAGGGAAAATGAGGGAAAGAACTTTGGCGAGCAGAGCAAGCAGTTTTTGCCTTTGCCTGGGGAGGAAGAGAAATAGGAAAAACTATTATGACCACCCTTACACTCATGACAGCAGTCAATCCAGTTTTTCCACAGCTCTGGCATAGGAAATGTAAGTAGGAGGGCAACAGCTATTTTCCTAACCCTGAATTTTTCAGCTGTAAACAGCTGCCCACTTAGCTTGTGCCTCGAGTCAGTCTTGGAAGGCAATGCAAATACTGTAAATCAAGCAAAACAACAACAACAAAAAAAATCTGCTGCCAGATATCCTGCGGTTTAAACTGCATGTTCATTTGGAGCTTTCAGATCCTGTTGAAAGAATGAGTGTCCCCTTTGCTTCCAGAGTAGCTGAATCAGGCTCTGCTTTGCAGGAGTACATTAATGATTCACAAGAGGTGAAGCAGTAGCTGAACAGAGACCATTTGGAAATAACCAGTTGTATTTAAATTGTGATCATAATACAAACACATGAGAATAATCAGTATTCAAAAACTTGGTTTCACCCAAATAATTAGAAGGGGTTTATTAAGTAATTTGTCTCTCTTTTTCCTTCTCTTTTCTTCTTTCCTGTCTCTGAGAGAGAGCTCTGTTTTCCATGCTTGCTCTCTAGATCGATTTGGGAATGATTTTCTCAGGAGTTAGCTGTGTGTATGTCTCATGTAGATTTAGCTTATTATAAGTGTGTTCCCCTCACATGTTCCCCAGCAGCTGGAAAGAAAATTATCAACATCCAGAAACTCAGTGAAAACAGTAATAGATACACCACCAAGAACCTGGACATAACAAAATACTGTAATGCTGAGGTATTCTAAGAAGCTCTGTTAGGAGTCTCCCCTTTCCTTCATTGTTTATCATTGACTAGATGTTATAATATTGCCATAAATTGAACTTGCATGGAGAAGTTTTCCATGTCAACCCCTTAGGGCAGCTGATTATAGGTTTGACCTTTTGAGATTCTGTGTATTTCCCACTTAATCAGTGCTGGAATGAGTTGCTGCTAAGTAGGATCTATAGGAACCCTATGGGAAAAGCAAAGCCATCTAAAAATAATGAGTTTCTTTCCCCTTCCCTCCCCTCCTCTCATTTTGAGCTCTATTAGGCCATGATAACAGTCTTAATCCAGGCTACACAAAAGCATAGTATGGCATGTGATATTTGTATTATATTGGGAAAAAGAAGTCTGAGAAGGGCTTTTGGCAGCCTAAAATATAAGTGAAACTTTACAACATTGTTTAAAAATGCTTCACTTCCCACCTGCCTCTTTCTTTCTTTTCACACTAAAATGTGTTTGGTTGAGCTAAGGACTTATGAAGTTTTCAATGTCCAGTACCTATGATTTTGACAGAGTGATTGGTTCTCTCTTGCTTGGAGAAGAATACTGAATTGGGACCATTGCCATTTTGCCTTGTTATAATAACACACTTGGTGGTTTAGATATAATCTCACATAGTAGTTCAGTCATCAGTTCATTTCTCAGTAGTTGAGGCCTGTGGGTTTTTTCCCTGCCATACACTTTGGTTTCTTCTTGTCCTCCCCCATCTCCCTCCCCTTGAACCCCCCCTCTTCCTTTTACATCCTCCTCCCCCTAAAACCACCTGTGAAACTGAAGAGCATAATAGATGTAATTAGACCTTCAGTAATAGGACTGAATGAAGCAGCCAATGAGACTCCTTCTTGGGAAGCAATCAGTATATTAGGTCCCCAGGACTGAAACTGCATTTAACAAGGTTTGGGGCTTAGGGATTGTTGGTCTAGGCTGCTTCCACAAGAGAAAGCCCTACCTGGAATGCAAATCTTAATTTACTATAGCTACAAAAGGGAGGAAAAACACATTCTCTTCTTTATTACACACATAATGAAGCACCTGTTGATATACTGTACCTGCTGATATATTTTTTCCTGAGCAGTAAATAAACTGTTCACAAATGCTAGTAAGCATAAATACAGACTTAATCTGCACTTTCAAACCATTTCTTGGGTTTTTTTTCATCCATCCATGGAAGAAGATAGCCTTAAACTTTGTCAAACTGACACTGGCATTTTTCCACACATATTAAATGATTCTGCTAATAAAGTTATTGAAGTTCCTTTTGATGGGAATGTAGATGTGGTGAAGTTTACACGTGATTTGTTGATTTATGTTCCTAACTGTGTAAGATGGTAATCACATGAAAAAGTTTACCTTTTTAAAATTAAATTCTGTTGTCATTCTGATCTTATCCCTACCTAACTGAACTCTTTATCTCCATCTAATTTCCTTTCCATAACAGGATGTTATGGTGGTGTGTACTCTCATGTAATTTTCTTAGTTGTCATTTGTGAGAATGTACTACCTTACTTCAATCACCTTTTACCCTGACGTTGACATGTATGGAGAGTAAAGAGAGGATTTCTCTCCTCATTGGGCGTCAGATCTTTTGCATGATGTTGGACAGACTAGGGGAAGGTGGTGAAGTCAGACACATCAAAAGCAGCGGGATGCTTCTGACATTACTGTTCACAGAAGGGGAAGAGAGAGAAAGGCTTATAAACCTTCATTTCCATGGCACTTGGATTGAAAGCAGGCAGAGGAGGTCAGTACACTACACTGATTTTAACCAGAAGCCCACAGTTTCAGAGCCAGTGACCCACAGGACAGCTAACCTGGGCAAGCACCACACACCCAGTATGAGCATCAGGCTGTGCCATGCTGTCCTGTCCTGTTCTGTTCTGTGCTGTGTTGTGTCACACATATCTCTTGTCCACGGGACAGATTCAACCCGCACCTGGTAGTGGAGGAGTCTGCATCTCTTGCTTGTCACTGCCATAAATGTTCTAGCATGACCTTGCCCTTGTCAACCATATGTTAGAGAGTTCTAAGAAAATCTTTAGGAATAGAGTTGGTTTATTGTAAGGGAATTATACATGACCTCAAATGAATGAGAGTTTCTCTGCATGGACAGAATCTGCTATGCATAGCATGCCATGGGAAAATACACTAGCACGCTGCCTGATGATGCATGAATGTGTGGTGCCCATGAAGAGTTGTAAGCTGATACTTGCTACTTTTATACCTCTTCCTTTTCGGTCTTATTAAAGCAGTTATTAAGTAATCAATTTTCTGTTGAGCCTTTCCCACAAAGACCCCTGTGATGGCTGTCTCACCTCACCTCACCTCACCTCACCTCACCTCACCTCACCTCACCTCACCTCACCTCACCTCACCTCACCTCACCTCACTCTTGCTGTGTACCCAGTGCAGAACCACTTAGACCTACAACCCTTTACAGGCTGTCCTCTGTGAAAAAAGAGTTGCAAGATATACCTGACTGGAAAGGAAGAGGCTTCAAGGTGACCTAATTTTCACTTGCAATGCCCGAATGGAGCCTACAAGAAAGCTGAAGACACTATCTCCAAGGGCATGTAGTGACAGAATAAACAGGGAATGGCTTCAAATCGAAAGAGGGTAGGTTTAAATAAGACATTAGGAAAAAATTCTTTGCTGGGAGGGTGGTGAGGATATTGGTCAGGCTGACCAGAGCAACTGTGGAGGCTCTATCCCTGGAAATGTTCAAGGCCCATCTGGATGGGTCTCTGAGCAATATGGTTTAGTAAAAGATGTCTCTGTCCATGGCAAAGGGGTAGGAATTCGATGCTTTTAAACTCTTTCCAACGCAAACCACTTTATGATTCTATGATTCTGTGATTCTATGATTCTTTGATTCTATGATTCTTTGCCTCTATGATTATGTGTGTGCCACCAGCAAAGCTGCTGCCTTACCTAGAGTAATTTCTTCAACCCATTGTCCCTTACAGGTCTTTTATTCCTCTAACACAGGTTCTCAAAATCTTTGTATTCCTCTATCAAGAAGCAATGTTTCTCACTTCTCCACCTGAAAATTCCTATTTCCTCTTCACTTCCACAAATCTTCTCTTCACGCTTTCTGCCATGCATAATGTGGTCTATATTTTTTTCAGATTATGTCTTTTTTTTCAGGCACTGTATTAGCAATTTACAAGCTTTCTTTTTTCTTGAGTTTTTTTTTCAATCCAAATGCACTCTTTATGAGAAGCTATTTAGAGATAAGTGGTTTCATTCACTTATTCCAAACCTTCACCAGTATACTGTTAATACTTAGATTCAAAATAGTTATATATACTTTTGCATACATCTATATGCAATAACATTATATATTTTTCTGAATCAAGTTGTGGGTTTAAAGCAATATTTTTTTTCTTTTCTTTTTTTTTTTCTTTCCACTTTGCCAAATTCTTAGATGCGTTTAATAATTTTAATAATTATTTTCTGGGATATTCACTGGGTGAACTTTAGACCGGCATGATACAGTGTTTTCAAATCCCATAAGGGCAATGACAAATATTACAGGTTTTACTATTGTAGGGATGATAAGGAATAATTTAAAAGTTAGGTTGCATGTAAGTGCCAGACTTAGACATATTTATTCTCTCCTTTATTTAAACAAGGTCATAAACAGGAAGTTAAAAGGAAAAAAAACACACACATTTTTATTGGAGGTGGTACAGGAAAGGTTTTGTGCTGATATTAATTTTTTTGGAGATATTGATAATCTAATAGAGTTTTCATATCAGGAGTCACAAAATAATCTTAGTACAATTCTTCCACATTGTTCTACAGTATTTTCATTAGAGTCTTAGATCAATACAAAATAACCATACCTCTTTGACACAGAATTGTCCTCCAAATATTGCCACGTGTTTCTTAGGTCTTAACTAAAGGGTCATTTTGTGGTTATCTTTGATCCTTCTCAGTGACTGAATGAATCTGTAGCTGCATAAGACTGAAGCTCTACTGATCAACCCATCCTTGTGATATCTTGCAAAACTAGCTTGAAAGTTAACTTATATCAATACAGCAACACGCCTGGGCCCCATGGGTGCAAAGGCCTAATTGAAAGGAAGGGGATAATCAAACTGTTGGCTTTGACTACAGATAATGAGCACTGCTATGGGAGAAAATCCATTATCAAACTAACCCCAAGAGGCTTGAAACAGAGTAGCCTCATTCTATATGATTAAAAGCTTTCTTTCAATTTCAGAGGGCACATCTCATCCAGAGACATCAGAATTACAAAGGTGCTTCTAAAGCTGTGGTCAATCAACAACACTGATATAAAGTCCCTAAACTCATGTTGCCTGTATGAAATTAATTTGGCAGGATCAAGAAAATAAATGGCTTTCAGATTACTAAAAAACTGAAACATCAGCTCTGGTAGTGAAACAAGATCTCAAATACCACAAAAAAATTAATATACTAAATGAAGTTAATAGTTAGAGGTACAGGCATTTTTATATGAGTTCAGAGCAATAGTTCACCTTTTGCCTGTTGATAAAAAATATTGAATGCTTAAGGAATTTGGGAAACTCCATCAGAGGTGATCCTCTCAGCTACAGAAATGCCAGTGGACAATACCAGAATTGATATAGTGGTTGCAGTCACAGCTAGGTTAACTAATGTGCAGCCAACTTTCCCTGTCCTCATTGTTTCAGCCTTCCATTGAATTTTCTGTATCTGCATTACAATCCACACCTTTATTATTTTTTAGAAGTATATATAATAAAAATGTGCTTTTAAGAACGAAAATCTGTAGCTAATGTTGACTGCAATGAACAAAAGGAACTGCTTTTTAGTTTACTTGTGTCAGAGCTGTTTGTGAACAAACGGGTTTTATCTTCTGAGTGGACCAGGAACGTGCCCTAAGTTGGCTGTACAATGGTGAACTGTTCATATTAGTTGAGTCTATCATAAGGATTCCTTGACTGGATTTTAGGTTACATGTAGGGTATCTTACTTATGACAAAATTCAGTAATTCCATGTGCATCACTTAAAACACATATTAATTTCATAGCAATTTGGTGTATTTTCAAGTGTAGAAAATAGTTGGCAGCAATTTTCAAATACAAGTGGGTGGGTTCACCTTGTTTGGCTGCCAGATGCCCGCCAAACCAGTCTATTACTCCTCTTCCTTAAAAGAACAGGGGAAAAAAATCTGAAAATAGAGGTGCATGGGTTGAGAAAAGAGCAGAAAGACCACTCAGGAAATACTGTCATGAAAAACAAACTTCAGAGAATCAAATATGACTTGCTTTGGGTTGGAAGGGATGTTAAAGGTAGCGTACTTTCAACATCCCTGCCAGGAACAGGGATACCTTCATCTATACCATGTTGCTCAAAAATCTGTCCAGCCTGGCTTTGAACACTGGATGGGACACTCACAGCTTCTCTGGGAACCTGTTCCAGTCTTGCACCACCTAACAGTAAAGAATTTCTTCCTAATATTTAACCTAAATCTACTCTCCTTCACTGCAAAGCCAATGGCTCTTGTGTTGTCACTGCATCCCCTTGCTAAATGTCCACCTCCAGTCTTCTTGTTGTGCTAGATTTTCCTAGGGTATGGTTAATTTTCTTCTCAGTGGCTGGCATGGCATTTATGCTGAACACAGCATTGATGTCTTTGTTATTGCTGGGCAGTGTTTACACAGACTCAAAGCCTTTTCTGCTTTTTGTACTGCTGCTCTAGTGGGGGGACTGGGAGTACATGGGAAACTGGGGAGAGACACAGCCAGGACAGGTAACTCCAACTGACCAAAGGGATATTCCAGATTGTATGATATCATGTTCAGTACATAACCAGAGCGGGAGGAAGAGGAAAGGAGAATATTTGGAATGATGGAGATTTTTCCCCAAGTGACTGCTACATATGATGGGTCCCTGTTCTTTTGGGGATGGCAAAACCTATGGAAGTAGTGAAAGAATTCCTTGTTTTGCCTTGCTTGTATACACATCTTTTGCTTTGCCTATTACAGTCCTTGTCTCAATCCACGAATGTTTGGCTCTTACTCTTCCTAATTTTCTCTCCCATCCCAGTGGTGGGGAAGTGAGTGACCAGATGTATGGTGGTAATTGGTTGCTGATTGGGATTAAACAATAACACTTGTAGATCCTCTCTGAGTTCTGAAAGGTTTCTGCAAGGCCTTGCCAGGGTCTTCTGTTCACCAGGTGGAACATCCCAAACTCTCTCAGACTGCCTTCATAAAAGAGGTGCTCCAGCCCTCTGATCATCTTTATGGCCTCCTGAGGACTCATTCCAACAGATCCATGTCCTTCTCATATTGGGGCTTCACTGAGCTGGTCACAGCAGACCAGGTGGGATGTCTAAAGAACAGAGTAGAGGCGCTCCCTCGCCCTGCTGCTCCCTAGCCACACTGCTTTGGATGCCACCCAGCATAGTGTTGGCTGTCTGAGATATGAGTGCATATGACTGGGTCATGTTGAGTTTCTTTCAGGAACCAACATCCTCAAGTCCTTCTCTTCAGGGCTGCTCTCAGTCCTTTTTCCATCCAGCTGGTATTTGTGCCTGGGATTACCCTAGCTCCAATGCAATTCCTTGCATTTCATCTTGTTGAACTTCATTGCATTCACATGGGCCCACTTTTCAATCCTCTCAAGGTATCTCTGGATGGCACATCAACTATACTGCTTGGTGTTGTTGGCAATCTTACCA
The DNA here is from genome assembly GCF_052056855.1 of Sturnus vulgaris. Lineage (NCBI taxonomy): Eukaryota > Metazoa > Chordata > Aves > Passeriformes > Sturnidae > Sturnus > Sturnus vulgaris. The sequence goes on from NC_142283.1 coordinate 45,417,388, forward strand.
AAGGTGCACTTGATCCCACTATTCATGTACAAAGATGGCAACCAGTGCCAGTCTCAATATTTATCCCTGAGGAACACCACCCAAAGCTGGACTCCACTTGCACATCAAGCTGCTCATCACAGCTCTTTGAGTGGAACTATCCACTTATCGATTGGTGGGACATCAGACAGATACAGAAGCTGAGCTGGGTAGCCCCGCAGACCTCTTGGCTCTGGTACAGTGGAAGCTGTGGGAGAGACAAACTCAAGGCAAGACACCATGTCTGGTCACTCTGATCACTCTGACGACAGAAGATGTAACGAGGACATGGGTGGTGCAAATGAATGTAAAAGGGGTTGATAACCAAAAAGATTTTGTTACTGTGAGAACAGGAGCAAAGGGGTCTGGGTGGAAAATTTTGATTGGAACTTAGAGAACTATAAATACTGGTGATTAGTGTAATAAAGTGACTTTTTCTTACATAGCATGGTCTGTGCCTCTCAATCCCCACAGTGATTCATCCATCAAATCCATGCATCTTCAGTTTAGAGACAAAGATGTCATGCAGGACAGTGTCGTATGGTTTATACAAGTTGAGATAGATTTGAGGAACCTAATTAATTTAATTGGCAATCAAAAAAGACTAGGGAGATTATATATAAGAAAAAAAATCTAAAATACATTTTTCTCATCCGCTCCCCTCAAAATTCTATGGGAATCGACCAGTATGTGGGATCATGGTCAATATAACATGCAGCTGAAATAGAAAACCATATACACTATTCCTTTTTGGGCCTTGCTGTCCCTTCTGACTCACACTACTGTGACAGGAACCAAGAGGAAGAAAGAGGTACTTCCTTTCACTTGCCTGTTGGGGTAGAAATCATGAACTGTGGGAGCAAAAATTTGCACAGGCAGCAAGAATGAGTGTAGAGGGCTAAGTTGTGTTGGGTTTGCATGGCAAGGTAATGGTACAGAGGAGGGGTGACTTCTCTGAGAATCTGCCAGAAGCTTCCCCCATGTCCAACAGAGCCAGTGCCAGCCAGCTCTAAGACTGACCCACCCCTTGCCAAGGCTGAGCCCTTGTCAAGGTGCTACTGCCTCTGGGAAAATGCATTTAAGAAAGGAAAAAAATTCTGCAGCAGAGAAAAAAGGAGTGAGAATACGTGAGACAAACTTCTCTGCTAACACCATGGTCAATGCAAGAGGAGAAGGAGGAGGTGCTATAGTTGAGATTCCTGGTAGGAGCTATAGCCGTGTGGAGACAGGAGCCCATGCTGGAGCAGGTTTTCTGGGTTTCATTTGTGACCCTTTAGGGGACCAGTGCTGGACTATGCTGTGCCTGAAGGACTGCACTCCATGGAAGAGACCCACACTTGAGCAGTTCATTAAGAACTCTAGCTCATGGGAAGGAGATGGACTCATTTTTGAGGAGTTTGAGGGGGACTATCTTCCACGGAAATAACCTCGAACTGGAGCAGGGGAAACAGTCCTCCCCCTTAGGAGGAAAACACAGTATAAACAGTATGTAGTGAGTTGACCATAACCTGCATTACTCATCCTTTGGCACTGTTAGGGGAAGAGGTTGGAGAATTGGGAATAAAATTGAAAACTAGGAATAAAAAGGGAAAGCCAGAAGGAAGTTATTTTTAAGAATTGTTTTTATTTCTCATTATCCTTCTCTGATTTATTGATGATAAAATTCATTTAATTTCCCCAAGATGAGTTAATTTCATCCATTATGGTAATTGGTGAGTAATCTCTCTTCATCCTATTCTTAACCCACAAGGCTTTTATCATATTTTCTCTTGCTTATCCAGCTGAGGAGAGGGAGTGATAGAGCCTCTTCTGCAACACATGACATCCAGCCAGGGTCAACCCACTACCCGAGAAAATAACACAGTTAACAGATACTTTAGTATCTAGAGAACAGAAGAGAAAATTGCAAGAGGGAGGAGAGATTAGGATGGTAGAATGAAATAGTGTAAAACTTAAGAGAGGATCAGACAAAGAAAAAAAGCACTGAACATAGGATTACAGAGAAGCCACCTAATTTGGAAACTCAGACCCCTCAGTTTTAATTTTAAAAGATAAAGAAAATAACTCTAATAAAAATAAGAAAAGAAAGCATGACAGGTGATCTGAACAGCTGCATTGCACTTAGCTGCAACTTTTGTTGGATGCTTAGAACTAAGATTTACCGTGACATGATGGATGGTTACAGCTCACACCAAAGTTTCTGAGTGTGATTTGCCACTTCTTTCAGCTCTTACAGGAAAGAATAGTTTCTAAAATCAATTCTGGTTCTCTCAGTTGCACTTTAAATACCAATCCAGAAAAATTAAAACAAAGACCATTCATTTTATTTCTTATTAACTCCATACACACATCTAATGCAATTGTGAAATGTAAATTTGGTTTGCTTGCTGACAAAAATAGCACAGTAGTTCAATCGGGTAAATTATAGTCAGCCAGCTCCTGGACCAGCACATCACTTGCTTCTGATACCTCAGTTTCAAGGTACCCTTGGGGATTTTGCCTGCTTAGATGGACAGGTCTCAGACCTGGACTTTTGCAAATAGTTTTCCTATGCATTGCAAGGGGAGTTTATGGCAGGTCTATAGCTGGGAGAGAGGGAGGAGAGACATCTCCAATTCAGAAAACACGGGTATGCTTGTTAGATGAATGAGGGTAACTTGTGACTTGCCATCTTGTACTATTTATTTCATACATACATTCTGAAAAACTACTAGACTTGCATCAAGTTTTCCCTAACTGTGTGGCATGGATACACAAAGCACAAGAGGCCTTCTTACTATGCTGGTGTGTGATGTGTAAGTATCTGAGCCAATAATCAGTCATGTGGTAGGGCTGGGAAGAAAATTTGAAGGTCTTCAGTCCCTAAGAACTTAACTGGAGGCGGCGTGTACCAGCATTCCCTGGACATTGGGGAAAATCAGCACTCTGTGGCCCACATCAACATCCGTCTTTGCATACTGAAAGACAGCAGATTATACTCAGAACCTACCAGATTTAATTGGAAATTTTTAATTGACTGCAAGAGAAGCCAGATTACAGACATGATTTCCACTTCTTTTTCAAGCTTTGTGTTTGGTAAGGCTGTTAAGATCAGCCACTTTCATGAAAGGACTGTTTTTTGCCCAAAGACAATCAGAGATAGTTGCTAACAAACCTTGCTGTGTCTTGTGCTCCTGGAACAAAGGAGTACTTAATTTTTCTCTGCAAAAGGAGAACAGAAATATTATTTTGCCATTATCTGGCTGAAAATGAAAAAGCAATATCCCAGAGCTGTGGCCCTGCTAAATTGTTTTGATGTTCTCACCAAGTTATGAAATATTTCATAGAATTATGCATTTTAATGGTTATCTCAGGATAAAGAAGAAAAAGATAATTTGACTTTAAAAAAGATTTGAAAATATATTCCAATTTGGAATACAAGTTAATTAGTCCAAAGTTGAAAGATTCATGAAAAATGAACTGCAAATCCTTAAGAAGCTAGAGCCACATACTTTAACTTGTTCTTGTGATCATCTTTCTCCAACACTCTTGATTTTCATCATTGGAAAAACCTAACTTAATGCTAAAAATTCAAATCTGCAAGTAAGACAGTCTCAGCAGTTTTGTGTTCATGTTTTGAAGGTGTGCTTCAGGACGATACACTGTTTTTATGAGCTAACTTTTCATCATATAACTAGATAACATGCATTGACGATACAAATGCCATTATCCAAAATGTAAACAAGATGTCTGTATTTAATTTAAATCTACTGATAACAAAGGAATGCCCTTAATTAGGTACTAAACGGATTTTTTTTCAAAGCTTTTAGATATTTTGAGCCATAATTTAATAGTTTTAGTTATGTCTGCTGTTATACGCAAGCTACTATATCTTAATTTTATTGGAAATCAAGACAATTTCCTTATGGTAATGGGCCATGTTAACAATTTTCTGGATTGAAAGAGGAAAGGATGAGGCAGCAATTGAGATAGGAAGTTAGCTAATAAATCAGAATCTGCCTGAAAAGCATAGAAGGCTGGGGCAAGCAAATACAAAATGGCAATATGAAGTTAAAGAATACAAAAATAAAAAATATCACTCTTTGGTAAATGTGATTGATTATGAGTATTAAACACATGAATATCATCAGGGACTGCTGGTGCTCTTCACACTGCTAAGTGTTTGCCTGCAGTTGATTCTCACAAGAGACTGTGCTAAGCCTTCTGTATTCAGTGAACAAATCAGTTCCTCAAGTTCTCAAGGATATTAATTTCAGACTCTTAAGAAAGGCTTAACCATGTTTCTAATTCATAAAGCAAAAATAAACTTGTGTATTGGTAATAAATTATGAAAATTTAAAAGTTTGGCAAGCCTAACTAGGTGAAAAACTTAAAACTAAAAGATCAGGTCAAAAAAAGTACCAGAAGGGGCAGAGCCCCTTTGGAAGTTTTCTCCCAGATTTGCCCTAAACCAGGACAAATGGCTTCTTCATCAATCTTTTCCTCTCAGGTAAAAAGAAATGTAACAAAGAAAAAGAAAGCAGAAGAAATCAAAGATAATTGATAGAGACGGTGATGATATTTGATGCTTTATCTATCTAACAGCTCTGGTATTATGTGTTTTAATTCTATTTTCTGCCTTCATCTGAAAGCTGTGGACAATTTTTTTCTCCAGAAAAATTCATTTTTTTCATTATTATTCTGAGGTTTTTTCTGTTATTTAATGGATAAAGATGTCAGATCTCAGGAAACTGGAGTTTTTGAGCTTTCTGTGCTTCCAGGCCCAGATGTCCTGGAAAACACTGCACTGAAACCTTGGAGAAGACTTGTAAATATGAATAATGAGTTAGAAATCACAGATGTGTAGTGGGTTAGATGTGTGTATTTTCACTGGGTGATGGTTTTTAAATTTGAGGTTTTTACAGTGTAGTGGAAGTTAGGGGACAAGGTGGAGATTTTTGGGTGGTGTCTTTCTTCTTATTCATCTTCTTCTCTTCCTTCTTCTTCACGGAACTTAGGTACCTTTGGATTCGTCAGTCGAAAGTCACTCTAAGGGACAAGGGAATCTATTATTGTGTCAAAAGTATAAATAATATAGGTGTAAAACTTTTATGGGTGTGTTTAGCTTTAAAGGCCTTGAAGCAAGCTCAGCTGGAGCCATTTTTCCTACTTCTAGCAAGGAGCTAGAGGTGCTTTCTGTAATTCTCTGATAAGATATAATAAACATCCAAGTCTGAACACGAGAATCTGTCTCAATCGCCTTTCTAATAATCCTGGCTCCGAACAGAAACAGGTGAGAGTGAGACAAGCCACTAATTAGTGGTGCAAAACCCAGCACACACTCCTAAATAAAGACACCTTTTAGAATTTCAGTTCTTCTGGGAAAGACAGTTCCCTTCCCTTCCCTTCCCTTCCCTTCCCTTCCCTTCCCTTCCCTTCCCTTCCCTTCCCTTCCCTTCCCTTCCCTTCCCTTCCCTTCCCTTCCCTTCCCTTCCCTTCCCTTCCCTTCTGACACTTGATTGCTATTTTAATATAAATAGCAACTGAAATAGCCATGTTATGTTTATCCTGATATTTGAAAACCATGTGAAATACCTCCCAGAAAGAATGAATTTCTGAAGATTAAATTTTTCATAGAAAATTCCAGCTTCAATAGGTTGTCAAGATTTTATACACCTGAAAAGGGTATTTAGTGACTGGCGAGTTTAGCAGTCTTATGTAATGAGTACTCTGATAGTTATATTAAAAGTTTCTTTTATTTTGATTTGAATTACGTTCATAAAAATTTTCAGAGACTTCAAGAGCATTAGCCTTCCCTACAGTTCTTGTCTGAGTCATTTGTCCTTTGAGCTGTGCATACACATGTGCCTGATATGAGATCCCTGGTATCTCAATTATTGGAAGGTTTCTTAGCTGTGCTATACCACCAAACCCTAATTTGTGTTTCAGAAGAGTGAGGGGTAATTCCATTAGTGTACTTACTCATACCTCTTCAGGGGAAGGAAAATTGCATGCTATTTGTGACCAAGTTGAATTTTCCCCTTTTCTTTCTGTGGAATTTTTTCCATTGTTATGCTAAGTATTTGGGGCTACACCCAGAAGCTCAGATAGCTAAGTTAACAGTTTCTCTCGAAGCGGGGAGGAGAGGGGCAATACTGGAAAAGCAGAGGTGGGGCAGGGGCAGCTCTCTGGTTCTCTCAGTCGTCTGGCTCGGAGAGGGACGGTCGCCAGAAACTCCGCTTTGCCACGCTGACCCAGGAGCTGCCTTCCTTGGCTGTGGGATCCCGCACCCTCCCTGCTCGGACGCTCTCCTGCATCTCCTACTGACTCCAGCACATCCTTTGGGAGCATCAGGACTGACACTGCCCTGGGACCTGTGAGCAGCATCTCACCTCTGCCCTTCCCGTCTGGGACACAGGCGCCATTCACCGCAGCGTCCCTCCAGCCCCGCGGGATCCCCGCATCTCCTCCCTGCTCACCCAGAGCTGGCAGGCAGCGCCAGAGCGGAGACTGCACCGCAGGGGAAAGGTGTCCACAGCCGGGAGAACTGCTCACTGGGCTGCCTGCTCTGCTGCTGTTGATCTCGCAGTTATTGTTGTTGTGTTTTGTTTCCCTTGTTACCTATATATATACACACACCTATCCATCTATCTATCTATCTATCTATCTATCTATCTATCTATCTATCTATCTATCTATCTATCTATCCTCAGTAAAGAACTGTTATTCCTACCCCATATCTTCACCTGAGAGCCCTTTAATTTCAAAATCATAGTAGAGTGAAGCGGGGGGGTGGGGGTTATACTCTCCTTTAAGAAAAAAAAAAAAAAAAAAAAAAAAAAAAAAAAAAAAAAAAAAAGAGAGTCCCTGTCTCTTTTGGCATATACCTGTCTTTCAAACCAAGACACCAAGCATGTCGTACAGTTTTACAACGCAAATCCATATTTTAGTTATGACTCCAACCTTGACCTGAGAGTTAAACCCAGTGTTTCATCCATTTACTCTCTGAAGCCTGAAACAGGATGTGCATGTGAAATAGGTGTTTAGAAGTTAGTTTTCTCTGATTTGCATATTGCCGTATTTGTAATTATTTTTGTTTGACATGGTACAACTGCAAGTAGCATAAAATCAAAGGCAGTAAACCAGTAAATTGTTTTGCTGCTTGCCCGTTAGCAGCATGCTAAGAATCCTAGAGTCATTACTAGGCAAACTAACAAGAATTTTAAGCTCCAAGCCTGAAAACAAATTTTCTTTATTCCCTCCCCCACTTTTTCTGTTTTAATGGAGACACTGTATTTCATGCCTTCCTTTTCATTCTTTGAAATTTGTTCATCCCATTTAATGCACTTTGGAAATGGTTTTCAAGCTTGTCAAAAGATTTGTTAGGCATGGATAAAAAGTCAAGCTTGTTGACTTCTGGAGCAATTAACAAAATCACAGATAAGCTATTTCTTGGCCTATTTTCTCAGTTCTGCCATCAGTGCAATTATCCACAATAGAGAATTGTTTTTTATATAGAATAGAGGGTTAGAAAGCTAAAGTTCATTCTGTGAAATATAACTGGTTTCAATGCTTCTTCATCAGCCCTTCCCAAGCAGTTTTCCCAGGTCAGTATCTTGAAACACTTTCATATTTTTGCATTTCTGGAGACACTCTCAGAAAGGAGTATTTTGGTATTTACGATTGTGCTTTTAATTTTTAAGCCAGTTTTCCAAAATAAACACAAAACCTGAAAAGTCTCTCTTGCAGCATTCACAAATAGGCTTTTGCGCCAAAACTGTTAGCATACAGGGAATTTTAGTTAATATAACTTTTAATTTCAATTTTAATACGTACTTCCCCAGTGAGATCATGCTCCCACTGATAGCACTGTAACTTCACTGCACACTAAAACAGCCTTTATAATGCTGGATAAGCAGGCCAATCTCCTATTAGATGACATTTTTAGACATACATTTTTTTCCCGTTTTCTTCAACTGTGATAGATCATCTAGGTGAATGCAAATGAGATTTTTCATTATTCCCAATAATGAAGTGCAACAAACTTGTGATCAGCTTTAAAGGAATTTGATAGGTTCTTATATAACTTTCCACTTCATATAACAAGTCTGTTACCCAAGTTTTAAATGAAGAATGTGCTTAAATCAGCCTGAAGATGCTTAGGAACATAACTACTTATATAACTGCTGTTAGGATCCTTATGTAATTTTTCTCTTAAGAGAAATAATGCATTTCAAACAGTACCAATTACTTGCATTTTGAAAAAATGTATTTACGGGGGATAGGGCTAACTGCTCAAGCCCTCACTCTTTTACAAATGAAACCTTTTTTTGTCACAAAAAAATAAATATATGATTGAAGCTGGGGAAAAAAAGAATTGTAGTCAACAGTATGACAGTTCTTTAAATACTGTAGGTAACATATCCATCCAACCTGGTCAGTTAGTTAAGAACAATGTAACGTGTTCTTAATGAGACATTTAATCAGAGATATTAAAACTCCCTGTTTAGCCAGTTCAAGATTTTAGTTGATTTAAATCAAAAACTAAAAAGATCGAACATGAACTAAAATGTAACCAAAATTATTCTGGATATTGCCTTTTGCTATCCTGCTAAAGAAAACTCTCTTTGAAGAAACAGTTGAACAGAGTCTGTTTTAAGCCAAGTTAGGAGATGAAATTACTATACATTTTCACTAATTTTAGTAGTATTTTGTAATCATTATCTCTCCCTTGCATATGTTGCATTTAAAATACAAATTGAGATGCATATCAGTATTCCACAAGTCTGTGAAACAGTAAGTATTTATGGGGTTTTTTTCACATAATTCCCCTCTTCTGCCATCTTCTCAACTTCATCTCATTTTCAGTGTAGAGCAGTATAAGTGTTACCTCAAAACTATCTTTTGGTCATTAGTATTTTAATTTTAATTTTACTGGTAAGATTGTGTGTAATTTGACTGTTTCCTTGATCTGAAGATTGAAAACTACAAATCCATTTTTGAAGAAGAATTTTTGAAAACATTGCTGTGGGATTCTATATTTTATTGTGGTTTATTAACAGCAACCTGAGTCTATGTATTTGGAAGTTAGGTAAGTATGTAAGGGAAATATGTTGTTAATTTCTTTCCATGTCAGTCCAATGAAGTGGCAATGATCTAGAATTTTATTATTTAATGACTGAAGATAAAGTGATGATTTCACAGATATTTACTGTAGAACTCTGGGACTGCTCATAGTATAACTACTGGCCTAGTTTCAAGACAGTAGTATGTACAAAAACAATGTGGAGTACATGTATTTTCCTAGGAATAGAAAAGAGAATCTAAAAAACATGTTGAAATTTCATATTTTTAATGAATAAAATTAATCTATTTTTGTAATGAAAAATTTAAAAAAATGGGAATAAACACATTTTGTTTAGATTTTTACCTAAAAATATTATTTCCTCCAATATTAAAAAAAAAAAAAAAAAAGGAATTATATCTCTTCAGAGCAGCCATCAGGACATTTAATATATTTAGTTTTTGAATAGAAATTCCTTTAATTTTTGATGACCAGATATTTTCAACTGCAAAACAAAAAGTTTAGTGCTGGTGAAAGCACCTGAGAATTTCTACCCCAGACATATTTTTATGCCCTAGAGTAACTTTTCAACAACAGAAATAAAGACGAAAATTGAGGGAGTAAATACACTGATATGGACTATGATGAAAAAATTTTACAAATAAACCTCAGCAACAGATTAGTATGTTTCAAATGAAATGCATTCGAAGATAATTTTCAAAACCCAAAAACTTTACAGTTTGAAAAGTAATAACAAATGCTGTGGCATGTTTATTTCAGTTAATTCTGTTGGTGAGATGTTTCACATTTTAACTAGCTGCAATCTTTGACCTCCCTAATCACTGAAGATAAATTAATCATGTAAGATCAGTTTTTGTATCCAAAATTTAATGGTTTAAACTGAATTTTTATTTAAAGGCCAAGAACAAAATTATTTCTGTTTTGCTTCCAGGGAAGAGAGAAATCTGGATCTTTGATCACTTGAAAAATATGAGAATCCTTTATAAAGCTCCTCATCAATTAATTCAGCATTTTGAATTCAATAGTTTTGAACTTTTCCAGAGTGTAACAGCACCAGATTGGATAATTGACCTTTGTATCTAGATTTTGGGAAATCATAGATTTATTGAATATCTCCAGTTGGAAGAGACCATAACGACTCTAACACCCTGAGATTTGGAGGACTACCTAAAACTAAATCACATGGCTCAGAGCATTGTTGAGATGATCCTTGAACTCTGGCAGTCGTGATGCTGACCACTTCCATGGGGAGCCTGCCCCAGGGACTGACCACTCTCGGTGAAGAATGTTTTCCTAATGTCCCAAATAAACTACCAGATAATCTGTCGGTGTCACCTCTTTTGTTTCTAAGCCAGATCTCGGACTGAAGATGTGCTGGCAGGTATTTTTGTTGTGAAACAAATGATGCAATAGTTGAAGGGCTGGAGAGCACTGAGCTATTATTTCTCAGGTAAACCCACCCATTGAGTCGGTCTACAGTCACACAGGACCTCTGCAAGAAATCAGTTTATGATTTTTCCCAAATGTATTAACTCTTAATAGCTATACCCCTTCATCAAAAGGAGTTTTTCTGCATGTAGTGACGATTAAAAATCTACCCTTGATTGATCTTAGCTGTATTATGTTGTGAGGAAGGATGTCTTTTCAGTGACTCATTGGGCAAAATCAATTTATTACCCAGCTTGAACTACCTGTGTTACCGGTTAACTTCCTTTCATGAGACTTTGAAGTTGTAGCATCTACATTTTAAAATGCAAGTAATTGATTAGGAAAAGGTAAGAAACTAAGTTTTATCTGGTCCCCCTCTGGAAAAGTTCAGAAAATTCTTTGACTATAGATGTATGAGTTATTTCTACCTTTGCTTTCCATATGTTTTCTGCAGTTCAAAATTAATTTCTTGAATATCTCTCCCTTTACATTATTCACCCTGTTTGGAGCAAGTTGGAATTATGTGTGTGGCTCCCCTTTCCCTCAAAGCTTTGAAGAATCTGCTATAATATATTGCTTTAATCTATCTATTCTGGGTTAGAACTTCAATGCTTACAACTTTACTCCTCTCCCTTAAGTTTTCCTCCTCTCCTAAGTTTTCCCTTATCTTCTTATGATTAATGGATCATCTCTAAGACTTTTGCACCAACACCAGAGAGTACCAGAGAAAGAAACAGTCTTCCTATTTTGATTCTTACATTCTTCTGCAAAATATTTCTGTGCAATAAAGCAGTATCATCTCCCTGAGGTTTGTGGGTGATTTAATATCTCTCCCGTATCTGATGCACATTTTTCTTTGCTGAACACTGCATGTTCACTGAAAACTGATGTGCTTAGCAGCTGTTACTCTGTATAGCTCTTCCAGATGTTCTACCTAGACTATCATATTGGCATGCTATTTGAAATCTCATCTCTTTGTTGCCTTCCTATTGTGCATCCACTCTTTTTTTTTCATTACTCTGAACTGAAAAAAAATTCTTTTATGAAATTTAAAAGTAAACAACAAAACAAAACAAAAACCCACAAGAGAAAAAAAAAAAGTTCTTCACAAGAGGGAGTAAGCCACAAACACAAATGTAGACCAAAACTTTGAATGTACTTTACAAAGAAGATAACAAGTGAGTGCATTTTACTTTATAAATTTCTGCAACATTCAGAAATTCATAGACATGATCTTACTTTCTTGACTTGCCAAAAAACTTTTATGTTTATGAGACTTCTGCTCTGCTGCAGAACTGTCGTATTCAGGAAAATGTTTCTTCTGATATGTAGTCTAAATATCTGCTGTTATAGTTTATATCCATCATCTCTTGGTCTCCTGCTCTGAAGAGCTGCAAGGAACCTAATTGCAGCTCCTTGATATCCTTCTCAGAGGTGCTGATGGTAAGTGCCTCTAAAACAGTCTCTCCTCCAGGACAAAAAAGTCCTGGTGTCACAATGTGTCCCTGAAGAAGGGCATCTTCTCCAATGCCTATTCATTTTCTCTGTCCTCCACAGAGCTATGTCCAGTTAATCAGGGTCAATCTGTGTCAATCAAACTGGACGTAGCATCTAGATGTGGTCTAGTGAGAACTATGTAGAGGGAAATACCCACTCCTCATAGCCGACTGGACTTGTGCCTTTTCATACACTCTCAAGATGCTCTTTGCTTTCTTTATTACCACAGCACAGTATTAGGTCATGCTCAGTGTACCGTTTTTATTTTAATATTAAGGGAGAAAACCCAAATTATTATAAATTTGGTGAATAATGTAATTCAATGGATGGTTAAACTTCAGTCATAAAGAGAAAGATCAAATTTGTATGTGTACATGTGACTGTACGTGTACCTTATCATGCTGTCCTATTTAGAAATGGAAAATGAACGCAATATTACATTAAATGGTCTATCTGCCTGAAAGGCAATAACTTTGGATGTTATATTCTGGAAATTTTGCAGATATTTTGTCCTGAGAATACTCTTCAAATAGGAAGACTGTTGAATGTTACATGAGTTGCAGAAATTAAATATCAGCTCTGTCTGGAATATTTTAAATGCAAAATATCAAAAGGAATATATCCTAAAATCACACTTTGAAAGGTGCATCTGAGACTCCTTCAGGTTAAGCATGATATTGAATAATTTTTTACTTATTTTTTTAAAAAAATTGACTTTTCTTGTCTTATTAAAAAATAGTATAAAATAAAGTATGTAAAGCTATGAATTGCAAACTGTTTTAATGATCTGGGTTCTGTTAAAAGCCATATTACTTTCCATCTCTTAGCACTCCATGGAAACTGAAAATATTATTAAACTGCAGGAACTACAGAAAACAACACCATGAACTGTTCTAATGTGTGCGACAATAAGGTCAAAGCCCATTTGAAGACAACTCTCATTTTAGATGCTTTTCCACTGAGTAAGAACTAAGAGATTTCTAATTTTATATTTTGTCTGCATTTACATTTATGTTGAGCATACTTGTAGTATATGTATGTAATTCACTGTGTGGTAACTGTTCATTGTTTTCATAATCTTAAATAAAAGATACTGTGGAAAGTATGGATTAGTATGAATTAAAACATGCAGAAGAACACTGATACAAACAGAAAATATTAACAGTTTAATTTCTGTAAAGAAACCTGTTGTACTCAGTGAGCTCAGGGTTAATGCAGAAGGTTTTTATCTAACAACCACAGAGCAGTCAAATCTCATCACCTTCAGCAGGAATAATTTATGGTTTAATCTTACATGCAGGCGTATTAAATTAGTATTACTCATCAGAACTCACTTATTAATAAAACAAGCTGAATTAGTCACCAGAGAATCATATTTGGAAATTCAATGACAATTTTACATTTTTAATAAAGACTCAGAAATATTATTGCAGAGCAGGTGGTATGAAGAAATGTGGTCAAATTTGACATTCATTAATAATTGAAGTGTGGAACGTGACAGAGGTGAAAATTGATATTGATTTTTTCCCCTCTAATATTTGGATGAGTTCTGAAAAGTAAATAAAATGAGATAACAAGACATATCAAGTCACCCTGATTTCTATGATCACTTCTCCCTGTATGCACACATATATATCACTATTTTCCTTATCATGTTTTTGAATAATTCAACACCCATAGTCTTTCCAGTTCAATGCATTATAAAACATGCTCCAGCTGAGTTTCAATCATATTAGACTGAAAGCTGAATTTTTTATGAAGGATTATTTAAAACAAAATGTGTCTTGGGCCCTACAGTCTCTGAAACCAAACAATCCTGAGAGTTCAGTGAAGAAATGTCAACACTGTGGAGAATTTTTCTATTCAAAAAATTAAAGGAATCCTGTTTGATGTGTATTAACCATATCAATATTAAAAAAACTTCTGCTGGATTTCAGAAGTGATATGACAGTGGCAGTACTACCAGGCTTGTATTCTAACTAGATGTGAAAGCTCCAAAATACTTGTACTCATGCTGAACTTAACCTGTCTTTGAGACAGCTGTAGCAGCACTCCTACTGATTTCAGTAATGCCAGTTTTCAGGTTCAGCTGAAGCTGGACACTTTAGCCTTGTTGGACTCGAAACACACAGGGAGGGTCACCAGCCTCTGCTGTCCAATCTTCAGCACACTGTAGGCATCTTCATGGAGTATATTCCGTGGGATTTACACGGCTATTAGAGGTCTGTAGTATATTTTATGGTGCATGGGATTTTGTTTCAGCATTCCACGCCTCCCTCTGTTCTCACACAGGTTTGTGGTCACGATCTTCTTTACTAGACATTTTCTGATTTATATTCTTCATCCACATGAATGTCTAGTTCCATTTTCTTAGCCCAGTACTGGTTATACCAATAGGAGAAACTGACTGAAAAAGCTGGAGTCTTCCATTCCTGTGCGTTTACAAAAGTAAATTCCTTGCTTCTGAAGGAAATAATCTAATTACATATTCTGCCTGTAGGTGAAAATTTTATGGTACAAAATAAAAGAAAAAAATCACTTTCTCCAAAGTTTACTGCACGGAGTCCTTCAAACTCAGTCTGACTTCCATTTGAAACTATAAATAGCCGTGTGCATATCTACACTTCAGATTCTTTGCAATATCACTCTTTCTTTTGTACAATCTCCTACAAGTTTATGTAGAACTGCAAGAAAATCCTGTTTTCATAGACTTTATCGTAGTAATTTTCTGGATTTTATGCTATACAATTTCCCTAAATGATCAGACCACAGATTATTTTTCAATAGAATTAATAATTTTGGTGGAATAATTTCTCTAGAGTTAATCTCTGGGGTGGGAGCAGATGAAGGAGTGTAGTCTCATATTGACTGTAAAAAAACTAAAGGCAGCTAAAAAATGCCAGAGCAGCAGTACATTCAGCAAATAAATAAGCAATCAGAAGTTAAGTAACGAGGAAGAAGAAAAGCTCAAAAACAGGAGACAGAAAATGTGCCAACTCATTAGATTTCTTTTCTTCTAAGAATTCTTTCATGTGTTGAGATGAACATCTCTCCTCAAAGATATTGAGCACAAATAATATTGATTGACTGAGGTTATTTTATGGTCTTGTGCCTTCTGCCTACTGCAGAACAAGTAACTGTTTGAAGATCCAGTTTGCTGTTAACAAAGCAAATGGTTGGTGCTCTAGGTCTCATTTTGTTAGAATGAATTTATATTGACTTCAATAGCCAGCATTAATGAAATCTAATCAAATAACTGAAAACGTATTCCACAAGGTATTTTCCTTTAATTAGTGAGAAGTATTGCAGAAAATATGAGATGGCTGAGAATTTAAAATATAATAATACATTCTTCTTATTCATTATCATTATTATTATTATTATTAATTATATCTTTCAAATATTTATGTTGGAAACATAATTCCAAACTGTGAGCTGTGAGCTATTTGGAATCTGAGTTCCTTTTTTCTGCTTTTTTATTATTATGTGTAGGTCTTCATCACAGAAAGTATGATTCTAAAGTATGATGAAAGTGTAACAAATGCTACTATTTTCATTAAAATTAGACAATAACTTAATTGTCAACAGTGCACTACTGGGCAGGTTTAATTGTTCTTATGTGACAGACATGGTGTAAACAGGAACATGTTCCCTCATGCAAAAACTGCATTTAGTTGTTCAAAAAAAAAATGCAAATTGAAGTATTTATCTGTCTGTAACGGTTACCAGCTTTAAGTATGCTCTTCTGTCAGCAAAAGCAGATTTGATAATTGCGAGGAAAACTGCAAAGAGCTGAGACCACATGATTTAAGTTGATTGACCAAATTATGTGGAAAATATGTGTCTTAGGTCATTCTTGCACTATAGGCTACAATGTCAGTCAGAAAATTCTTACTGAGCCAAAAATGCTCTAAGTATTTCACATGAATCACCTGAAGGGCTGAACACTAAAAATAGTGACCTTTTTAGGCATTCCTCAGAGCAGAATCTTATAATTTTGATTGGATTCTCATCCTTTTGAGACCATATGTACCATTTAGACAAAAACAATACGGTTTCTCCTCCTGAGTTTTGACAGCTTCCCCTACACACTCCCCCATCCCCACATCCCTTGCCTATACCTGGAATTGGAGGAGGAGTTTCAGGTCTTGTCACACTTTTCTGCCCCATGTTTCACAGGGTGATGTTTAAGTCAGAGATCACAACAGTGCTTTGGGAGGATCTCTTTGTTCTGTGCAGTTCTTCTTAGGATAAACAATATATCATCAGTTTCAGTATGTGTTCAGAGAAGTTATGAAGAAAACTCCTTTTACTGAAAAAAGTTTTACCCTGTTGCAACATTCTCCTTTCCTCTGGCAACATTCTTAATACAATTATGAAAACAAATGGGGAGCTCTGATTTCTTCAGAATACTTTGCTGTGATGTAAAGTGTTTGGTCCTTCTTATCCTTGATATGTTGTTAATATTGTCCAGCATCACACTACATATGTTACAAATCACACACAGGTTCATAAACATGTATGTAAGATAGCCATAGAAAAAATTGTGGGACATTTGTCAATACCTCAAGTAACTATTTCCTATTACAAGCCCATAATGGATATCTGTCTCAGGTCTGAAAAATTCTGCCTTTTCATCTGGGAAAACATATATTTATTACCTTCATTGCCACTAATGTTGAAGCAGGCATGATGATCTGGGTGATATTCTTTTGAATACATGGCACACGTAATTTTTCTCTCCTTGCTGAGCAATTGCTTATAAACTGCCCCAAATTGTCAGCTTGTATCTGTACCAGCCCATTGAACCTGAACTTCCTGGTAATACCTCAGGCTATAGTTTTTTGAAACTCCTAGAAACCAAGTCATAAAGTTAAATTACAATGATTTTGTGCAATGAAGGTTCCTTCTTCCTTATTTTAAACCTTGAACTCAGACCACTTAGTGTAGCTGCACTTATTTTCTTTTGCCTGGTTGTGCTTAATTTATTCACTTGTGGTTAAAAATTACTGTTCTTAGGAGTTAATGTACTATCCAAAGAGAGATGAAAATGAGTAGTCTAGAAGTAATAACTAGCTTTCTGCCTTTCTGGAACCTTCCATTTATGTAAAAGGTTGATTACTCCTCCCTCATATATCAAGAGATCTTACCCCTATTCAATTTCTTATCCCATTATTACAAGAAGATTACTTGATTAAAGAATTGAGTTAGTCAACTGTTATCAAGATTTAAAAATATGTCTCCTTTCTTATTTCAACCATTGAAAGAAAGGTGTGGAGCTGAGTAGGAAGGCATCCTGTGAGATAGTGAGACAAGATATATAGATACAGTTATAGTTATTTAATTCCTCATGTACTACATTGCTTGCCTTACTACTCATGTCATTCCATTGATTTCTCCACTGCTGAGCCAGAAAAATGGATAACAAGTTTGCAGTTCAGTATCCAAAAAAAAGAAAGTCAGAATTTTGTGACATCTGACAGAATATAAGTGAACAATAACATAAATTTCCTTTGCTAGACAGAGCTATGTCACACATTGTGGAAAATTGTGCCTACCAATTCTAATTTTTTTTTTTTTTTATTCAGAAGCCATTAGTGCCTATTATTAAAGGATCATGGAGCACTGAAACACAGTGCACTTGTTATTAGGTTGTCAATATTGTTACCCATTCTCTAAGGATCTTAGGATCTCAGGTGAACAGGAGACATAGTCATTTGAGTTCATACTCTTTTGGTGAGTATTTGAGGAGACAGTGTTTTTCTGTGTGCTGGACATGACATTAAAGCCAAATTTTGGGCACCTGATTCTGGAGAGAAAATACGAAATTGATAGAGAATGAATAATTGGACAGGTTATTTACCTCATAAGAGACAAGAAGTCAATCTTGCAGAATAACTTTAGCCAAAAGTTGTAGGGAATTACTTCTTCTTAAATGAGTGGCCAATTATACAATGTGGTTTGGAACAATCTAGAGACACACAAAAAAATCCAGAAAAGCAGATTTCTTTATTGAATTTAATTTTTGTCTTTTAGCAAGGAAAAAATGTATCCACACCATTGACAAGTGGGCAAAATATTATACTAGTTGATTTTTAAAAATGCTGTTTAGTAATATGTAGTTAATTATTTATATGGAAAATATTTGCTGAAAGGGAAATAGGAGGGTGCCATTATGATCTGATATGGGGGATAAATGACCATTTTTATCTCAAGTAGCTTGGTGGTAACACACAAGACTCAGTGTACATATATTGACTTCTCTTTTTTTAATCAAGACAAAGACTAGAAAGTAATAGACTCTAAAATATTTAAGTTAAATTATATGCATCACCAGCGCCCACATATCTATTTTTATGATTCCTGTGAGAGCATTAACTTCACTTGTATTTTCTATAATTTAACTTCTTTACATTATATTAAAAAGTAAATGCCCTAAGCACAGTTAAAGCTGCTAATTGTGGATTTGCAGACAGACATGTTATGTAACAATGGTGATGCCTCCGTTTACTTCTTGTGCATATGAATAGCAAGGTCTGCAGTGACCCGTATCCTGGGTAATATCCCGTAGTGTCACCTTATTGTTCACATTTTTCCAATCACATGTTAATTTTATTATGAGGTTAATATATATAAAAGATATCTGAAAGTGAGTTACAGTCTTAAATATTATTGGTTCAGCAGTGACCCCAGGATGGAGAGGCATTTGCATGGGAAGTAGCAGGAAAAGTGTACAACAAAGCGGACAAGGTCTTCATGAACTGTGCTCACTCTTTAATGCTTTTCACTGCCTGGAACAATCCAAATGGCAAGGGAGATGGCCTTGAAGAATTGCCCATCCTGTGATTAATGCTTTGTTCTACCTGGGGGCAGTCTGACAAAGGGAGCAGTGATCTATCATGGTGCAGAACAGTGCAGGCTTTGGTACACCTGCCAGTATCTTGAACACGAAAATGAGATAGTTAATTAGCATATGTGAACATAGTTTGAATAAGAACAGAAGTACCTGGGAGATGGACAAAGTTAAAAAAATAGAGAAAATGTTTTATCGACTCCTTTATATTTTCTTTGAGAGGTAAGATCCTTTCTCACATCAGTTCCTAATTTTTTCCAGGTCTGTACACTCCTAGTTTTGCTTTCCCTCAATGAATTGATTTTCATTCTCCATTCTGTTTCAAGTCAATCAAACAATTTTTTTATCCACTTTTACATAAAATTACCTGTACTGGGTCAGATCAAAGGTCTACCTACATCCTGCTCCCAACAGGGAGCCTAGGAAGGAGTATAAATGCAGGGCAAGCACACAGTGATACTTTCCTAGAACAGTGTCCCTACTTCTGTGGATTTATGATGCAAAGACTTGATTTAAAGGTTGTAGGTTGATGTGAACTTGTATTCAATATCTTTTTCTTCCGTTTCTTCCATGACATTCCTTGTTCATCTTCTGACCATTTAGCACCAGCAACATTCTGTGGTAAGGAAAACCACAGGCAAAATCACAGAATACCTGAAGGTCTGTCCCCCTGTGCCTGGAACAGTGCTGTTTTCTTCTACTGTTCATTCTGCTAACTTGTGGGAAAAAGATGCAAAGTAGCTTTCCTGACAGTATTTCAGGATAAGAACCAAGACAAATACTGGCAAACAACATTTTATAACATGTGTGTGGCCTAGACAGTGACTTGCATTTCACAAGAGTGGTGCTGCCTCTCTTCATGTCTAGAAGTATCTGCATGACTGTGTTTGGACACTCTCTTCTAGATGTCCTCATGTAAAATGGCAGTGATAGTTACTCTTTCTAACAGACTTTTGTACCTCAAAGGTATCAGAGAATACCATCTACAGAGCCATTATGTTCATATTATTATAATGAGGAGAAGCAACGTTG
The DNA here is from genome assembly GCF_052056855.1 of Sturnus vulgaris. Lineage (NCBI taxonomy): Eukaryota > Metazoa > Chordata > Aves > Passeriformes > Sturnidae > Sturnus > Sturnus vulgaris. The sequence continues at coordinate 45,437,280 of NC_142283.1, forward strand.
CCAAAATCCCATCTCTCTTGCTAAGAATTGTAGTAAACAGGAAAGATAATACACAAAGAATAAGGAAAATTAAAAAAAAAAAAGAAAATACTTTTAAAATTAAGGTAATAAATGGTGATGGAAGGAGAAATGGTTAAAATATTATTTTGGAGTTTTGCTTGCTTTTATTTGGTGCTTGTTTGTTTTAAATTCATGTTACCTAGTCTAATAATCATATCCATTTACAGGGCTCTGTGTGAAAATAATGGACATGTCAGGACAATATATTCCTGGAATATATATGAAAATATACACAGCACATCTTTTCTACATAAACTCTTGCTCTCTATAATTTATGAAATGCTGTGTGGCCTGTTCTAGGATCATGTATTATAAACAGTGAGGGTTTTTTTTCCCCTTCAGGTAAGCACTTGGTTACTTTTCCTACTCAAATTCACTCTTGCTACACGTGCTCTTTGTTACTTTACTGCAGTTACTTAAAAATACAATTAGAGTAAGTCTATACAGTCCTTACTTTCACTTCTTGTCCAAGAAATGTAAACAAAATACACATATCCATACATTTACAGTTACATTGCAATACATACATTATGTATGTTATTAATCATCATTAGAGACAAATGTATTGAAATGTCTCAATCTTCAATGCAGGTCTAACAGACCTCTGTACTCTTATAGCTGAAAGCATATTTCTATACAGCTTCCCAGTAAGAACTTCTTTCAAAGCATCAGTGGTCCTCCCAGTGTTTCTGTTCTCTTGATGGATGTGAGGAGAAGTTTTCTGTCTTTTTCTACATAAAACTTGCTCATTATTTTACTCCTCTTTTTTTGGATCACTGTACAAGAACATTCCTGTCTTACTCTTTGTGTATTTTTTGAAAGTTCACTCTGAATTCTGGTGTAACTTTCAGGCATTCTTCTCTTCTACTGAGTCTAACATATCGGGAGAACCTTTCTCTCCTCTTTCTGACATCAATCAATCCTTGACGACTCTTGATTTCTCAGTCATTTATTTCTAGCTTGTGCTAGAAATGAGGCTTTGAAATCTCGTTTTGGCATTGCAATTGGCAGAACGACCAAGCTTTGAAAAATAATCAATTCATCTCTTCAGTCCTTCCTAGGCTAGAGGTCTTTTGCTCTTTTCCAACAATTTTTCCAGTGAAAGCTGTTAACTCAAGAAATAGAATATGTCTGGAAAAAAGCACATTGTCAAGCAAGGGAAGGAATAATCTGTCCAAAACTAAGTCTGTTGAGTGTCGAGTCACAATCATTTAAACACTTTTCCATTCCACCTCCCACCAAAGGCCAAATATTCCCTTCTGCAGATAAAATTTTATACTTAAGACATCTGAAGGACTACGTACACTTCTTAATCCTTGTCAGAAATGCTTTCACCATATTCCTGGATAATCTACATTAAATTGGTGATATATTCATTTATCTCAGGAATAGGTCAGGATTAGTATCTTTGCTTGCTTGCCTTGGAGTTGAATATTTCTACCTTTCTTGCCTGTAAGGTATGCATTCACTCTTGAAATGAAACACTGCATTTTCCTACTCCTTGAAGGTGCTTGCTTTTTCTCAGACAAGAGAAGTCAAGGGGGTTCCTTTCTCAACCTAAAATGACCAAAAAAAAGTATATATGGTGCATGATGCAGTAAAAAGTAAAAATAATGACACTCAGATATTCTTGTATTTAACACCAAAACATTGGGTAATTCTAGGTGTCATTGTGATTATCAGAGTGTAGGCTACCAAGAATATCATGTCATGCATCATACTTAATGTTGCAAATAGTATTGCTAAAACTAGAATATTTTTGTTTTATTTGGCATGTCTTCCATCTCTTTAAGTTCTTTAACACTGTTGACACCTCAATATTGCAAGTCACATCTTATCAAGTAGCTCTATCATATGAATGTGCCAATGCAATTAACTTCATTAACTTTTTATTCTTTCCAGATAAACAAAAGAAAGGAATAAGAAACAAAAAATTAATTGTAATGTTGTTTGCACTTCCTTACACTATGCAGAAATTGAAATGAAGCAGTGAAAATAATGGATCATGTGGTTCTGATAAAGTATAGTTGTCATGTAAATCTGTGTACATTAATTCTTGTTTCAAGCCAGTTGTTGAAGTGCTTCAGTGTACCTCTAGTGAAGTTAGTGGTCTTAGCTCTTACCACCTAGCTAACACTTTATTTGGCTTTTTCAAAAACTACACTACAGATTCTAGTACAGAAAGAGTGTTGATATATCTCCAGGGCTGTAGGTAATTTGTGATTATAATGGGCATGCATGGCACTGTTTTCTTGTTATTTTCCCTGCTCCCCACTGCTGCTAGAAAGTGGATGTGTGATAATGACTCTGTGAAGACATTGGCAAAATGAAAATTTGGGTAATGATTCTAAGGCCTTATATTGTTGTATACAGTACACAATGTTGTTTACAGAAATACTTCTTTTATAACAGGAAGTCAGTAATTGTAATTCTGATTTATACTGGCTTTTTCTGACTCATATTTTTTAAAAACATGTTTGACTGGCATAAGAAAAGACAAAGTTATACCCTGACAATTTTTCAAATACTTTTCTATTTATTTGTATCTTATTAATAATACAAGAGAATTAGCCTTGGAATTACTGACAGTTCATAAAATATAATAATCTCTTGGATTATTGTTCATCTCTGTCCTCCATTGTCATGTCCTTACCATTATCCCTTACACCTGTTCTAAGGGTTATAGAATGACAGTATGAGTTTTGAATTCACAAACCAGTAAACCAGCCAGAGTGATGGTTAGTGTAGAGTTCTCTCTCATCTTGTGTCCAGCATTTGGGCAGTTAAAATAACATGAGAAAAAAATTTACCACAATAAAAATAGTGACTGCCATTGTCATAACATTAAAGGGCAGTATGCCACAACAGTGCAAACGGTATGACACATATTCAGAGCAGAGACAGTCAAATGTCTTAACGTGAGCTTGATGCACAGACATAGGCAACAGGCATTGGTTTTATTTCTTAACATTGCTAAAATACAGTTTGTAGTCTGTTGACTGCTCCTACAAATAAATGATATTTGATACAAATTTCAAATGTAGTTTTATTCCAGGAAATAGCCACCTGATACTGTATTAGTTCATAAGAGAGTGCCCCACTTCTGATATTTCCTGCAGTAAAGCTCCCTGTTTGTATCTGAATTTATTTTTAAGAGTCAGTCAGCTCTACCTATGATTCAGATTAAGAGCCTGCTATGGTCAGAGCCTGAATTATTTGGTTCTTTTATGTTAATTTTATCTTTAAAAAAGTTGAGGTCTAAATAGTCAAAAGGTTTAGTTGCATTATAAGTCTCGGTATCTGTTTGTTTTGTAGGCATGACAGTTTTTAAAGTCTTTGCTTTTAACAATTTTAAGTACATTCAGTAAGTAACACCTTAGGCATAATGATTGCCTAAGACACACGCCATTTCCAGCAGGGCTTTACATCAGCATTAACTTAACAAAGGATAAAATAGAAAAAAAATGATTTATGTAAATCTTAAAGGAAAATATGTTCTATTTTTTTTTTCTTTTTTTTTTTTTTTTCTGATTGAAAGTGTGAAAAAAGTAGCTTCTGGCTGCTTCACCTGTCAACGAGATAATAGTTGGCATCTCTCTATAGACTAAGTAATGATGATTCTCCTGTGCTGCTGAGAGGGAAAACCAAATTATCTCTTGCATGTGTGACCTAAAGAAGACCAACAAAGCAAAAAACACACGGAACAGTTCTCTCAAAAATTCTTAATAGTTAGTGTCCCATCTGCATTTCTTTGTATGTTTAAACATACCTAGATATATACACACATAAACTTAAAAGATGTAGATATAAACAAGTATATGGAGACGAGATACGTATTTGTGCTAATGTGTTGCTTCCTAATGTACAAAAACATTTCATTTTTACATGTCTCTATATATATATTTGCATACCATACCTTTTTTGTATATGTTATACTCAGGTGTGCAGACATGTAAGTAGCTTTGCCATTCCCCCTACACCTTACATGACCACTCTATAGGGAAAATATATATAATGAAAACATTCACAAAAGTGTATGTTGTCACAAACACATGTATACATTAGATCTTTGTAGGAAAGTGGGGACAGAATGGGATGGATGTGCAGAGAGGGGAAATGCGTTTGAATTCCTTGTGTTTCCCATGCATATATGCATGTAAGCATACACACAAAACACATAGACAAAATTCTCAATTTTCTATTTATCTATTTTCCTAGAAATCATAAAAAAATGCTTCTGTTTATCCTAAGGCATAATTTGGTCAGATTTTTGTTTGTTATATCACTTTGTCCCTGATGATTTAACATTTTGCTTCAAATGCCATATCTTCTATCTATTATTTATGGTGATCTTCATATACACATCATTCATCTATAAAGCAAGGTAGTCACAGTGAAAGAAGGCATTGATCTTTAACTTTTTTTCTTTTCCCTATATAATGCATAATTTTGGACCTTAAGAAAAAGTACAGATGGCACAAAAGAAATAAAAGGAGGGAAAGAAAAAATAAACACTTTCATAGTTTGTGAATACTTCACAGGAAATTGTACAAGAGCAACCCTTTTTATCTACTAGGAGAAGTGACTTTAAATAAAAAGCGAGTTTACTAATTTCTTTTCAGGTGGGACATAGCTTGTTTACTACTGTTGAATTGAGCCCTGAATATGAGAAGGCAGGTGGAGAAGAAACTTGAAAAAGGAAGATTTGAGTTCAGAAAAATGAATAGCAAAGTGCTATACATAAAAGTGCTTCAATAAATTCACCTGCAGCCCTAAGACATCAACCTATTAGATAAATGATTACTCCTTAAAGAGTTAAAATTCTTGCTTTTACTTTTTTCCCCTTAAGAGCTGCAGTGGTTTTGGTTGGCCAATTTGAGATTTCCCAGCCAACACACCAATTTCTGTGGGGGATTTAGTGCTGGCCAAGTCGCCACAGCACCCACTAGAATTATTTGCTCATTTCCTGCTGTTAGGATTAGGAGGAAGGCAAAACAGGCTCAAACGTTAAAGGATACAAAGAAAAAACTTTATTACTAGAAACTACAAGAAAAAAAATAAAACTGAGAATAAAACTTCCAGAACACTTCTCCTCCCCCACAACTTCCTTTCTTTCACACTGACAACATACAGAAACAATTCAGTCAGTTTACTGTCTCTAGAAACAGTCTTTCACCAGTTTACTTGAGAAGGAAGACTCTTTTCTGTCTCTCTTCCATCTACGGAGATTTCCTCCGCAAGAAACAATTTTCTCGTGGCCTTGATGCCACAGTGCTCAGCCACTCGGGAGAATGGAAATCTGGTCCCTGTGTAAAAACCCCTTCCTCAACTAGCACTTTTCCCACAAGCATTACTAAGGACCATATCAACTTATGGGGCAGGCTTCAAGGATTATAACAGTTCAAGAAAAAGCTCTCTTCATCTTTGAAAACAGAGGTCTTTCTTCTCTTCCCTGGGGTGCAGCAGGGATCTCCATCTCCTCTCCGTTCAAACTTAGGGTGTTGTAACTCACTAGATGTATTGGAAATGGTACATTCCATGATCCCTGCAATGTCCTGTGGCCTGGTCCCTCTCCCCTCTGGCCATGCCCAGTTGGCCGAGATACAATTTCCCCCCAGCCCCTTACAGACCCTGGAAAAGACCTGTGTCCCCTGACCTCGCCCTCTTTTCGCTCCTGGAAGCCCACAAGAAATAAACCTCAGATTCTCCTCAGGGGGGAAAGAGCCTCTTTTGTTATCTTTTACTCACGTCCATGTAGTGGATCCCAGAGGCTTCTTCCTAACATCTGAGCAAGTCGGGAACTAGGGTGAAGTCTCAGGGACCGCTACATTAGGGGATAACAGCCGTTTTAAAATGAGATTACTTTAGCACAAATGCCCCTGCTCATGTCTACAGTTAGAACATTTAATCTACCCCATCATGCATTCCACGAGTTACAGGGAAAAAAAGAGTCTGATATATTAATCATATCTTCTCCATAGCCTTACAGGAGGATTTTCAGCCCAAGAATGAGGCATCTCCATCAATCCCTTCCATCTGAGACCTGATTCTTCCTTTTGTCTGACCTCAGTGTTTTCATGCTGTTTCTGTGCGTGTCTTCATCTTGATCCTTTTCTTTCACTCAGGAGAGAGAACAAACTGTGTGCAAGTCTCATTCTGGGCAGTGAAAGAGTGAATATCTTGCCCAGGCCTGCAGATGGTCATCCATCTCCCGGGCCATGACCAGGAGCTATTTTACGATGGAAAGCTTTTCGGTGGCTGTGCTGGGAGTCTGGGCCAGGATAGCAGGGGCTCGGGCCAGAACAGCAGGGGCTGCTCTGGAAGGGTGGGGCTAGGATCCCGACAGCTAGGCTAGAGCTCACAGGCAGCACCCAGAGGCCAATAGCTCCCCCTTGCCCGGTGGTTTCTGGCAAAACTCAGCGGCAGCAGCATTCCAGCCACACCACTGGCCAGTCTGGCCGTGCTGGGGGGAGGAGGAAGAAGCCAGGATGGCCTCCCCTCCTCCTGCCCTAGCAGTCACTGGCACCCAGCCCTGCCAGGACAGGCACTCCCCACCCCAGCCCAGCCTGGCCCAGCCACATGGAGGGGCCAAGGGCCAGGCTGTTACCTGTACTCAGGCTGGAAGGAAGAGAGAGCTTCCCAGGGCTTTCAGTCTTCATATGTGTGTTTCACAAAGGCACCTAAGCTTTATCATTGGTGTATCAATATGTCTGTATTAAAAATCAGACACTGAATGGTCCTTGTCAGCTCCAAAGGAGGCTGCCCAGGTCCTGACAGGGAGCTACTTCTGGAAATTTATACAAACCACCACAAGAGTAGCCAGCTGGAGAGGTGAAACTAGACTTATGTTCCATCCAGTGATGCTGCCAGTGAATAATCAGTTTGCCTTCCACCAATACATAGGCACAAGAAATATTGCCTAAATAAAGGATTCAAGGATATTTTCCTTTTCCTTTTTTCCAGGCTGAGATACTGACTTCATAGATTCTGTTAAGTTTGAATTCCTATAATAAAATATAATAATTCCTATAATAAAATAAAATATAATTAGAATTCAAAATGTAATTTTCTGTCAATCTTCAAGGCAAACTGGTCTTTTCTTCTCAACCTTACTTCTGTTTAAATTGTGTGTGTGTGTATGTGTGTGTGTGCATTAGTGTGTGTGCATGTGTATAAGCTTTTTTAACAGCATTATATTCTACCAATGAACACAACTTGCTTGCCCAATCCTGCTTTGCTGTCTTGGGAAATCCTCAGATTTCCAATTTTATATTTTAGGAAAATCATCTGTTGAAATCATAGCCATTATGGGAAATAGCCTAGTCACCACCAAATACCTAAAATATCATTACTCTGAAACTCTGGAAAACAATGGTAAGTCTGTCTGCATGACCTGTTCTCCCAAAATTATGCTATTGAACACGTAGTAATGTAAACTTCACTATCTCTTTCTGATAAATTAAGCCACAGCTAAAGAAAGTTTCCCACAATATCTAATGCTGTGAACAGCTCTGAAAATGTGCTTTTTCAAAGAATCATTAAAAATTAGTTTTCTTCTTTCTGATCTTCTCTTTTCCATATACGTCCACAAAGGCAGTGGATGCTTTTATAGGGTTAATTTTCTTATCTTTTGGCTTTAAATTCATGGAACACATTGTGTCCAGTCTTAATATTTTACACTGTAAGCCATATCATCTTTTATCTTTTATTTATAGTGAACCTCATATTAATTTCTCAATAGCAGCTGGCACAGCAGGAGGGACAAGGCATTGATCTTCCAATTTATCCACTACTCTTACATATCCTGAGGTCGATGCAGTCTAGGGAGACTGATGGGCTCTGGCATCACTACAGCAGATGTGTATTTCTCATGCATGAAAAGCAACAACAGGAAACCAAAATGTGAAAATTGACAGTAATATCGGAAACCTCTATAATAAAAATAACAGGATGGTCTTCAATAATTTAATGGAATATTGGGTATTCCATAATGAGAAATCAGCCATGTAAGAGTTTGTGAATATAGGTTTGTGAGACTTTACATTTGCAACAGCTAGGTAAGAATGCACACTTTCAGACACATAACGTGCATATGTATATTTGCTCTCACCTTAAAATATGAGTCACAGAGCTTCGCTTTTGTGAAAAGCTTCAGATTGTGACTTTTATTTTCATGCATACAGCCTGATACGGGCAGACCTCTGCAGGATCAGAAAAAAAAATATATTCTTATCATTACACGTTGTTTGCAGTTGCCCAACAGCATTTGAGAGATCGTGCTGTATCACCTCCAATTTTTATCTTTTTAGAAATGTCGATCTGCGTTGTTACCCGTTATAAACACCAGGTGACTCCTACTTCCTAACACCAGTTCTGTCTCCCGTCTCTGGTTATATGCAGTAAAAGAGAAAATGCTAGCCATATAATGTTTACTCTTTTTGCAATCTACCATAAGCAGGTTATAGGACTTGGTAAGCAAAATTTTAAACATAAACATTAACACCTTTCTCTGCTGAGTGTGTCTAAACACAGAAATGCTGTCCTACTCAAATGAAGAAGTATCTATCTAAAATTTTCTTGGTTAATATATGCAGTAGTGGAGCTGACACTTTAAGGAACTTTGAGTAGCAATCACTGCATTACCCCACACTATGAAAAGCTACAGGTAAAACTTTAGCTTGTGTTTCTAATTATGGAACATACAGGAAATTGATAGAGTCAGTGTAACATTCATTGCCTTTTCTCATATGTAGCTTTTGATGTTGGGGTTAATTTATTTTTCTCTTTTATTTACTATCTTTCAATTACCAAGAAAATAGCAGCAGTTCATGCAGTTCCACCACAGTGCTAGAGCTTTCTGGCTCCACAACACACGACCCAGATAGGGGGATTTGGAAGACACAGGTTTTGAATTCAAAAGCAGCCCTCCAACTGATGATTAAATAACAAAAGAGAGAGGGACAAACCTTCTGTGCCATGGCCTGTGTATAAGGCAAGGGGCCATATTAAGACTAAAAAATCCACATTAAAGGCGGAGTTAGTGCATGTGATATGAAGGTATACAGAGATAGAATGTTCATTTTGGGCTCCATCTACTGCTAGCAATGTTCAGGTACATATTACTTATGAAATTAAAATTACTTTCATCCCCTTTGGGTCTTAAGACATCAAAAGGAAGGGAGGAGTGTGGTATCTTTCTACCAGGCACTTTAAAAGCTGTGGAAGAAAAACTCTTCTACTTCTCAGGATGTTCTTTGGTATTCCTGGTATGGAGGCACAGACACTCGTTTTAAAAGTCCATGATGTAGTGTTTGCATGAGAGTTGCCATGTGACCTGTTGAGCTTTATGTAGTAATCCTGCTGTTTTAAAAAAAGCTAACAGTTTCAATGGCCTTAGTAAACAGAATATGTTACTTAGAACTCACAGCAAAAGGCTATGGGGGTTTTAAAGTATAGAGCAGAAATTACTGTGGGCTATTTCTCTATTTTAAAGTTATTTCTGACTGTGAAGACCCTTTATGTCTGAAGAAGTTCAGATTATTACAAAGAATCTCTGCTTTTGAAATGTATTTGCTAAGAAAGGATAAGAAACCTCTGAACGTTTACCCAAATATAGGAATAGTCTTCGGGTGGGATTTTGTCAAGTTTTTAAAAATATTTGAATATATCATTAGGTACTTGTTTTGTCTGTGAATGAAACAGGAGATGCTGATTAAATGAAAGAGGCTATTCTTGTAGTATTTCTGGATATAAGCAGTAATAGATGTGCCAGAGATTTCACAGGTGAGACTACTTTATGATATTTCCTTCTCAACTATTTTACAATTTTGTTATATTTTATGCAGTTCAATAACATCCTGGGTGTTTCAGGTACAGGTGAGGTAAATAGTGCATAAGCCCCACCAAAATGGCTTCTGTCCCAAGATGCTTGCAATCTGAGTTCATGCAATGGCAAGAAGAAAGGGGATAACAACATGGAATAAAAGGGGAAAAGACATAGAGTAGATAATTTTGACTGTCTACCAGTTCAGAGATAGCATACATGCTTCCCAGTAGTTTTCTGTGAACCCAGAACTTGTCCTGTAAAATATTTTAAAGGTTTTGAGGGAAAAACAAAAGACAAAAAGAATTCACATTTTGTTGAAGTTTGGTTTCCATTACCTTTTTATTTTCATCCTTACAGTGATAAACTTCTGAGTCCAGGAGGATATTCAATTACCTGGGCATTCATTGAAAGGAGACTCCTGCATCACTGATACCAGTCATCTCAATTGTCATACAGTGAGTTTTTTAGGAGCTTTCACAAACATCTCGGAACATCTTTCTACAGAAAGGCTGAAATATTCCTCTTATAGACAGAAAACACCTTCTATTTGCCATACATATCAGTAGTAATGGATACACTTAGAATCTTCTTATCTATTTTTTCCATTCTATACCTGCCCCATTTTTCTGAACGTTCTATTACTGTGAATTGCCCTGTAGTATACATTATGCAATGCCATTAGTATTTCTTTGTGCTCATGAAGATTACACATAGTGCACTCAAACTGCTACTGCATAGCTGACAGTGTATATATGAACAATTAATATACAAATGCTTTTTCCACACCTCTGATGCTGTCAATTTACTGCTCCAGTTCCTACTACCATTCAGCTCTTCCCTTACTATGTTCTTATTCACCTCTATCCTCGGCATTTCCCTCCATCTGAATGTCATTAATTAACTTCTCCAGCATTTTTTTGTTTGGTTTGGGGTTTTTTTTGCTTTTTTGTTGTTGTTGTTGGGGGTTTTTGTTGTTGTTGTTGTTGTTTTGTTGTTTTGTTTTGTTTTGTGTTGTTGCGCTTTGTTTGGTTTGGATTTTTTCCTATGTTAAATGGTTTGTTCCCAGGCTGCACCCCCAAGTTATGTATAAGATGGTTTGCTCCTTTCCCCCCTCTAGCCTCTGTCCGTCACCCTAAACCCCTCCCAAGTTCCAGAACCTACCCTGTCTGTAACCCTAAACCCGTCCCACGGAGCTGTCAGTTCCCCTTTGCTCCTCCCTTTGTTCCAGTAAGTTCTCTGTTAATCATCCCTCCCTTGGGATACGATTTGTTAAGAGGTATATACCCCGCCTATGTTTCCCCTATTGGTTAGTCATGTGTGAAGCCCACCCCATTGTTACACCGCTGGATTGGGTTCATTGGCTCATCGTTTGTACCCTCCCACGGGGGAGGACCCCTATTTAAGTTGCTGCACAGCAGTGTTCTGTGCCTTTTGTGGTTCTTCCTCTTCGGTCTGAGTTGCCTTCCGAATAAACCCTTTCCCTGAACTACAGAAGGTCTCCTCCGCTACTCTTCGCTCGCCTCAAGACGTGCTGCTGGAGCCGTAGCTCACGTGGAGCTACACTCCTACTCTGGGTTCCTTGGGATTCCGGTGAGGAGCCACTCTTGGTGTGGGCTCACCCGAGAGCTAGCTGGGTGCCCTGTGAGAGTAGGCGGACAGTGAGCCACGTCAGTTTTGGTTTTGTGTTTTGTTCTTTTTTTGGTGAGGTCATTACTGAAAATCTTACGATAAAATTTATCCTAAGATTCTTGAAGACTTCCCCAAGTAACGTCCTATGTGTATCATGGTGTACTGTATTTTAAAGAATATTTCAACTACTACCTTCAACTTTCGCAAGTCCCAAATTACATTAGTTAATGACAAACATGAAAATATGCAAATAACTGGAAAAAAGGATTTTTTTTTAATTTTTCCATGTTGGTGTCCATGTACTGCACTACTCACTGTGTCATATGGTCACCTACAACAGTGCACTAGACTATGACAACCTAATGACATCTGCTGTTTTTCCACCTGCCTCTTCACTAGGTTAGAAAACATTTTAGACTGGATGCACTGCACTGCATGAACTTACTTTGAGATAAAATATGTAGATATAAATATAAAAAAACCCACACATTTATTGATAGTTTTGAATTCTGAAGGGAAAACTGATGAGATATATTTATAGTGCTTGTATTTCTCATGAGTTTTGATCCTAGGATTTTTCTGCTAGATCCTGAGAGACTTACAATGCATCATATTGTAGAAGGAATAAAAGGAAGCATTTTCTGGGTGAAACACTCAACTATGGCCTAGGCATTGCTCCTGTTGTTGTCTCTAAAAGAGAGATTTTTTCCTCCAGTGTGCAGCAAAGCAATCTCACACAAATTAAGGTATTTCTTTCATATTTGCACCAAGATGGGAGCTAACTGGTAAATCCACAAATCTAGAATTGATTCTCAAAACTTTAAATAAATTTAGCAAACAAAAAATCCCCTATTTGCTGCAAGTTACTTAGCTCTCTTAATTAGTATTCTACCATCTATTGGTTAAACTATTATCTCTCTTCTCATGCTAATTAGACAGCATGCTGGGTCATTCTCTTGAGTCAATGGGTTTCTTGAGTTGGTGGTTGTGAGGACTTAAAGAATGCAGCTGTGTGTCTCAAAACAGAGAAGGAAGTTCCCACAAGATAAGCCACCACACCAGAATTCATGATGTATGCAGATGGCAGCAATAGGAAGATGCTAATTTTCAGGCCTCATGAGGCAGATATGGGTAACATATCCAGAAAAAACTCTGATGTAGGAAGGCAAAGTATGGGAAAGGAAAACAAGTGCTTATGTATATGCCATCTCAAGTTGTGGGAATGGTGTTTACACCCCATGGATACCTGAGATTGGACTGTGTAAAAGTGATACCTCTAGAGGAATGACTTTGGGCATCCCCACAACCAAGAAAACCAGAGTGAAGGACCTGCAGGAAAGACACTGGTGGTGGCAATATCTTTGTTTAATCTCTCTCTCTCCCTCCCCCTTGCTCTCTCTTTCTCTCTCTAAATTAAGTGCCATGCTGTGGTCAAAGACTACAGAGCTCATTGTGGTCTGTATGCAGTTCTGCTCAACAGTTTATCTTCATTAGGTTACAGAACTAGATTTACATTCAAAATTAAAAAGATACTAAAACTTCCATTTCTTCAGGGAATCCGTTGAAGAGTCTGTAACTAAAATTTCACACATATGTATACAGTGAGTCCAGAAAACAGGTTTGGGCTTGAGAAAAACGCACAGGTGGAAGAGATGTGGACTGTTTGTGGAGAGTAGGTTCAGTATGGGTCAGCAGTGTGTGGACACGTAGCCAGGAGGGCAAGCCCCATCTCAGCATGCATCACGCACAGCATCACCAGCCAGTTAAAAAACAGGATTATCCTGCTGGATTGAGCACTGGTGTGGCCTCACCCCACGTCCTGTATGCAGTGCTGGGCACAAGAATTTAAAAAGGATGTGAAGATCCCTGAATACATCCAGAGGAGTGGAACAAAGCTGGTGGAAGAGCTGGAAGGCACATCCTGTGAGGAGTGGCTGAGAACTCAGAGTTTGACTAGCTTGGAGAAGAGGAGGTTGAGGACTCAACTGATGCTCTGTAAAGCTTTCTGACAAGGGAAGTGGTGAGGGAGATGCTGATTTTTCCTCCCTGGGATTCAGGGATTAAGTAGAATTTCTACATCAAGAGGTTGGTCAAACCCTGAAACAGGCCTCTCAGAGAGGTTTTTAATGCTCCATGCCTGCCAGTGCCTTAATAGGAAACATTTGGTCAATGGCTTGCAAAATATTCTGTGTATTGGTTAGCTCTTGAGGTTAAACTAAATGATCACTGTAGGTCACTTACAGCCGGGCCTTTCATATTCCAAACAAAGGTTTGTAAAAACTGCTGAAACAAATGAAACAAAAAAGTGTTTTTCTGACATTGCAGCCTCTTCAGAAACCTTTGCTACATTTCCAGTGGCAATGCTTTCTCTTCTGGGACTTCAGCCAGCATCCCTTCACAGACTTCTAAATGTTGTGCTCTGGGTTGTGGTCACTCAGGTCTTGAAAGCCTTCAGGCTCAGGGATACCACAAACTCTCTGGGCAGCTCACTCCTCTTCAGTGCTTAATGATTCTCACAGGGATTTTGATTTCTCTTACTGTGGTGGGTTGACTTAGGAAGAGGAGACTCAGGGGAGATTTTTCCTAAGGGAGTTTCCTCTCTGGGGGTTGGGATACCTGCAACAGCCAATTAGAGGGGGTTGGTTCGCTCCGTGAGCACACATTTTGAGGGGGGTGGTCCGGAACTGAGGCTCTTGGTCTTCCGGCGGCTGAGCAGGTATCATCAACCCGAGCTTCCCTCTCCCCCATGCAGGGGGGGGGGGGGCTCGGGAGGCCGCTTGGGCCCCGTTTGCCAACGAGGGGGACCCGATGGCCGGGGGGAGAAAAAGTTGTGTGATGAGACCTTCACGGCTTCCTCCTCCACGGGCCTGCGGCTCTGGCGTGGGGGGAGGCCGACTCTTGCTGCTGCCGGCCGGGCCGGGCCTGCCCGGGTGGCCATGAGCAGTGTGGGGCTGCAGCCCAGCCCCAGAAAGGCTGATTGACACCTCAGCTGCACCCCCCAGCACGGCCTGAGCCTGGCCCAACTTTAGTAGTTGTGTTAAACTTTAACTCTTTAGTGCTCAGATAAGATTTGCAAACCCTCCAGCCTTTCCTTTGAATATGAAAGGGAATAAGAAGATTTCTGAAGTCAGTGATGTAAGAGCTAAGTTTTTAAGATGGAAAGAGAATGAGAAGATGCTGAAATGGCTGAAAATCTTTTTGTGAAATTGTAGGAATGAACTGATGTACTGAATATTCCTATAAACCATGGAAAGAGACATGGGGGGATGAAAATGTTCCATTTAATAGATGATTTGACTAAAGAGCACCTGTGTTGAGAATTTCTGTCCTGAGAAAAGAAGGGGATTTTGGTTTTCTGAAGATAAAGCCTGAGCAAAGAAAAAAGGACAGAGAGAATCTTTGCGGTTGAACATTTCATTCTAAAAGTAATACCCCATGGAGCAGACATGGCCCACATCTACAACTTTGGGACAGCTGTAGAGGTGGGAGGAGCGTCACGGTTGCAGGTTCCCGGGCGGATGCAAATCGTGAAAGATAAAGCCACGAGAGAACTGGTTTTTTTTTCCTTCTTGTGGGAAAGGTCCCTACAACTTCAACAAGAAGAGGCTTCTCTCTCCAGAAGTGAACTGAGAAAGACTAAATTGGGCACTGACCGAAGTATTTGTTATATGTTTGTTTTGTTATGAAGATTGGGAGAGGGAGGGAAGGAGTGATCTAAAAAATCTTATTCTGAATTTTTTTTTTTTTCCCCTCTCTTTTTTGTTTGTGTAGTTAATAAATTTTCTTTTATACTCTCTCAAGTTTTAGGCCTGCCTTGCTCTTTTGCTCCTGGTTCTGTCTCACAACAAGAAAAATAAGTTTATTCAAATTGGCAACTCAAACTCAAGACATTAATTTGGTGCGTTGGCCGGGAAAGTCAAAATTAAACCAAGACACTTACTTATCTCCAGCTTGAATCTTTCTAGTTTCACAAGATGTTCTTGTCTCTCATTCCCTGATCAGGAAGTGCTAGGAAGAGACTGGCCCCATCCCCTCTATGACCTGCCCATAGGCACTGTGGTGTGCTGTTTGGTGCTCCTACACCTCCTCTGCTCCATGATGAAGCCCCAGCTCCATAGACTCTCCTTGACTCTCCTGAGCCTTTCTTGTTTGTTCTTTCTCTTCCCTTCCTTGGATCCCAGCATGATGCATTGCCCAGATGAGATCTGATGGGTGCTGAGCAGAGGGGCTCACTTTCATAAATTTATATTTAAACCCAGTTTTTGCTAATACCTCTGACAGTGATTCTTTGAGCAGCCTAACCACTCTTTTGTGACACTTGAATGCATAAAACTTTTTTATCTAAAGGCTTGTTTCACTCCATTCACTCTTTTTTTATAAAACTGTATTTTCTATCAAGGTTCCGAACAAGCATTTATGTATTTATGTCTGCATTTATGTACAACTCTCAGTCATCCACAGGCAGCATCTTTTCCCACCACTCCTTCCCATCTGTTGATGTTAGTTCCATGAACTATTGTCAATCACCTTAGTGTCTGTTACCTATCCAGCTGCTCAGCAAAATTTATCATAGCATTGTTTCTTTAGTTATTTAAACTCTTGGCAAGAAAAATTGCTGCAATCTGGTAACTGATGAATTATCACATTTCACTTGCTCAATAGGATGTAATTGAAATCACAGAAATACAGTACAAGAAGTAAAAGCAGTATAAGACAACAGGCAGTAGGTCATGAAGTGAAGCAATAGAGCAAGTAAGAGCATTTTAGCCTAAAGACTGCTGTGTGAAGACTTGTGCTGATTACAGAGTCCTCTGGACCAGGCCTCCAGATTTACAAATTGGAATATGGCTTCTACACTAATGGGTACTTCTTGACAGAGCTTTGTCAAGTGAGATTTGCTAAAAACAGAGACATAATTTTCAGTTTTACTTTATTTTACTGAGCACCCTGAGGAAATCAGTATCCTCATCAGTAAAATGGGAAAAGTAATATTTATCCACCTTTGACAATTGCATCATGACCCAAGGATCAAAGTGCTATGCATAACTAAGTATTTTTAGTATTACTACTTTGATGTGTAAATCACAGACACAATTGGCTGTAACTGTCTTTGAAGTTGTTCTGAAAAATTATACCATATTTCTCTTCAGCAATAATTTAATTTGTGAACTGGTGACATGACAGACCATAAGAATCTATTTGGAAACCTTCTCAATGTGTCTGCTGTGAACGTGCACTTAATGTTCAGTAGGCAGCAATAGTCCTCAAATTATTATTACTGATTGCATTCATTTTCTCAGTGAAAGAATTTGTGTAATTTTTGTTAATATGAATAATTTTATGATCTGTTTCAATTATCATATATTATGTCAACAAAACCAAATTGCTAGTCATTTAACCTAGCTACTCCTACCTTCAGACTGGTTTAATATGGATGCAGTTTTCCTTGAAACTAGGCAGATGTGCTACAGACCAGCAGACTTCTGAAGCCTAAATTTCATCAGAAGATACAGCCAGTAGTCCTTGGACCACCCAGTGAATTTAATTGGTCAAACAGCCATACATCATCTTGCAAGAGGAAAATTCAAGAAGAGACATGATGTCCTTATTTTGCCACTCCCACATAACCACTTTTGCTGTGTGTTTCAGAGTGTTACATAAAAGGGTTAAAATGTTGTGTCAACTGAGAAGTTCTGATGCTCATTAATCAACAAATTACTTTTCATCCTTCCATGTTGTGAATCCAATACTATGATTGGAAAAAATATTTTTCAAATAAGTTTCATGTTTGTGGACTAGTACTTTAAAAAAGCTTCTTAAAAATCAAATAACAAGTCAAAGAAAAAGCAGAGCTCATATGGCATGATAGTTTGATAAATAAAAACTTGAAGATTATGGCACTCCAGGGCTGTTTATGATGTTCAAGACACTTTGAAAATCAAATTAATTTCTATAAGATGAACCATGCTAGGTCATATGAGCAAGTAGTTCGAGAAATGGCCAGAGTGGTTTTCAGTAAGAATGAAAAGTTAGGCTCTATTTTCAAAATCTTCTGCAGTTATTTAAAATAAAAAAATAATGCAGCAGCCATTCTTTTCATTAATGCTACGAGATGCAGTATTTTTTACTGTTAAATCTTCTTTAACACTATCACATTGTTATACTGTAGAGGCTGAAAGTCTTCTTGTCTCTCCCCTGGAGGTTATGCCCGTAGGCACTCCCTCCTTGTAATGGTTGCATCCCAGCATGCCTCCCTGTTTCATGTAAATTGCCTGTACCCCATTGGTCCTTCCCCCTTTGTACCGCCCCTGAGCCCTCAGATGATTGGTTTGCTGCTCTGCCCTGCCCCCTGGCTTTCCTATATCAACCCTGCTCCCTCAGACCCCCTGGAGCCAGTTCATCCCTGGGCCCCTCAAGGAGAGAAGAATAAAGCTTCGCCTTGGATCACCACACGCGGCTCCCGTCTCTTCCTCCTGTGCCAGCGGAAGCGGAGAGCTCCTACAGGAGCTGAAATCACTCTCTGCCCGGGAGTGAGCACGGAGGACGTGGCTGTGCCCAGAGGACTTCCTCCCCAGGACGCTTCTCTAGAAGGTCACGGCACTCCACCACCGCCCCAGGGCCCGCCACGACATTATACTGCTACAAAAAATTGCTTGTAGTTTGTTTTTCTTGACTTTCCATGCAGATAGATAGTTTTACAAAAGCTGCTTTAGATGAAAGGTTAAGAAGTTATAAATAGCCAAAACCTCTTTTCCTTAGTTCAGCAGCTTTTAAAATTGCAGTATTTGTGACTTGCAGACTGCTGAGCCAATTGACTCCACCAGGGCTTAGTTTGCAGTTCCTATCAGATTTTAAACACAATAATGATGGCAATTTGTCATCATATAAATACAATAAATAGAAGACATTGTA
The DNA here is from genome assembly GCF_052056855.1 of Sturnus vulgaris. Classification (NCBI taxonomy): domain Eukaryota; kingdom Metazoa; phylum Chordata; class Aves; order Passeriformes; family Sturnidae; genus Sturnus; species Sturnus vulgaris. The sequence continues at coordinate 45,455,707 of NC_142283.1, forward strand.
ACAAACATAATTTTCAATTAGAGATTCATAATTGAGATTTCAATAGAAAACGTAGGTTTTTGACTTCAGAAACCTAAATTCTTCAGTGCTAGTTTTATATAAACATTTTAGTTGTTTCTACTTAAAAAAAACCCAAAACCATAATGCTCCAGTTCCTAGAATTAATACTTTGTTTCTTAATTGTGTTGATATGTCTGGTCAGTCTTCCTCTGGAAATATTTTTTTAAATATACAGGAGTGCTGTTATAAGAACTGTCATATAAATGATTAAAATAGGCAAGGTAGTAAGTTATTAACAGACAGACTATACTCATTGTCTGCTACTGAGAAATCAGTGGCAAAAAGGATGTTCTAATTATCTAATCTATCATCCTGTCAATGATTTTTCTTAACTTTTCCAATGTTTTGAGACATTTGAGATAATTCAGGTTTATTTTCCATCACAGTGAAATGCTATGGCTAAACACTCCTGATATTTTCCACTACATAGTCAATTACTTAACATTACCCTATTATTTTTAATAGTACACTAGTTTATTCTAACCTACATTTGTCTTTGATTTTGGAATATCCAGCCCATGAGAAATTCAAGTGCATACTCAGGTAGGTATTTTTGAATCAAGAATGGTATGAAAATGTGGAAAGTATCCACAGAATTATATTTATATTTTAAAATGTTGAATGATTCCATTTCGTTGTTTGTTTGACTACCTACAGTGTCTAGAGGAACTGGAAATGCAATACCTCAGGTAGAGGGAATGCTACGTTTTGTAATGTGGATGTAGACTGTGCAATTAATTGAGTTTATAGAGAGAAGGTAGGCACTATAGCACTTAACTACCATTGTAATGATAAGACATTGTACGTCAGACAGAATGTAACTGCCCAGATAACACAGAAGAAAATAATTGCATTTGATTTGAAGAAACTGCAATACTCTGAAGGATACTCCCTTAATCTTAGAAAAAACGCATTTGAGAAAACCATTAAGGAATATGTTCAAATTGAGGAAAAGCTCTTTTGATACCAGCATATTTTGGTAGGACTTTTGACTTAGAGCACCACTGGCAGTAGCTCTCAGTGACTCTGGCAAGTTTGCCATGCATTTGTGATTCTATTGTGCTCATTGAGGACCAGGAATTCTAAACCTGTAACTGGTGGCTCTGTACATAACATTTTCTGTGATGACTTCTGCTTTGGAACTTCTGCTGGGAAACAACTATTGAAAAAAGAGACACCTAATCCCATTTAAGATTTGTCTACACATCTGCAAAAGACATGTTTCTTCTGTTGACTTCTCTCTTGCCAGGTACACCTTTGGAGGCAATCATATCACAATCCTCTCTGTTATGACAGGGAGGATTATTCTTGTAGAATCAATTGCTTTCTCTCTTGTTTATCATATTTCCAGTCATCCACCTAAGGATGTCACTAAGGAGATTTCCTAAGTGCCAAGTCTGTAAATTGTACTTAATGTCTCTGGTAATTCAACCACAAGCTTTCATCTATATTCATTGAGTGAGATTATGTTTCAGGGCATGAATTATGAATTTTAAGGGTACAGCAATTTTAATTGCTAACCTTACAGAAAATTTCTTCACATAGGGCAAAGACACTCAAAGAGATTACAGATCAAGAAGAGTAGACTCCTTGCTGTTGATGTGCATGATACAATGTTAGGAAACACAATAAGTACTTAAATGTCTATTTTTCTTTTCACTTAACAAAAATTTCAGCAAGGAGATCCACTTAATAAATTCTAAGTAATATTTTTCCTTAGCTCAAAATGTGATAGCTTTAGGTTTATTTAGAAATTAAGACATAGTTGTAGTCCTGATAAAGTTAGATCTTTTTAGATTAACTTAATAACATTATGCTAGACATAGACAGGATAGTGTGGTTTTATTCCAACAATATTAGAACACACTATTTAAATCACATGTCATTTTCAGTGAGATGTTGTCTTTCTAAAATTAAGAAGTCATATTTAATTTTTTTTTAAAGGTTAATTTGTTGACCTCAACTTTGTTTAATTGCTACTAATGCATTTTATGCTAATTAAGCATGCTTTCTCAACAATTCCAGGAGGAAAAAATAAAGCCTTTAAAGTTCCTCCTAATCCAGTGCCCTGGGCTGTAGGCTTCTAAATCTTTCATTTTAATCTACCAATTAAATGCATTATATTAATAAATATGTCCTAAAGAATCTATCATTTCAGCAACCCTTCACCTGCCATTGTTTTAAATCCTATTAAAATACACAAGGCAGTATCTTTCATTAAAAGTGTCAAAAGGAAGAACTGACTAAAACATTATCCACATTTTCCTGATGGTGAGACCTTAAAATCTCCAATCTCAGTTTACCTTGCATAACACTAAATATAATATTGAGAAAGTACAGTTACTTCAGTCATTAAATATATTTTATCTCTTAGATATGATTTGCCATTTTTAACTTTCAGTCCTTTGTTTTTAAGCATTTATAATAGTCTTAAAATCTAGCTCTACTCAATTATAAAAGAGTCCTTGTATTTTGCAGCTGCATCTCTGTTAATAATCTGCAGAGACCCAGCGTATTAAAGTGATAGAAAAGAGTGCATTAGAATTTCCTTCTATGAATTTGTTGTCTATAGAGAAAGTTTTGACATCCTAAAATTGCAGAAGTTTGTATCTTCCTGAAACAGTGTGATTTATTGACTAAGACTTTTATGGTGACTTAGACTGCATCAGAATTTAACTCTCTGTACCACAAAATGTAGCTTTCCAGTACCAATACAATCTCTGAACCCAATGTTACAAATGAGAGGCAGCACCTCAATACTCCCAGCAGAGCAAAGATTATTGTGATTTTTTCCAACATACATGCTTTCAGTATGACTTGTGCGCTGTTTTTTTTGGGTTGTTTGGGTTTTTTGGGGGTTATTTAGGTTTTTTTCTCATAATTTATGACAAAAAAATGAAGTCATACTTATTTGTTTCTTTTAATATTTTTCTTCTTCTGGGTCATTTTAGTGATAAAAAAAATGTTTGAGGACTAGTGAGGAAAAATCTTGTAATCAATACTTCTTGTGCTTTCCACAATATTAAAGGAAACAAGAAGCCCTTTTCACCTGAAAATATTAAATTTAGGAAAGTGATTAAATAATTGTGATATTTTTGTGTCCATATTTTATACAGTATCAACTGGACTATACAAATAATCACATAATTCCCTAGACTATGGTATTTTATGCTTATACTTTTCTGTGGAATTATCACATAACATGAGTAGAAATGCATACTCATCTCAAAAACCCTTAATTTTTTTCGGATTTATTTGATGATTTTCGAAAAAGAAAAACTTTTTGGTTGTTTTGATTTAAAGTGCATGTAAGTTATGAACGTGAAAATTCATTCAAATCTATCTGTATTATCATAGACAAGATTTTCCCAAACCTCAGGTCTGAAAACCAGCCAAGATAAATTAAATGCAAATCTAATAACATATGAATTTCCCCTTTTATGAACTCCATAGGAAAGTAAAAGTTGCCCTTTTTATGAAGCAGAGCCCAGTCTCTAATCAGGATAGAAAAAAAGACAATTCTGATGTATGTTATACATGCAATGTAATACAATAGTACTATCAAATTTTTGTCAGACAATTAAACTTTATGCCAAGCTAATTCAATTTTTTAAATGTTTTATTAAGTCCTACAAAAACACCCAAAATCTGTTCTCTTTGGTAAATCATAAGTTTCACAAAGCCTTCCCTTACTCAAACTCCTTGTTCTGCTATTTTGATATATTAAATATCAAGCAAAAAATTTTCAGGGTCATAAATCTGTGAGTGATAAAATTAATCTTATTGCTGAAGAGAAATAAATATTTTATTGCAATTTTATGAGCTTTTGTTCCCTTTTCACTTGCAAGTAGGTATTGTTTAGTGGTACAAAGACATTTAGCTGCTAAAAAATGTATTAGGAACAGTACAGCAGTAATAGAATTCATATCTACAAAGCTGTTCACTTCTCAGAATGAAGGTTCAAGAATATCTGAAGGAAACTTTAAAAGATAATATTGTCAATAATAGTATTATACTGATTATTTTTCTTACATTTTAAACTCCAGGAATAATTTTACTCCTATTAGTAATTTTACAATTGAATTTTTCTGAAATTGTACCTGAAAAATAGCTATGCAATCTAATTTACTGCATTTAAATGAAATGTGCAACCCTAGAAATCAGAAATGCTAATCTAATTCTTCATTATCTTTCCATTTTTTTCTTAGAAACCCAAGAAGAATTTTAGACTGGAGACATTCATGACATGATTATACCTTTATCTGAGGTGTTAAACATTTGCAAAAATGATTCAGTCTGTACAAATCTGCCACAACATACACTGCGTTCGAATCCATATTTGGAAATATTGGAAATATTAGATTGGAAATATCAGTTATCAGTGATATAAGGTACACGTTGTTTGTCACAATTAAGAAATGGATTGGGGAGAAAGGAATGTACAGGTAGGAATTTCCATTTGAGTAGAAACAAATGGAGAGGGATCACAGGATTTAGTGCCATATATTATACAGAGGGAATTACTTTCTTCAGAATAGTGCTGCAGATAAGTAAAGTATGACAGTTTCTGCTGTGGTAATGTGTTGCATAGCCATTCACAAGTCTCTACAAAGACCCTAAAAGCTTCATTACAATTTGGCAAACATTATGTGAACTTTGCACAAACTGTGATTTTTTCAACGCCCTGAAATGCAGAGTTAGTTAATCCAGTGATTTGGTGTATTGTTAAAAATGTGCAGTTCAACAGATGAAAATGGTAGTGTGGCTAAATCTGAAGATACAATCCATAATGTCTTAATAAAACATTATCACTGGAAAAATGTATCTTCCTCAGAAATGTACAGAAACACTATGAAGCACCATAGATGCAGAGCATTCACAGTTTGGGGGCTTTTACTTCACTTTTCTTTTTTTTTTTTTTTCCCCTTGAGGTATTAAGTTAGTTTGTTACCTTTTTCTATGATGACATGGTACTTTTTAATGAACTCTGCTGATGTTTATATTTGGAATACATGACAAATATTATTTTTTATAGTTACTAAATGGAATGCCAGATTACTAATTCACAGTTGCAAGTGGCAAACCTTCAGTCCAGGAAGAATGTAAAACTGCAAGTAGAAGCTTAAAACAAGTATTAAATTTACAAAATATCAACAGAAGTTTTCAGAATTGCCTAAGTTTGTTAAGATATATAGTCAGATTCAGGAAGAAAAATGTTATCGGGAAAGACTATGTTTCAATATTCAGACTAAACACACACAGGGACCTTAATTCAAATGTATTCTATTGTCCACCAAAATGAAGAGGTGGAATACACATAAAAATTTTCTTTCAGTTGATTGGGCTAAATTGTGTTCTCCACTTTCAAATTTTAGATTAAATCCATATCAAACACCTGTCTCTGCTTTCCTACTCTGTTTATCAGGAAAAGAGACACTGAAGACTAGCTTGTGCAGAGAGCAGAAAAATGTTGCAGGACACTAGTATCGAGGAAAATTGATGCAGCACAGCCTCTCAACACTCGGACCCTGCGAGCCCAGCTAGCTTTAGGCCACTGTTGTCATGAGTGGGCCAGCTCCAGGACACCGAGGACCCGGAGTCTGGCTAAGGCACTCAGCCTTTGGCACTGCTTTCCGCGTCCGAAAGAGAGTAAAGGATTAGGAGGAGGCCTTCTTGTATTCCAGCAGAAAAGGATTTATTAGGGAGGAACAGACACGAGACTAAGCACCGGGAAAGGGAACCCAAAAAAGCAAGGAACACAGGTGTGCAGCAACTTAAATAGGGGCCCTCCCCCCGGGCGAGGTACAAGCATAAACCAATCAGGGAAATCGATGGGCGTTACATAGGGAAGAGTCATGGATACACAGAGCCAATGGGGTAAACTGAGGGTGGGGCTACATACAGTACAACCTATCATTGATACAGCAAGGGATGCTTGGCATAGAAACTTCTAGAACAAAGGAAGGGGCTAGGAGGGATTGACGTTCAGTGGGGCAGGGCTTAGGGTGAGGGACAGGGAAGGTTCCAAATAAAGGGCAGGGGTTTAGGATGACTGACTAGGGCAAAGGAGGGAAAGGGAGAAACTATTTTACAATAACAAGGGGTACAACTAGCAAAAAACCATTACAACATGAACACATTACAATTAAATAACATTTAAATAAAACACGAACCGCAACAGAAAACATTCTTGAGCTCTGAAGAACAGAGCAGCAATGTTCTAAAACAATAAAGTTTACCAATTAAGGGCTTTTTAATATTTAAGATTCAAATGCACTTTAGTGCAAGATTTTGATCAGACCATAGTAATTTCCAATCAGGTACGCAGCCTAGAGCTGAATACATCTTCTTTTTCTGTCCTGTAACAATGAATATATAGTTATACCATGAGATGTGAAAGGAAAAAAAATACAACAAAACAAATGCTAGTGCTAGAGTATCACAGTGGATAGATAAATAGGCTTAGTCCAGAGAGAATCTAACAAGAGGGTAACCTGGAGAGGAAAGGAAACTAGTCTATTTGCTGGATGCAAAGGAGTCTTATTTACAGAGTAAAACTAACCATAACAGACTGAGATGCATAGACACCAAAGAGTTGAAAAGAGGCTTAGGAAGCACCAGTGGGCTTTTTTGTTTCACTTCAACACAGAAACTACTACAGAAAAAGAATGAACTGTGGTTAATTGTTGACAATTGTATACTCATCACACACTATAACCAATTGCAAACGTTTATTTGTTTGGCAGAAAAGGTAAATTTGAGCTATGCCTACTAGCTCTGAGTGCCACCTCCTTTCTCAAGAGCACTGCCCATTGCTAAATCCTGGGTAATATTGTAGATTACTTAAACTAGATGTGATGTGGGAGGGGTATATAATCAGGCTTGTCCTCGGTAAGCTTTGGGATGATATGAAAAGCTTACAGGGTGCTGATGAGGCCCCTCAGCCACTGACTTTGAAATGTGCTGGCCACACTGGATGATGCCTTCAGTTTTACAGAGATTAGTCAGGATCTCCTGAGATAACATAAGCCAACAAGTAACCATGAAGGAAATACTTCAAAGTCATTAAGGAGTATACCTTTAGGAAGACAAGGCAGCCTATAGCCCAGCAGAGGTGCCTTTTTATCAATGCATGGAGTGTGTGCAACAAAGAGAAGGAGCTGGAAGTCACCATGCAGCTACAAAGTTATGACCTTTCTGCCATTACTGAAACTTGGTGTATGAATCCCATGACTGAAATGTGACTATTAATGGTTACAGGGCAGAAAGAGGGATGGAGGGTTTTCCTTCTACATCAGTAGGTGGTTTGAGTGTGAAGAGGCCTCCGAAGAAGAGCCATGGGCAGGTCAAAGCCCTGTGGGCAAGGATCAGTGACTGAGGCAAAAAAGGGAACCTTGTGGGTGGTGTCTACTACAGTCCCTGATCAAGTGAGCCTACTGGTGAAGCCTGCTGGATCCAGCTGCAGGGGGGACTGCTCTCACTGGCTCTTGTTCTGCTGGACAACTTTGACTATCCTGATCTCTGCTAGGAAAGTAGCACAGAAATCTGTAGGAGACCCAGGAGACTGCTGGAATGCATGGAGGATAACTTCCCAACCCAGCTAGTAGACAGTCCTGCCTGAGGTAATGTGATACTGGATCTGTTGGTCACCAGCACAGGTGAGCTAATTGTGGACATCAAGATTGGAGGCAGCCCAGGTAGCAGTGACCCTGCATTCTTAAAATTTGCACTCCTGGCTGTATATGGGTCAGGTGAGGAGTAAAATTAGGTCCCTGAAATTTAGGAAAGCAAACTTCCAGCTCTTGAGGGGAGAGATAGTCAGTAGAATCTCCTGGGAGACTACTCTCATGGATAAAGGAGTGAAACAGGGCTTCTTTAGAGAAGTTTTCTCTAGACTTTTCAGTAGTCAATAGACAAAAACTGGGAATTCCTAAGAGTTAAAAACCATTCTCCTATGAAGAAAGGCTAAGAGTATTATCGTAGTTCAGTCTAGAAAAGAGAAAGCTTCAGGGTGACCTAATTGCAGTTTTCCTGTAACTGAAGGGAATCTGCAAGGAAAAAGGTGCTCATGGCGGTGGTCCAGTGTAGTCAATTTGTCAGGCCTCACCTTATCAGAAACTCACCTATTGCCCTCTGTTCCAAGGAGATTTAACTCATGCAGCTAGCTTGATTGCAGCATGTTTCACATTCTTGGATAACCTGTGTCATAGCCTCCATATCTCCTCCATGACACCCCTTGATTAAAGCCCATCTGTGGGCCAATTGAGCTATAAATAGCTCACCCTTTCACTTCTAGTCTAGGTCTACCTGAGCTATTCTACTCTTAGCAGTCTTATCTACCTGTTTGTTGTTCTCTTGTTTAGTGTCACAACTTTTAGGCACATGAGCATTTTCATGATTTATGTTCAGATTCATGTTCTCTACCCAGTGATTTCCTGACACATTGCAGCAGCCCAGATGTGTTCACCCCTGTGTTACCAATTTGTCTTCTTCCATTGCTGCAGCCACCACCACAGGGTGTTAGCCCCCCATTCAGGAGTCAATATAGAGTATAGGCCACTTTTCTTTGTCAGCAGTCTCTAGGGCTTGTTGGATGGCTCTCACTTCTGCAAATTGGCTTAAGTTGCCTTCCCCTTTAGCAGCCTCAAGGACTCATCATGTGGGACTCTACGCAGAAGCTTTCCACTTCTCATCTTTCCCTATTACATGGCAGGGTGCATCAGTAAATAGACGATAGCCTCTTTTGCTTTCTGCTAACTTGTTACGTGGTGGTGCTTATTTGGTATAAGTCACCTTCTCAGGCAATGATTCAAAATTTCTGGGTTCTGGCCAGTCCATAATCTCTTCTAGCTTTCCTGGGAAAATGGATTTTCCCATTTGGGTTCATTGTGTAGTCAATGTTACCCATTTACTCCACGTAGCACCAATTGTATGATGAATTGAGGGGATTTTTCCTTTGAATATCCAGTATAGCACAGGCACTCATGGTACCAAGAGGAGAGACACTTCTGTCTCAACAGCTTCTGAGGCTCGAACCCCCTCAGAGGCCCCTAGTATATTTTCTTAGTTGGAATACAGTGGGCTTCTGATCCTCAATAGCTCCAGCTCCAAAACCCTAATGGTCCACCTCAGATTTCTCCTAAGGTTCTTTTGCCAGAGGCTTCAGGTGAGATCCTACTCCCCAGATGCAGTGTAGAGTGTACTTTGCACTGTCTCAACAGGCCCACAAACTACTGCAAGAAGCTGATTCCTGTTTGATCTGCTCAAAGACCTGTACTTGCTCAAGTGCCACACTTGAAGTGATTCTTCTTCCAGGTCACTAGATAGAAGGGGGCCCACAAGCTGGTTATGGGCTGGAATGCATTCTCCAGAGCCCCACAAGGCCTAAGAAAGCTTGTGTTTCCCTTTTGTTAGCTGGTAGAGACAGTTGCTATTTTGTTAAACACTTTTCTCTGCAGGGCCAGTGTGGAAGGAGCATTCTCTGAATCTTTAGGGACCCTATCACTTTTTAGATCACTGTAGATTATTTCCAGCACTTCTGATTCTCTCAAGTATAGGGTACCTTCATGTGCAGTGGTCTACTTCCCTGGAGAGTTCACGATATCGTCCTTAAATGGATGTCTTGCCCTCACACTTGAGAGAAGCCATCTCAAAGCTGCAAGTTGCTCATTCTTCCTAAGCCCTCTTTCAAGAAAGATGGGCAGAGACTATTACAAGAGCATGTAAAGAGGACAAGGGAGAAAAGGCTCCAAGCTAAAAGAAAGTAGATTTAGACAGATATTAGAAAGAGATTCTTTACTGTGGGAGTGGTGAGGCAATGACAGAGGTTGCCCAGAGAAGTTGTGGATGCCCATCCCTGGATGTGTTCAAGGCCAGGTTGGATAGGGCTCTGGGCAACTTGGCTAGTGGAATTGGGGCAGCGGAGTTGGAACTAGATTGTCTTTAAGACAGATGATCCTTAATCCCAAGCCATTTTCTATGATTCTATGATTGTCTTTTAAATCTCAGTAATAAGAGCAGTGATATGTAGCAAACTTCAATACTTCTTTTTCTGATAGTCCCAAACATGCCTTTATCCTATTCTATTTTTGCATTAATTTTTCCAGGCTTCAACCTCAATTATATTATGTGTTGACACTGAAAACCTTCAGCAGCTGTCTTTTCAATGTATCTCACAGCCTTCCTTTTCTTGGGGTGAACGTGGAGGTGTTCTGATTTTTTATCTTTTTCCCTCCATGGTTATAGGGAATTTCTTGCAGAAATTGATGCAGAAAAATCAGGCATTTCTAAGACAAAATTGTACTGACCTTGTAAGTAACCATTTAGGATAGAAATAGCACAGAAGACGGAAACTGGGAAAATATATTATGGAAAGCAATGGGGCAACCATGGCATATAAAATGCTCCATATTTTATGGAGTGAAATGAAAAGGATTAGAGCACAATTTTGTTGCTGGTATATGGCATATAAAATCAAACCAATTATTACTCTTCCTAGTTCTTTGAAGAACTGTAGATTAAGGGAATTTGGCACTTTTTTGGCTTTCTTGTTTCTGAAAAACAAGGGATGGTCCTTTTTCATCAGTAAGTGTAACATGTAACATCTTTCCCTAGTGCATGTGAAATATTTAAGTTTAGAAAGCAGACAGAGCTAGTTACGTATTGATATTTTTCAGAAAATTAGAGTGATACCATCATTTATTGTAAGCCTACTTCATCATTTCTAGCCTGCAGCTTCTTTAATAATGAGAATACTAAGGAAAACAAAGAATTTCCTGTAGTGTTTATCTGACTATGTCAAATTAGAATATTACCTGCAGTTGTCTTCAGTAAGTGTGTGAATGCTAGCTTGACATTTTAACGTAGTTATTCAATGACATGCTTTTAAAGTCTAGGTAAGTTAATAAAAGCAGCTTTTTCAAGAGCATGTGTAATTTTTTTAATAATATAACCATTGATTTTTATACTGTTCAGAAAACACTTGTGTTTCATAATCTCAGCCCCTGTTAGTCCATGTGCCAGACAGGAGCAAGTGCAGTAAAACAGTACAGGTTCTCAGCTGTCAAATTAGGCAAAATCCTTCAATGGCTACCATGTATGAAATCAGGAATTAATTCTTCTTAGAAATAAGTATTGAAATCTCATTAGGGATGTGTTTATCCTGACTTTTTAAGGGAGTAGGCATGTTGTAAACTTTTTTGCAACATTTTTACAACTTGATTCATCTAGAAACTTCGAAATACATCTGGATCTAGGCAAACAAACAAAAGCATGAAGGTAAAAGAGGGAATATAAACATTGAACTATGCATTTTTTTAAACTCTTCTTTATTTTCTTCCCACGAAACTCATTGTGAAGGCCTTCCAAATAAAATAGACACCGTTTCTGGTACACACACACTGGTACCCACAGAGATGAAGAGTTAAAATACTTAGATTGACTTTCTTCCTTTTCCTCCCCTGTGCCCCAGGCTACTCCCATGATAAAACATAGTGCAGGATTTTGATTATTAAAGAAGGATTTCTTTGAGACACTAATGGAGATTATTCTGAGGAACAAGCTGTACAGCATTACAAAATCTATGTGTGCTCGAAATGGAGTTTGCTGAAGTGGTGGAACATTATGTTAGTTTCTGTCACACAGTGGATTGCATTTCACCTTATCAAACATTAAAGATGAGCAGTCTTGTGCTGGTTTCACCTGGGGAGGACAGACTCAGAGGTTTTTCTCCATGAGAAAACTTCCTCTGTGAGTTGATGGGACCAATTGAAGGCTGGTTTGGTTACTGACAGTCTGGAAAACCAATTGGAGAAAGTTAGTTTGCTCTGAGAAAACACATTTTGAAGGAGGCAACCTAGGAAAAAGCTCTCTTTTATTTCCGGTGGCTGAGCAGGTAACACCAGCCCAGTCCAGGCTCCCTCCCATGCCGGGGGGGCTCAGAGGCCGCTGGGCCCCGTTTGCAAACGCAGGGACCCGATGGCCGGGGCAAGGAAAGGCTCGGTGATAAAACCTTAGCCCGGCTTCCTCCCCCGCGGGCCAAAGCTCTGAGGGGCCCGGCTCCTGCCGAGGGCTCGGAGCAGCTTTGGAGGGGCCGAGCCCGCCCGGCCCCGCACGGCCTGGGGGAGGCAGCCGGGCCTGTGTGGGGAGCAGCGGTGGCCATGGGCAGTGTGGGGCTAAAGCTGAGCCCCAGAAAGGCTGATGGACATCTCAGCCGAACCTAACACAGCTCGGCCTAGACCTGGCCCGGCCTCTGCAGCTTCTGTGTGAAACTTCAACTCTTTAGTGCTCGGATAAGATTTGCAGACCTCTGGCTCTCCTTTGAATATGAAAGGGGAAAAAGGAGATACTCCAAAGTCAGTGAAGCAAGTGCTCAGTTTCTTTAGATGGAAGGAGAATGAGTAGATGCTGTGAAGATGGCTGAAAAATCGTTTTGGAAGATTGTAGGGATGAACTGATATACTGAATATTCCTATGAACCGTGGAGAAAGACATGGGGGTTGGAGATGTTCCATTTGATAGATTGTTAATCAAAAAGCATTCGTGTTAAGAATCCTTTGCCCCAAGGAGAAAAGGGGATCTCTTTTTCTGGAGATGAAGCATGAACAGAGAAAAAGAGAGATTAAGAGAATTTTGGTTTGGAACAGTTCATTCTTAAAAGTAAATACCCCATGAGTTTAACATGGCCCATAAGCACAGCTTTGGGAAAGCTGTGAAGATGGGAGGAGCCTCACGACTTTGCAGGTTGTTTCCCTGGCGGATGCGAATCGTGAGAAGTGAAGCCAGAAGAGAACTGGGTTTTTTCCCTCCTTGTGGAGAAGTCCCTATGGCCTGACAAGAGGAAACTTCTCTCTCGGAAGTGAACTGAAAAGGACTATTTAACTTGAGAACTGACTGAAGTAGTATTTTGTATGTTTATTTTGTTGTTATGAAGGTTGGGAGAGGGAAGGAGGGGGTGGTCTGAAGATGTTATTCTGAATTTGCTTTTCTTTCTCTTTCTTTGTGTAGTTAATGAAGTTTTTTTATACCCTTTTAAGTTTTAGGTCTGCCTTGCTCTCTTTTGCTCCTGGTTCTGTCTCACAACAGAAAATGAGTATATTTAAATTGGCAAGTTAAAACTATAGCAAGTCTCTTTCCAGAATATCAACAGATAAAGAGAATATCATTGTTATATAGAGAAAAAAAAAAAAAAAAAGAACTCTATCTCTGATGAATTTTCAATAAATCATTTTATATAATATACCTTTCAAAATACTGATCTAACTTAGGTAATGAATGGCCACAGTAAGAATCTAAGCTCTCTATGAATGCATAATCCCCACCACAAATAAACTGCTGGCTATTGGCATTGTATCCATCAAAAAAATTATTAGGAAAGTTTATGGCAACAAATCCTGTCATAAAAATGTCACTATGTTTTTTATTTGAAACAATATTTCCTCAAAAACACATTTAAAGCATTTTAAAAAACCCTCTCTACAAGACTTAACATGTCCAGTGTAAGTTTCACTTACACAAGCGTAAATTTGTGATAAAATAAAAAAAATCTTCTTAGATGAGCTGAATTTGAATCCTGCATTCAACAATAATAGATATAATAGTAAACAGGAATTTTTTTTTTTATTAGGGAGATTAATGTTCTGATAATGAATCTAGCTGGGTATCTCAGGTTTATTTAAATTTGAAAAAAAAAAACCCAACCTTTTAATATATTTTATTTGCTAAGGGAACTACAGCATCAGTGTTTAAAGAAATATCGTAATTTTATATTTTCATGAAATTTTTAGTAGAGGTTTATATAGCTCATTTTGAAAGAAGACTTTATATAATTCACTATGAAAGAGGACTTTCCTTTCATTTTGCCAAGTGTCTATCCATTCAATAAAAATTCTTTTAATAAACAGAACCTAAGAAGAAATGTATTATCAGAAAGAGAATGAGTCAGGACTATGTGGGGTATTTTTTTCATCAGATAGTCTTTTAGAATTTTTATTGATTGGAGGAGTTTTTTTCGTCAGCTTTTCTTCTCTAAAGAAGAAAAAGCTGAAGTGGCACTGGTGGACAGAGGGCACTTGAATTCTGAAAAACCAATTTCAAGATTTTTAAGTGAAATGTAAAAATTGAACAAAATACTATTTTCATTTAAAAAATGTTCATTAATTTTTGAAGCAAAGAAAATTTTGTAGCAGTATACCCTTGTCTGAAAATGTTCTTTTTCCTGTAATGTACCATTATTTGTGTTACTATAGAGCCTAAAAAATTTCAAATGTACATAAAGAACGGAAGATTTTAAACCTGTTGGAAAACATATACCTGGACACAAGTGTATATCAGATGTATTTGCTTCTCCCAAAGTCCAATATGGATGTTACTGACTGGTTGCAGAGCCAAACTTGGTGTTAATGCTGCAGATGCCTCTGGCTGGAGCTAAATGGCTTATCGAATTTAAGCTTCCCTGTGACAACCAAAAGGAGTGTGATGCCGAGTGGGAAAAAAGCTGACATATGGCTTCATGAGAAACTATTCCAACTGGAAAACATACAAAAAGTGAACAAATGGTCTTTGTATGTAAAAGTCAATACCAGATAAACTTCTAATTAAAACATTTGAGCCATAAGATTATTACTTTTAGGAGGAAGTGACTCACGTACTGGGTAAGAGCTGTGTCCACAGTGAGGAATTCCAATTTCTGAGAAATTTAAGGTGTAATTTGAGTGCTACTCTATTAATCTAGAAATTCAATTTCACATCAGGAATGTTGTGAACCAAAAAACCAAAAACGATAATTTCTTATAGGGGCCCAAAGCCAAGTTTAACTTTTCTCCCTGGCAGCCTTTTTTAAAAGGGAAGCTGGTGAACTCAAACCTCTTGTCTAGAAGTTGTGTTCCCCAGAGGTACATCCTGTATTTTTCTAGCATGTAGTGTGTGCCTGTTATCTGCTGAATATGTTTAAACAGCGGTAGGTTCTACATTGAGATATTCACTGAGGGGCTGGCAAAAAAGATACGTGATATAATTTCCAGGTTTGCATATAGTTCGTATCCAGATTCACTGAAGTCAACACAAAAACCTTCAGTGAGACTGCTACCAGTTTTCTGACTTTTGTTTTGATGTGTTTTTTTGATTTTTTGTTTGTTCTTTGTTTCAATAGATCTTTAGAGTAAGTTAATTTTAAAATATCTATGTCAAAAGATGTGGTCATGTAGCTTGTTTGGTAAATCATCCATTACTACAGCAACATTGGAAATCCACTTGTCTTGGTTTAATTTTGATTTCCTGGCCAACGTACCAAATTATGTCTTCGTTTTGATTTGCCAATTTAAATAAACTCATTTTTATGCTGTGAGACAGAACCAGGAGCAAAAAGCAAGGCAGGTCTAAAACTTATGAGAGTATATAAAAAAATTAACTACACAAACAAAGGTGGGGGGAAACAAATTCAGAATAAGATTTTTTTCACACCACTCCTTCCTTCCCTCTCCCAACCTTCATAACAACAAAACAAACATACAACAAATACTTCGGTCAGTTCCCAATTTAGTCTTTTTCAGTTCACTTCTGGAGAGAGAAGATTCCTCTTGTTGAGGCTGTAGGGATTTTTCCACAAGAAGGAAGAAAACAGTCCTCTCATGGTTTCATTTTTCACGATTTGCATCCGCCCAGGAACCTGCAATCGTGACACTCCTCCCAACTCCACAGCCTTCCCAAAGCTGTAGATGTGGGCCATGTCTGTCTCAGGGGGTATTACTCGTAAGAAAGAAGTGTTCCACAGCAAAGGTTCTTTTCATCTCTTTTCTCTCTGTCAGGCTTCATCCTCAGAAAACCAAGATCCCCTTCTTTCCTCAGGGCAAAGATTCTCAACACAGGTGCTCTTTAGTCAAATCTTTTATCAAATGGAACACTCCAACCCCCCATGTCTTTTTCCATGGTTTATAGGAATATTCAGTAAATCAGTTCATCCCTACAATCTTACAAAAGGATTTTCAGCCATCTTGACAGCATCTCCTCATTCTCCTTCCATTTAAAAAAACTTAGCTTGTGCTTCACTGACTTCAGAAATCTACTTATTCCCTTTCATATTCAAAGGAAGGCTGGAGGGTTTGCGAATCTTATCTGAGCACTAAAGAGTTAAAGTTTAACAAAACTACAAGAGTTGGGCCAGGCTCAGGCCGTGCTGGGGGTGCAGCTGAGGTGTCAATCAGCCTTTCTGGGGCTGGGCTGCAGCCCCACACTGCTCATGGCCACCTGGGCAGGCCCGGCCCGGCCGGCAGCAGCGGGAACCGGGCCCCCCACCCCAGAGCCGCAGGCCCGTGGAGGAGGAAGCCGTGAAGGTCTCATCAAGGAGCCTCTCCTCCTCCCGGCCATCGGGTCCTCTCGTTTATAAACGGGGCCCAAGTGGCCTCCCGAGCCTCTCCCCTGCATGGGGGGAGAAGCTCAGGTTGGTGTTCCCTGCTCAGCCACTGGAAAGACAAAGAGCCTCAGTTCCGGATTTCCTCCTTCAAAATGTGCGTTCACGGAGCAAACCAACTTTCTCCCATTGGCTGTTGAAGGTGTCCCAACCCTACAGAGGAAATTCCCTTAGAGAGAACCTCTCTCTGAGTTTCTTCTTCCTAAGTCAACCCATCACACCACTGGACATGCTCTAGCACAAGACTACATAACTAGAAATCATAGATGAAGACTTTGTTGTCAAAGTGCTTTCTTTTCTTTCTTAGATATCAGAATTAGATTCTAGACAGAATCCCATTAAAACACACAACCGAAGATTATTTTGACCAAAATAATCTGAAAAATTTTGTTTGCATGCTAAGAGATTTGAGATTTTGTGAAGTTTTTTTGGCACAAAACCAGAAAATACATTTCTATACATAGAAAGATATATAGGCAGTATAGATGTAGATGAGATTTAGATATAGATATAGATGATATAGATAGATATAGATGATATAGATATATAGATATAGAGATCGAGATAGAGATAGATAGAGATAGAGATAGAGATAGATAGAGATAGAGATAGAGATAGAGATAGAGATAGAGATAGAGATAGAGATAGAGATAGAGATAGAGATAGAGATAGAGATAGAGATGGAGATATTGATATAGATGTAGATATTGATATTGATGTAGATATTGATATAGTAATAGATATATTAGCTTTGCTTTTTGCAACTGAGAAAAGGAGAAACACTTCATAAAATCTCTTGCCACATAACCAAACATATTGAAATGGCTTTTTATGGAGATATTGAAACAACAACAACAAAATAAAATACACAAGGCTTGCTTCTCCTGAGGGTTCAATTATTTTGAGCCCTGCTAGCAAACTTTGATTGATAAATCTAACCTTTTCTTTCCAGGCAATGGTTTGATCACATAGTGATGAGAAAGAGCTAGAGAATGGAAAAAACAATATTTGGATTGCAACAGAATAATAAAAATGCAGAGGATGCCTTTGACTTTTACAAGGTGAGAAATGATTTCCCACTTTGATTGTATGATGTCAGGACTTCCTTCTAAGAACAAGTAAGTCTGAGCTTTGTATGATCCTCTTAAATTAATTTTCAAAACTTATAAGGTTTCTCCGGCCTTCCAACCAAAAATTCTTAATGCATCCAAAATGAAATTCAAGCTGTAGTGGCAAAATAAGTTTTACAGCAGCACAAATGACTGATGAAATAGTGTAGTGACCAGACTTTATGCGTGAAATATGAAGTAAAGATGTGAAATGCAAACTCTCCAGGCCTACAGGGAAAAGCAGGCAGCCTTTGTATCCAAAACAATTTAAGAAGTTTCCCACCTGAACTGATGCAAAAAACTGATAAATTATGTCCACCATGACGTAATTTGACACTTCTATGTATCTTTTTAATTATTGAATTAAAAAATATTTTTTCATTCCCTTCTAAAATACTTCTTAGAAGCCCAAAATCCTCTGTCATTAGCTTCTTCAAATCTTCATTTTCATATAGAAGAAAGAAAAGTTATCAATCAAACAAAAATAAATTAGAGCATTTAGTTTAGTTATGATCATAAATTCCTTCACACAAGATCCTTCTTTGGTAGGCAAAGGAACTACACCTAACCTTGCAAGTTATTCCACTGGAAAAAAAGCAAAAAGAGAGAGAAAGCAAAATTTTGCACTGAAATATAAGCTTGGAGGTAAATCACTGAACAACATTTAAAGCTGTGTTGTTTAAATGTTTTCAAATTTCCATGAGCAGCTGTAGAAAATTACTTTGGAATGCCTGAATTTTGGGGAATCTAGCAAAATAATGTTTGATCTTCATTAACTTGTAAAATTCATAAAATAGTTTTTGAGATTGGAGAGCATTTAATAAGTAATTTAAAAAATAAATAATAAAATTCAGTGAAGAATTAGCTACTTCATCTTCTTCACCCACATAATAAGCCACAATTTGGAGAAAAGGGTATTTTATGTGTCAGTGTCATAGCAGAGCAGAACACAGGAAGAAGACAGATGCATTAGTTGCTGGTTTAAAGACAAGAAACTGAAATGCAGCTGTGTAAACCTGAATATTACAGTGCAAGTCGAGCATGGACATGAAAACCATGGTATTTATCAGCTTCCAGACCTGGTGTATCTGAATGCTGAAAGCCAAATTAAAGTTGCCCTTAGCAAAAGTATGCTGTTACAAATGTAGTCCTCCCGCATAAGCTCTCCCTGCCCTTGCTACACCATATGGGACAGATGTAATTTAGTTCTAATGTTTTAGTTAATGAAATCACTGCTACAGCTTATGAATAACTGCAGCAAATGTGCTCACTGTTAAATAGTACTGTGCTTGCAGGCAAGTGTGGCAAATAGATAACCCACTCCATTTCTACCTACTTCTACAGTTTTTACTGCCTGGTTTTTTTTAATATAGAGTTAGCTTCCTCAGGCATGGTGTGCACGGACAAAATTTAAAAATTAAGAGGTCAAGCCTTGGATAGAAACTGTAAATCCATTTAGCTCTGAAAAACTTATTCTCATTAATTAAACTGTCAATATACAGTGTCCTGACTATAACATAATATTCAAAAATAAAGTAATGCACACATACACACACGTATATTCTGCTAGCATCTCTGCAATATGTAGCAAAATCGTATGTAATTTTTTTCTAGCAACTTAGAAACTCTATCTTTCATCTCCTAAGGAATCTCCTTGAATTTACTAATGTCTCAATCTCAAAAAAGTGCCTTTATGTACCTTGTTTTTAAAAAACAGTCATCATCTATGCCAAGACTTTGGCTTAGTTAAATAATTTTTCCATTCTAATTACATTACTTCTAATTATGACCATTTGCTCAGTTTCAGAAAAAAGAATTTCAACTGATTACAAGAATTATTGGTTTACACTCTGTGGGCTAACAAAATTGAGCAGTTGTGGCACCAAATCACAGGTGAAAAAATGCAATTTATTTTTGGAAAAAGAAATCATAATTTTCCGTAGAAATTCAGTGGCAGCAATGCCTGAAACAGGTGATATTCTGCATGATGTATTATCCATGGGTTTGCAAATTCTCAGATATTAAACATATAAAAAGATGAAGAGAAAACTTTATTTATACCTCTCATGGTTCACCCCATTTCACAACTAAGCCCCATGTTTCCACCCACTCATACCCACATCAGCAGGGTTGGGAAGAGAATTGGAAAGCAAAAGTGAGAAAACTCATGGGTTAAGAAGAGCTTTACAGAGAGGCAAAGCACACACACGCACAAGCAAAGCAAAACAAGCAATTTTTTCACTGCTTCCAATGGGCAGGCATGTGTTTAGCCATCCCCAGGAAAGGAGGACTCCATCAGGTTTAATCATTGTAAGAGCTAAAACGAGGGACGTCGAACTTCAGTTGGCTCTTAAGATGCTGTTATTGTATATAGATGATACAGCAATTCACAGGTCGTGGGTGACAAGAGCCGAGCCTACAGCTGTCAACCACAGCTGTAGGTTTGTCTGAAGCTGACTCTAGTTCTGGTTACAATGCATTATATACTTTTCTTTGCTGAGCATCTTAATACATAACAACCAATCAATACTTTTACTATTAGCTATAGCCTATCGTAACTACTAACATTACCCTACTCACGTTACTATTCTCCAATCACAAAAAGTTAGTATGTTACAGTTTAAGCTAAAAGTTGTTTTTCAGTTTTCTTGCAGTAGAAAATTCCGAGACCATTTTTCTACTTGCCACATTAGCAGTCTTGTTTGCCTGAGGAATCTTTTTGCTTGGTAAAAGCATCTTCTGTTTGAGGTGGGTTTATCCTTTTCTCTGAGCTGTAAAAAACCCTTCCAACTCACATACCCTTTGCCTTCTTAGTTATCCAGTAAGACTAGCTCAGCAATTCTTTTCTTCTATATCAAAACTTGCTTTCATTTCTATTCCTTCTTCAGACTCTACATTCAAAGATCTTTCTGCTAAACATACATATCTGTGAGACTTTCTTGTCAAGCTTTCATGCATCCCAACAAATTATGATTTGGGAACAAAAATGCCATCACTCCACATATCCCATCTTCCTTCTTCCCCAGCTCTCTGTGTTGAGCCTAATGCAGGGAATATGGAATATCCCTTCAGTTAGCTGGTATCAGCTGTCTGGGCTGTGCCTCTCCCACCTACCCACACACCCCCAGACTACTCACTGGCAGGGCAGCACTAAAATCAGAAAAGGCTTTCATACAGTGCAAGTGCTGCTCAGCAACAGTAAAGTTATCTCTATATTATCAACCCTGGGTTCAGCACAAATCCAAAACTCAGCCTCATATTAGCCACTGTAAAGAAAATTAACTGTACCCCAGGCAAACCTAGAACCTTGATTTATGAAGTCAATATGCATATTTTAACAGCCTTTATCCAGTACACACCCCTGGAAACCATGCAGCTGTTGGCAACATCTGTACCTATTTGTAATACTTTTGTTGATTAAAGATAACAGCTACATACTTGAGGATTTATGAATAAGAGGGTGGCATAGAGCATTTCTATGGGATATTGGTTCTCCAGAATTAAAGGTCTTTTTCTGTACATTGGTTAAGCTCAATAACACCTCCACCCCCAAACTTCTCAGAAAGAAAGGATTACTTGCAAAATTGTTACTATTTTTTAATGTCTTTTTTCTCCTCAGTGTTCAATACTAATACTGCCATGAAGAGCAGGACCATGACTGCAGAGTGATGTTCCATTTGTGGGCTCTAAAATCCTAAGGGGCCAGTTGTACCATCTGAATGTTCATGAAGCCTGACAGAGTTCACCCCAGAGTACTGAAGGAGTTAGTGGATGCTACAGCAGGACCCCTCTGTTGTGGCCCATGGGTCTGGGACACGATGTTCGCTATAAATTCTCCTCAGGCAGATCAAAGACACCAGACCATGTGTCAGGGAACTCTCAGGCTTTTATTGTACAATCACCATAATTCTGGCAATGACCACACTATTTAGACAAAAAAGGTGTTGCTTAACAAGCCCTTATGTTTTCACAATATACTTCCACAAAAGTTGTTAGCTAACAGGACATTCATTTTACACAGTGCACTTCAATATGTTCTCAAGTCCCACAACAAACTCTCCAAAAGGTGCTGTCTCACAAGCCACAGCACCACTATTCAAAGGTGCTGGATAATGAGCCACAAGGTCCCCACTCTCACAACAGAGTTTAGTACAGAGTAGAATATGGCAGCCATGCTTTGCTCAGGCGAAGAACAAAGAAGAAAAATAACATCACCAGTCTTCATGTCCTGCATGGTACTGCTGCTTGGATGATCCAGAACTGGGTTTGCAAGACAAAGAAAAGTAAAAGATTATGGCATTGGGGGAAAGGGAAAAGAGGAAGGAGGCCAAATCCTCTCCCTCTTATAGTTAAGAGGTAGACTCCTGGTACACAACTCTTATATAAACTGGGGTTTTCTGTGCTGATTTGTTCAGGCATGCACAGCCAGCCTGTCCATCTCCAGGGAGTGAGATGGGGGTGGAGGGAACTGAACACAAGCCTCAAGGCAGAACATGAACTTGGCTTACAGCAGTGCTGCCCCACCTTCATGAGACTCTCTCCTCCTGTAGCAATCCTCAGAATGTTTGAGACAAAACATCCTTAGGTTTAGTCCTCTATACCAGCTCAAGCATCTACCAAAGGTCTTGGGAGCCCAAAGAGGTATCCACTGATTGAAAGCTAGCAAATGTCATTACATTTGCAAGAATGACATGAGGGAAGATGCAAAAAAGCAAATTAGTCTAACCACTACCTGGAAAAATAATGAAGATCTATTGGGATCCTGTTGAAAGACGTGTCAAGGACAAGGAAATTATCAGGCACCATCAACATAGGTTCACAAAGGAGAAGTCCCCCCTAACTAATCTGATATCCTTCTGTGCCAATGTGTGCTGACTTTAACACCAGCAGGAAATTAAACTCCAAATAAGCCATTCCACTTTCCCTGTCCCTCCTGGTAAGGAAGAGACCAAAAAAAAGAGACTATGGGTTGAGATAAAAATTTACTAAAAGTACAAAGCAATGAAATGTAAAATGCACAATAACAACAGCAATATTAATAGCGGAAGTATACAAAAAGAGAAGGTGTTTTATCTAGAAAAAGGTGTTCATCACTGGCAACACTCCTTGTGGATCATGTTGGCACGGCTTCATCCCCAGACAAAGACAATATAATGACCGCTCTTGCACACAGCCCACATGGTCATCAGAAACAAGGGCAAGATGATGAGGAAGCTCCTGCAGCTAATTTTTCCCACCTCCCAGTCTGAAATGTAAAAAAAAAAAAAGTGACAAAATAAAGCCCCTAGAAGCTAGATCATCTGAGTAGAGGTCCCCTTTGTTCAGTTCTGTGTGGGCACCTCCAGCACTGCTTCTAACCCCCGCTGGTGCTTTCCTGGAACAGCCTCCCCACCAGCTCTGGTGATTCAGCACTATGCTACAAGCTGACACTTGTTTTTGCTGCTGTCCATTTCAGCACCTGGGCCCATAACCATGCTTTGGAGGTCTAACAGAAGGGGGAACTGGCAGGGAGGCAGAGGGACCAAGTCCAGTGGTGTTGATGCCCGGGTAAGAGCACCCTAGCTTTCCCTGCCAAAACCACACCCCCAAGGATGATGTGGATATTTTCAAATAACAACTTGTTTTTAAATAACACCCACAAAGTACTAAACTCCATCTCCTCTCCATAATCAGGATACAAGTTCATCTTCTAGGTGGTGGAGGGAAGGTGGTAGATGTAGCTTTTCTGGATTTCAATTCAGCTTTTGATACTCCTTCACTATATCCTTCTGGACATGTCTTGCTGTGCAGACACACAGCACTCTGTGTGACCTGGTAGCAGGGTTCAAGCAATTGTCACAAATGGAGTCACATTTGCCTGGTGGCCAGTCACCAGTAGAATTCCTCAGGGCTGAACTCTAGGGCCAGTTCTGTTCAATAGTTTTTTCAATTATCCAAATGCAGAACTTGCATTAGCAAGTTTTGATGGTGATACTAAAATAAGACATGCTTTTGGCTCTCTCAAGGAAAAACTGGGAGAGGAGTGTGTGTAGAGCAGCCCTGCCAAAGGGATCTGGGGGTGCTGGCTGGCAGCAGCTCAGGGTGAGTCAGCAGTGTGTGCCCGGGCAGCCAGGAGGGCAAACCCATCCCGGGGTGCATCAGACACAGCATCACCAGCTGTGATTGGGATCATCCTGCTGGATTCAGCCGTGGTGCGGCCTCACCAGGAGTCCTGTGTTGGCCCCACACTTTAAGAATGGTACAGAGGAGGGCAACAAATGGAAAAGGGCTGGAAGGTATGTCCTGTGAGGAGCAGCTGATGACCCTGGGTTTGACAAATTTGAAGAGAAGTAGGCTGAGGAGTGAACTGATGGTTCTTAACAGCTTCCTCAGGAGAGGAAGAGAAGAGGGAGGTGCTGATCTCTTCTTCTCAGTATTTATGATGAAATGTATGATAATGGCTCAAAGCTGTATAAAGGGAAGTTCAGATTTAACATTGGGAAATAATTTTTTTATGTTTCACCACAAAGATGGTGGTGGAACAATGGAATGAACATCCTGGAGAGGTGGATGGGGCTCATTTTACATGCACCAAAGTGCATATCTGTTCCTCTTGGACTGTTTGTGTGGCAAAATTTTTATATTGGAGATGGGGGGCTGGGGGGGGGTGGGGGATGGCTACATGACGGCTATAGTAGCTTTCTCTCTTTCCAGCATAGCTACTGGGTGGCTGCTGTGAGATGCTGCAGGTGCCAGCCAGCTCCCAGATTGTCATTTCATTGTCCAAAGTTGACCCCATCAACCAAAAGTAGTGCTTCTTATACATATTTAAGAATGGGGGGAAAACTTATTTGGAGCAGTACATAGAGAGAGAGAGGGGAGTGCGAATGCATGAGAGGAACAGCCCTGCAAACACCAAGGAAGATGGAGGATGTATTCCAGACATCTCAGACTAAAACAGAGAGTTTCTCCTGAAGGTCATACTGCAGACCATAGTGAGGCAAGCTGTCCTTCTGCAGCCCATGGAGGATCCTGTGCTGGAGCAGATGAGTGCCCAAAGGAAGTTGTGACCCATGGGAAGTCTGCATTGCAACAGGCTTTTGGCAGTATGGAGGTGGGAGCTCATGATGAAGAACACTTTTTTTTGGCATGACATGAATCCACAGGAAAGCCATGCTGAATTAGTCTGTTCCTGAAGGACTGAACCCTCTGGAAGGGATCCACACTGGAACAGTCAGTGAAGAACTAGCCCATGGGAAAGACTCGTTTTGCAGGAGTTTGTGGAGAACTGTCCCCTGTGGGAAGGACCACACATTGAAATAGGGGAAGATTGTGAGGAGTCTTCCCCCTGAGGAAGAAGGAGAAGCAGAGAAAACACGCAATGAACTGACCAGAACATCTATTCCTCATCTTCATCTGATATAAAATTTCTGACTCATTAACTGAAGAAAACAGAAGTGTGAGGTAAATGTAGTAGATATTCTTCACAACAAAAGGAAGATAAATTCTGTTTGATAAAACATATGCTAAACAAGACAAGTCAGATAAACTGTCCATATGAAACCACCCATTAAGCTGCCATCATTTTTGCAATATAACACAACACACTCAAGTCTGATTATCTGTAGTGATTTCGTTTCTCTCTTCAATGAAATTTACTGGAAGCTTTGCCCATTGTGTAATTTCTGTCTAAGAACTCAGTACTCTGAAAAAATTTTGAATTTGTCCAATTTTATCTGTAAATAGTAACCTCTTTCTAGTTATATTCTCTAGTTATTTTCTTCAGCTGAAGAAGACAGAATTGTATTGCCACCTTTCAGCAGTGTTGTAAAGTTTTGAAAACTGAATTATAAGCTATGAGCAACTCATATCTTCTGATCTCCTCTATCACTTGCTGTTGCCCCTATTTTCATAGAGGAAGATCTCTGCACCTACTGCCAAGAGTGGCTCAATAACACTTGTTTTAAATTAACTGCTATGAGGGGAGTTTCCAGCTCTCACTATGATATGTTAGCAGAATATTTCTGAGCAAAAGACTCCTGTGTTGTCTTGTCCTTTGCTGGCTTTTGGGCAATGACTTTCGAAAATATTATCATCTCTGCCTAAAGCTGACGGTCAGTTTGGTTTTGTTGTTAAAACTGTGCAGACCATAAACTACTCTACAATGATCTTTTGGGTTCCATATTATGGTTACTACTTGATATGTGGTTTTATATGATGCTTGTTTCCCCAAAATCAAGTTTAAGCTCTACTTTGTGCCAGATTGGTGGGCTTTAGGTGCCTCTACATAAGTGTTTCTGCTTGGATCATAAGTAAACCTTTTTTCAGTATTCTAATCAGAAACAAGTAAAGAAGTTAAAAGTATTCTTATCTCCTAGGAAGTCTATTGTCTCAAGTTACAGCAACATGAATTTAAAATTCAAGCCTTTTAAAGCTGTTGTACAATATAATTATCTGATTAAGAGTACCGAACATGGTTCCAAAGTTAGAGTACAAACTTATGTTTAGTTTTGTGTGTTAACCATCATTACTCCTCCAGAAAAGTAATTAATTATACAAGTGCTCCATAAATGCAACCATTTATGTAAGTCTGATAGAGATTATTACAGTTTATCTGGGAATTTATACTATGTTCTTAATAATTAAAATAACCTGGTTAGCTAGGTCTGCTGTATGAAGGGAATGGGAGGAATAAAGGGAATTGTCATTATTCTCACTTCCAGGAAATTTGGGTTCCTTAGAATATGAATTACAGATAGTTATCATGTCCTTCTCTAGCCAAGGCATGCTGTGATTCAAAAATGCTATTTTTATCTTTGTGATCTTACTGTACTTATTTGGGATTCCAGAATTCAAAGTTCTAGATTTTTAAAACTACTAAGATGGGGAGCTAAGATGTTAAAAAGATTATCTGCATGTTTCTTAATCCAACAGTAAAAAAATCTATGGAAATTTTATATGAATTTTCTGGGATGATGGTAGTGAAGGAGTGAAGTTGTCCCAGGTTCTTTCACCTGGTGTGCCAGAGCCAATCAATACACTGAATCAAGATATTTAATTTAATTACAACTCAGAATCAGGCATCAGGCATATAACACAGTCAGTACACCATTTAGGAAACAAGCACAGTCTTTAATATTAAAAAGATAACAAAGAAACAACTACACAGAAAATGGTGATTGTTCACTCACTCTTATAAAACAAAATTCTCCCTGTGCATGTGGTAGTCTTGGTCCTTTTCATTATACTATCATTTACGTATACAAATTTCTCTGGGAGGTGTTTATCATTATCTAAGGTAATTTGATATTATATTTTCATTCTATCAGGTATCACCAAGTTATTATTTAACCTTACACTCTGTTGCAGTTTCTATTTGAGTCTATTTGACAATTAGTTAAAAATGAAATAAGAACTCTACTCCTGTGGATTCTTCATTGTTTTCTCTTCCTAGAGACTCTTTATTACTCCATTGTTCCTGCACCTTCTTGTCATAATTTGACGACCAAACCATAGTTGCAGTAAACTATTTTGTGGCTTTTAACTTCATCCAACATTAAAGTCACCAGCTCATCTTGAAGATTCTACCAAACCATGGCACAGAACAGTGTATCAGAATTCCAGAAGTGCTCTCTTTGGGCTGATTTGTAGCTTTGAAGTATAATTGACTTCTCTTTTCATAATCTGTAATGAACAGAAATTTTGAACTAAGCTGTACAAGAACAGAAGAAGACAAAGTGAGCAAAATAATATATAACATTTACTTCCTGCTCTGTGTTTGGAGGAGAGCTTTTGCAGCCCAGGTATGCTGCTCTTTTCAGAGTAGTAGCAATGTAGATGTTCATCCCAAATCTATAAACGTTATGCTGTAACAAGGAGGAAGTACTTAAAAGTATTTATCTACTAAGTTCACTTGAGAGAAAAATGAACATGCTGACCTTCCAATCCTTCCCCATTTAGTTTTCTTCTTATCAAAGGAAGACAGCATTTAGCACAAGGACAAATGTCTGCATTTTTGTGAGGAATGTAGACTGTGCTGTCATGAAACAAACAGCCTCCAGGAGGAAAAAATGGAAGCCTTTCAAAAGGCTTAATGTGTAAAAGAGGCCGTTTCCATGAACCCAACACTGTATGTCAAATGTCTAAATAAAGGGGAAAAAAGGCCTTTGGAGAAATATTTTTCCTACTACTCTGAACTGCAGTGTTTTTACTGGAGAACTAAATACACATGTCACTGATAAAATTTTTAAATGCTCCGTTTATTCTGTTGCAATATGAATTTTCCTACTTAGGCTTATAATACCAGTTATTTTCTTAATTATTCCTGATATTAAGAGACTGAAAGCAAAAATAAGCTTCCTAAAGAATCGTATAAGCTGAATCGTAGATATACTTTTTTCCTACACTCTATCTCTGACTGAGGACTTCATTTCACCAAAAATTCCTTTTTTTTGTCCTTACTCCATTAGAATCAAGGTAACATACCCCCTGAAATAGCTTTGAAATGTAATAATTCCAAAAGTAATAAAAAATATAATTCGTACTGTTCTGATGGGAAAAGTATATTTCCCACTTATGTAGTTTGGGAAAGTAATTGCATCGTTTGGAAGCTACAGAAGATTTGCTGTTATTGCCGTAGTTTCTGTCTGTAAAACTTTGTGTTGATTCTCTTTTATGGGTCCAAATTTTTGAATATCTGGTGAAAAAGTTACAGAAATCCATGATGTAAATATTCAGACATGGAAAAATAAATTTATTTTTAATCACAAAACTTCCAAAACAAATGTTGCAAATTTTGTATTGGTTTCTATTGCAGAATAATACTTACTGCTTTAGCAGCTTCTATCACCGTATGTGTACAATAAGTAAATGAACACATAAAAGAAGAGTAAACTCACCCAGCTTAACAAATCCAATTCTCCCACCCGCTGTGTGCTGGAACATGAACAGAGCATTGTTTGGATCATAAGGATTAGTAAAATAACAGTCTTGGTGAACAACATGGTCATGTGGATAAAATGATTATTTCTTAAAGTCAGTGCATGATAGCTGGGATACCAGTGATTGTACTTAACGCATTATTCTAATCCAATGACTGTGGGAAGTGTATAATTATTTCAGTTGAACAGATCAACAATTGTACACAAAATAAAGTTAAGAATATTTTATATAAATGAATTGTGATCCTTCTTTTTTCCTCTTTCATTAAAAATGAAATTACTATAATTAAAATTTTCCTTACAAACCATTTCTCTTTCAATAACACTTCTCTGTGAGAAATGAAGAGTATAAAATATCTTTACAAGTGGAACTGTAAATAAGCTGGGATAGTTGTTAGCTGCCCTGTTTATACCTAAGTTATACAGCATCAAATTTCAAAAGGTATCACGATTGCTATTCTGTGATATTCTAATACACAGCAGGGCTTTGACACATCCATGATGTAAAGAGTTTCGTTACATCATTCCCGTGTGCTCTGCTAGCTCAGAGTGAATTTAAACACACAATTGTAGACTTTATCTAATCCTACTCTTTTTCATCTTTGAACGTGGGGTAGCAACCACTTTTAAGGATTGTGAGGTTAATTAGTAAGACTATTGAAAATGAGGTAGGAATATTTCTACACAAAACTTTAGCAATCTTCAGTTCATATTGTTCTATAAAGTCCAAAGCTTTTCCTTCTTACAGAGTTTCTTTTATCATAGAATCATAAAATACTTTGGGTTGGAAATTACCTTTAAAGGTCATCTAGTCAGATGGGCAGGGACGTTTTCAACTAGGTCAGGTTGCTCAGAGCCCTGTCTAACCTGACATTGAATGTTTACAGGGATGGGATATCCTCCACCTCTCTGGGCAACTTGTGACACTGTTTTATGATTGATTTATCATTGTAATAAACAGAATTCTTCCTTTCATCTAATCTAAACCAGCCCTCTTTTAGTGGAGCCTTGTCCTATTGCCACAGGCCCTGCTAAAATGTTGGTCTACAACTTTCCTGTAAGCCTCCCTTAAGTACCAAAAAGCTGGAACTATTAGATATGGTTAATTCAATCTGTCTTAAAATTAAATTTCTTTGAAATTTTTTGGAAATTTATTGGAAATTTTTAAATTTTAAGTTTTCTTTGATCCATGTCCAAAAAGGCTCTTACACAGCAGGTAGCATAGTTCTTATTCTACGGTGATTCATAAAACAAGAGAGAGGCAATATTTTTGGTCTTTTCCCTAGTTTAGGGATATTTAGGTTCAAATTTATTCTGTAATGTTTCCATGCCATTTTACATTGCAGTTGTTGACAGCATCTCAACATAAATTATTTTGTTATCACATTTCATTTCACATGAAAAACAAAGGCATTGCAAGTTAGTGAAAAATAAAATCAGTGGAGAAGCTTAACACTCTGTAGTGGATGGAAATAGCAATAGCACCCTGGTTTTACTCCTTCGAGTCATAGTATTTGGAAGTGGAACCCTTCTGTCTTCCACAGCACAAGATCTGCAAGGAATGTTTGGGAAGAGAGCAGAACCTTCAGGTACATTTTGCACTCTCTCGTATGAAATAAGTGGGATGCCAAAGTTATTTGCAAAACAAGTTCCTTTTCTTCTCCTAAGAAGAAAGCTTCCTTCCAGCTTTTTTTTTTTAAAGAAAGAAGACACAGTGTCACCCTTTTGGCAATGAGACATCAGCATGCAACTCCTGATGTCTCTTTTCAATGTTCTCACTTTTCTATCTTCAGCATGACAGAAGGATTTTCTGAAGTTTGCTTTGCTGCTGTGACGTCAGTTTCTCTGCCATCACTATTGCCATTACAATTAATGCAGGCCCTAAACACATTCTAATACATTGGAGCAGACAGATGTATGCAGATCATCTGTACAGCTGGCAGAGCCATATTTGGATTTAGGCAACGGGGTAAAATAAATGAGTATCTATTCTTACAATGTTTCCTGAAGATCCTTTTCAAAGGATTGTGGCTTGTGGATACACTGTGTGGACAGAAACATTACACACTAGAAAAGGGGTGAGAGAATCCACACCTGAAGGATCTTGTAGAAAAATACTAGTAGTCTAAACTGGTGTTCCAAGACATATTTAGTTTATATAGGGGGAACATTGGAAGACATTGGAAAGATGTTTCTCAGAAGAGCATAGTGAGGTTGTGCTTTCAGAAGTCTTCTGAGAGGAAGCTGTATATTTTAAATGCCTTGTGTGAATGAAGACTCATTGAAAGAAGCAATTCTATACTCAAGTACAAGAATGCCAAAGGACTTAGCTCTCATTTTTTGAGTTGATTTCAATTGCTTACTTTGAAGCAGTAAAATCTAAATGAAAAAATAAAAATACTAATTTTCTTCACACAATTCCTATTTAATATCCTTTTTTTCTCTATTCCTCTAATCTTATTCTTCAATTATTTCTGTTTCTGACAATGCTTTTAATATCTGCAAACAAAATCAGCTAATTTATGCAATGCTTCTGAGATCCTGTCACACTTTAATTCAGCTGTATATTCCATAGTATAACTGTATATTCCAAGGTATATTCCATACCCTTAAAGCCCTGTAAAATTATAGCCAACTTCACACATATGTTAGCATTGACCTGAAACCGTTTTAATACTACAGCCTTACATGTTGAAACAAACAAGTTTACATGCCATCAATTATGATGAAGCTACAAATCTGAATTTTTACTTTAGCATTGTGCTTAAATTTGAATTCTCACAACATAACAGTTACTGGAGGTGCAGTGGCTCCAAAACTATTTATGTCTAGTGGCTAGCACTCAATTTTTCTAATGTGTGAGTAAGATTTGGAGATTATTTCTTAATTTTGCAAAAGTCTTTTAAATCTGACACTGAATGATGCTGGCATTTAAGTCAACAGTTGTCAAATTCATTGTATCAAATACTATCCTTATGGCTATTTTAAGATTCTATTTAAAAATTAGAACTTAATATTGAACTACAGAATTACCAAGGAAACAAGTAACTGTCAATACCACTCTTAAACCTGTAAAATTCAATAGTATAAAATCAAATTTTTCACAATTAAAGCTCTTTTCTTATTTTCATTTAAAAAAAAAAAACAACACTGGCTGTGACTGAAGAAAGTAAGGCGTCAAAGCATCAAGAAAAGATTTTTTCCTTATATTTTTATTTCCAAATAAAGATGGGAATGGCTGATATCTCTAAGTTGTAAGTTTTCTCTTCTGTTCTGCTTGGATGTGCTTTTCCGTTGTGCTTGGGTGATGAAGAAAAAAGAGCCCAATTCCAGCTAGGGACTCAAGGACAGCATCTTTAAACTTCAAGCCCTAAGCATAAACAATGTGAAGAGAGGAGGGTGGACACACAAGCAAGCAAGGAGGATGAAACTTCCCTATTTGAGACTAATAATTGGACAGTTGATTCCTGCATGCAAATGGACTGAAACCTATACAGGTGTGAGAACTCGTGACCAAGCCCTCCTTTGCTTCCATCCTGGAGCCATCCAGGGCCGGGGCCACGACTGTGGCACTGATAGTGCTAACATGTGGCTTTTGTAGGCTTTTCGTGGGGCTCACAATAAATACCCATTTTATTCTCCTCAACACTGTGTGTAGCCTCTGTTCCAGCTCCTCAAGGCATCATGGCAGACTGCAAATAAAGAATCGCTGCCCTAAAATTTCACTTTATCATGTCACTGAGCCACTGTATGTTAATGCTGGGTTATGTGATATGATAAAACAATCATCAGAATGCCTTTTTTTGTGATAGTGCCACAGAAGTTTGGTTCTTTTGATTCACATTAAAATAGCTGTACTGCTGTTCTAGCTCCCTTCCCCTTCCCCCCAATAATGAAACATACTTTTAAAGATATTTGGAACTATTTCAATAATTTGTGGAAAGGTAAATATTTTTGTTTGTAATTCCTAGCAAAGTACAATTTTAATGCGCTTTCACAAGTAAAGTGCTATATTCTCAGAATCATTCAAGCTGGAAAGGAGACCTTTAGTCCAGCTACCTGCTAAAAACAGAGTTGGTGCTTGAATTCAGGAAGGATTGCTCAGTGCTTTGTCCGGTTGAGTCTGGAAAACAAAGGACAGAAATTTCTCAGTCTATTCAGGCACGCAGTTCTATCATGTGATTAGTCCCACGGGGAAAAATATCTTCTCATCTATAACTGTAGCCTCTTTTTCTTCCCCCAACTTCTTGTTCATCTCTGTGTAGAAGCTAAAAGATTGCTTTTTGGTCTGTTCCTCCTCCGAGGTGAACAAGCATTAATTCCACAACTTCTGATAGTAGGCTAAATACTCCAGCCACTGTCCATTCTAGTTGCCTTCTCCCAAACTTGTTTCAGTTTCTTGACATTTTTCCTGTATTAGGTGGCCTCAAATTGGTTGCTGCATTTAGATGTAGTCTAAGAAGTGCTGAGAAGATGGAGATAATCATCAGTCTCAACTTCGTGCCACTTTTCACACAGAAAATGCACTGCTGGCCCTTTGTTACTGCCTGAGTGCACAGATGGCCCCTATTCACCTTTACTGATGCTCCTCACAATTTCCAGTCCATCTTCACAGAGTTTCTTACTCACTGAACCACCTCCAGCATCTCCTGTGTCACTGGCAGGGGCTCTGCCTGTCCAAGGCTCAACTTGTGTCATTGTTGAATTTCATCAGATTCTGTCAGGCCCATTTATACAACCAACCTCTGAATTCTGACCCTGCCTCCTAATGTGTTCATTTCCCCAAGGCTGATTTTCAAAAACTTGGTGACAGTGCACTCTCTGGCCTCAGGACAGAATCCTGCAGTAGTCCACTTGAAGCCAAACTCCACATAGAGATCAAATTATTAATTACTACTTTTTGAGACCAATGCTGGAGTCAGTTTTCCGGTCATCTACCTCGTCATAGACCCCAACACTTCAATATGCAATTAAGGATGTTATGACTATGCTGAAAGAAATATTGCATCTACTGTTCTCCCATCCTCTGCAAATACAGTAGTTTCATTACTGAAGGAAATCAGGTGTTCAGGCATGATTTGGACCTGGTACCTTCAAGTTGACTTCCCAAATATCCTCTTCTCCATGTACCCAGAAATGGGCTCCAAATGGGCTCCGTCCATGATTTTCCCAGAGACTGAAGCAAGACTGACAAGTCTGGACTTCTTTGGATCATTCTTTTAGTATGTTTGAAGATGAATACAATATTTGTCTTTCTCTAGGTGTCACAGAATTTCCCCCATTTCCATGACATTTCAATTATAGGGATAAGCTTTGAAGGAAGATTAGACAACTCTGTCATCATCTTCAAATGCAAACCTCTAGGGACATACAGGACAAGTAGGTGATCTGAGAGAGCCAGCATGGCTGTACTAAGGACAAATTGTGCCTGACCAGTCTCGTGGCTTTCTACAGTAGAGTGATGGCAACAGTGAGCAAGGGAAGACTGACCAATGTCATCTACCTAGAGTTCTGTAAGGCTTTAAACATTGTCTCACATGTCACTCTCTTCAAATTGGAGAGAGATGCATTTGAAGGGTGGACAATTTGGTGAGTAAGGAATTAGCTGGATGGATGCAGCAACAGGGTTTTGGCCTGGGTCTATGTCCAGGTGGAGGCTGGTGACAAGTGGTGTCCCTCAGGGAATTTTGGAACCAGCATCCTTTAATATCTTCATCAATGGCATAGACAGGGATCGAGTATTGCATCAGCAAGATTGCAAATGACACAATACTGTCACAAAAGGATGGGATGCCATTCAAGGGGGCAGACAAAATTGAAAAGTGGGCCCATGAGGACCTCATGGTGTTCAATAAAGCCAAGTGCACCTCAGTCACAGCAATCCCATACAGGAGTATAGACTTGGAGATGAACATGTGGAGAGCAGCCATGTGGAAAATCACTTAGGGGCTCTAGTGGAAGAAAAGCTGGCAATGTGCACTTGCATTGCAGAAAGACAAGCACATCCTGGGCTGCATGAAAAGCAGCTTGGCCAGCACGCTGGGCTAGGGAGGTGATTTGTTTCCTTTAATTTGCTTTCATAAGATCCCACCTGAAATGCTGCATCCACCTCTGGGATCCTCAGTACAAGAAAGATGCCAACCTGGAGCAGGTCCAGAAGAGAGCCATAAAGACAATCTGAAAGCTGGAGAACTTCTCCTATGAAGACAGGCTGATATAGTTGGAGTTTTTCTGCCCGGAGAAGAGAAGGCTCCAGCAAGATTTTATTGCAGCCTTTCAGTACATAAAGGTGTCCTGTAAAAAGGTGGGAGAGGAACTTTTTACATTGTCAGATAGTCAGATAGGGTAAGGGAGAATGGTTTTAAGTTAAGAGAGAAGATATTTAAATTAGATGTGAGGAAGAAATTCTTTACTCAGTGAATAATTAAGCACTGGAATTATTTAGTCAGAGAAAAGGTGAATGCCCTATCCCTGGAAGCTTTCAATACCAGGTTGGATATAGCCCTGAACAACCTGATTTGTTGGCAGGAAGGTTGGAACTAAATGAATATAGATTCAGAAGGTCTCTTCCAATCTGAAATATTCTATGGTTCTATTAAGCCTAGTTCTGTGGACTAGATTCTAGACTTGCTTTTCACTAAATGTTGACAGCTCCTCTCCTGCATGAGCCCTGCCTTTAGGCACTAAGACCTGAAACCTTGCTGGTGAAGACGAAGGCAAAAATATTGAGTACCTGTACCTTTTTTGCAGCCATTTTCACTATATTAAATTAGTCTTCCTCTTCAGCACTGAGTGCACATTTTCATTGTGTACTGTTTCACTGCTAGTGCAGGGATAGAAGTTTCCATGTTGAGAATCAAAAGGAGCTTTGGGTTTCCTAGCAGTAATCTTGCCTACATGGGGAAAAGTTCTACAGTCTGCCTTTGTAGCCTGTTCTCATTTACAAGCCCTTTTTTACACCTCCTATTGATGCTTAACCTCAGGCACTTAATCTATGTGTTCCACCTTGAGCCGAGCCAGTCTCCCTAGTCATCTTCATATTTTCCTGAGTACCATGGCTGCTACATTGACTGTACCATCCCCAGCTGGTTCTTCCTTCTTTGTAAGTATTGGGTCCAGTAGAGCTTCTGCCATTTCCTGATTCATCCAGCTTCAGCAGCAAGAATGCAGTTTGTCTCAGAACTCTCTAACACCCTCATCCTTTCTTTTATTTGTGTCTCAGTGAATTGCCTTTGCAGCAGATGTCGGGGAAGTTAATGTCTCCTGCAAAAAAGGGAATAATTCAGACTTCCTTGAGTTGCTTAAAATGAAATTTCGTCCATTTCTTCATTTCATAGGGTAGCTGGTAACAAACTCTCACCTCAAAGCTAGCTTCCTTTTCTCTCTTGTCATCCTAGTGCTCATAGTCCCAGCCTATTCCTTATTCCATGACTTCACCCAGAATTCTCAAGATACCTATTCACATGAAGAAAGACCTTCCGTCCTACCATTCCCTTCCTGAGAAGTTTGTATCCATCCCTTATAGAGCTAGGGCCATACAATGTGTCAAACCACCAAATGGTTTGAACAATGATGTTATATGATGGTTCTGCATGGTCATGTAAAGGTCTTACACAATCTGTTTATTTTTCTGGTTTTTCAGAAAATGCTTTCTGCAATCTGAATTGAGTAAATAACAAGAATTTTACCTTTTTCTTTTTTTAATTCCATAGATTTTGTGTTCAATCACAATAAGGTTTTGTGTTCGGAGCACACAGTTGCAGCTAACATTGTGCAGATCTGTCTACACATTTTCCATTAGTGTATTCCAAAAAGCCCAGTGAAAAGAATACTGGTTGATGCTAAACTCTCTGATGAATACAGACTAACATTTCTAATATTTTTAAGGACTCCACTGCAAATAGTTCTGTTGTCAGTGCAATATATTATGGAATTCATTCTAGTCATGTGCTGAAATTGTGATTAAACTGGGAAGGCTCAAGGCTCTGAATTTTAAGAAGGACCTTTACAGACTGGTGTCTTGGTTTAAGACAATTTAAGGGGCAGATACTCCAAAATTAATTACCTCCCCTTTAAGTTTTAACCACTTACAAATTTGTTAAATCTCTCAGACCTCCAGAGAGCCTGTTAGAGAAAGAGCAATGGCAGATAAACCCCTTGCCAAGATGGCACCCTCCACAGAGGACCTCATGGTCTGGGTGGCAAAGTGTCACACAAGCCATGTTCAGCCCAGCCTTCCTCTGCAGGAGCTAATGAAGCAGGTGTGGTGGCAGAAGGAGGGTGCTGGCACTGCCTGGCAGCTGCAGCCCTGCCGAGCCAGCCTCTCTGATCCCTTGGGCCACGTGTGTGGGGTCAGCGCTGATGCTCACTGCCCCTCCTGCTGCCCCTCCTGCTGCCCCTCCTGCTGCCCCTCCTGCTGCCCCTGGCCTCTGCTGGTCAGTGCTGCTGGCCTGGGTCGTGCCCCAGTGCAGGAAGGATGAAAACATTCTCACTGGGCACCAAAGAATGGTGGCCTGTCTCCACCCGGCTCTGGTTCAGCTCTGTGGACTGGGACATTCACTCTGAAACACAGGTGGATTGTGGAATGAAGCCTCTTGGGTTGCTCCTGTTGCAACCTCAGGCGCTCCAAGAGAAACAAAAGAAGGCTTCTGCCTTGCACTGTGTCAGTTTTCCCTGCAAGAATGAAAAGACGAGAGCAAGAGCGCTTCTATCTGAGTGCCTCCGACCTTAAAAAGTAACCCTGGGGCCAACCCACTCCACAGCCCATTTCCATCCACTGGTTCTTACAGAGATAACTAACAATTTTTGGCAAATGGCATAGCACAGATAGATATAGATATACAATAAGATTTTGAATTACCCATGACAATAGGTAAAAAACCAGAGAAATTTCATGTGCTTTATGGTCAAAGATTGAATATGTACAGTTACAACAGGAAAGATGTTGATTATTCCTAAATGAGCAGTGGTAGAGCATATTAATTATCTTGTCAGTTATTTCCTGAGCTTAGTTCTCTGTATGTCACAGGGAAGCTCATTTCAAGTTCATCGGGATTGAGGTGATTATCTACACATCCATCAATCTGATTGCCAGGGAAGCAGCAAAGTTGTTTCCTCCTGAATTCAAAGGTAAATGTTCTAAACTGGTTGAAATAGGCAACCAGAAGTTGTTAACATGTCCCTCCTGATATTCAAGTACTTTTTAAAGTAATTGTAGCTCTGAAAGGATAGAGTTGTCCTGAAATGGGTATGTGATGTACTGAAGCAGCTTTTAGGCAAGATTCTGGCAGGTTCTCTATGCAGAGCTTTGAATATTCTTCTAGAAGGTGATCTGCATATATTTGGCAGGTGTTTCTAGATATGCAGGAGAACAGAAATAGCATACACCCACTTTTAGGGTAGAAACATTCGAGAATTGCTTCATGTAAGAGCAATCCACCCTGTCTTTAATGAAATAAATTATTTTTAAGGCAACACAATTGCTGTGAGAAATGTAAACAATATTTACATTAGTTAATTTTTCCCTCCTCTTCAGTATGCTTATAAAAAAATATGCATTTTATTTTTTCTAAGAAAAGGACAGTGAGATGCCTTCTTTATCCTTTTTTACATCTCAGTTCTCTGAGAAGCAAAGAAACTCCCACTTCTTACAAACCCCAGCCTGGAAACTCTTTTTTGCTCAATTTATACAACATTCCCATAGTGGTCTCATGCCACAGAAGGTGCCAGCTTGAAAGAAGTCAATGTCACTCTTTAATCAATTGCAAGGATCACTGCTAAATCACCTAAGACTTGATTCTCTTGTCCCTAAAATTACTTGAACTAAATATTCTGTTTCCACGATAGTGCTAGTGCTCACTGCCTCAAGGAGTGAGGGAGACTGGAGCAGAGACATCAAACTAATGTCTCTGATGTGTCATTGCACAGCATATTGCCATTAGGACATCAAGCCAGCATGATTTATAAGCAATTTTAATTAATTTTCTGAGTCATTTCCTAAGGGCTTAATTCTGTAATCTTATTACCATGAGCCTAACATGCTATAGTAAGACTATGCTTTCCAATCGTTCTTTTGTTGTTAAATACAATCTCTGCTTTCATTAGGAAACTCTTGAAATAAAGCAGGTTGCTCTTTTGCATGATAAAATTTGTCTGTGTTCCTTAGAAATTAGTACTAGAAATTATGTAGTCGAGTATATTAGTTCTTAATACAGAACTCATCACCTACTCATCTTCTTTATTCTATGAAATCATGCTAGAAGTGATTGAGGTTCCTACTTTAAAGAAGCCATGTATCCAGAATTTTAGATATAAAATAATCTCAGCCCATTTTATTTTATGTACTCAGAACCAAATCTTAATCCCATTTAATTCAGTGAAATCTGAATTTCTTTTTATCCATTATAAGCAATAAACTGTGCTTATAAAGATATGTATAGATTATGAAGTGCAGAATAGTGTGCTTTTACTGTTTGCTTTTTAAGCTCTGCTTTTAAAAAGGAAAATGATCAGTAGATTATTTGCTAAAAGCTAAATACCTTTGATTATTAGTATTTTTCTTGAGAATTTACACATGGTATTATATAGGTTAATGATTTGAGGGTTAAGTTATATTTATCACATCCCACTGTTCATAAGCAGTTTTTAGCTGCTGTAAATTTGCATTATTCTGAAGGATCCTGATCTAATGGTATCATCAAAATTTTAAGTTACTAGGGTATTTTATGTGGCATAAGTTTTAAGAAATCATTTTTAAATCCCAAATGTGTGATATCATTACTTTGATTTGACTTTGAATATTCTAATTATTCCCTTAATATAATTTAATATGTTACTTAAAATATTAATACCCACAGCATTTTCAAGTACAAGCATAATTTCTGTTATAGAAATTAGAGCATGAAATTTTACATAGGGGAAATAAACACATTTTTAACACAGAAGACTGGAAGAACTGAGTCAAGGCTTACAACACTTAGAAAGCAGGTAGATCTCTTACTCATGAAGGAACACAGAGGTGTTTGCCCTTATAAGAGTCCAGGGCAATAGAAGAGAAATATAAAATTGTTATATAATGATCACATACATGCATTCCTATGCCCTCCAGAGTGCCCTAAAAATAAAGGATAAGTACAGAGTGAAGAAAGATGATTTGTCTGCCCTACAAGCTTTACATCAGTTATGGGACAAGAAGAAATTCAGCTGTCATATATGTCTTTGAATCTTTCTGCCACCATTTATCACAATTTTCCCAATATTGTTCTGTTCCTACATGCAGGAAAACTAGTTGACCATAAACCAGAAATAATTCAAGACTGAAATATGTAAAACTTGAGTATGAAAATAAGTTGAGTTAGGACACCAAGTTTTAATGTGGAAGATTTTAATTCTTTTTGTTTTGTTTTTTTTATTGACAACATTTTTACAATTAAAATTGGCTGTGATATTTTAAAGTGATTGGTTTCCCCATTTGCAAAAGCCATACTTATACCTTTCTCCCCTTCATACATGTTTAGATTATTCACAATGTGCAGACACAGGTGAAGTGTAATGCTTTTGTGAATATCAGAAGTGTATTAAGCATGCTATTCTAACAAGAGAGCACTTTGATAGTGTACAAATTGTTGCAAGGGTTCTAGCAGTGCAAGTTGAAGAAAACGTTTTCAAGAATTATTTAAGTCATTTCATTATTATCAGGACGGGAACACTTAATCTGTTTCTGTTCTCAAAAGGTGAAAAGTACAGAAATGAACAGTAAAAACATCTTTCATATTGTCACTTTGTGTCAAAAGAAAATGGACATAATTATCTGAAAGAAGATTGTACAAAAACCCGTGTTGCTGTTTTTCATCATGTGTAATGTTAGCAGTCACCAGTGCTACCTTTCTCTTCTTTTGGAAGTCCGACACCACCAGTAGTGAAACACAAAGAAATGAGCTCAGTCCAGCTCAGGTGAAACCACTGACTACCCTACACTTCTCAAAGTAACAATATAAGAGTGAGAAATGAGACAGGTCCAGAAGAGTCCTGAAAGAGTCTTTAAGTCCTAGAGGAGGGGACATGGAGGACAAGAGAAAAAAATGGCAATTAATATAGATGTTAATTTATAAGAAAAATTGCATTAAATTCCGCTCAAAAAAGTATCAATTAATTGTGTATTTGAAAGGGATGGTCTGGATGGATATATACAGCTCACCAAGGGTGAGCACAGGTATTAAACTGTTTCCTAAATTACTTCCTCAGTAGTCACACAACTGCAGTATTTTTTGCCTAGGGAGACGCCTTGCAACTCACACTTCCTCTCACATTTCTAATTTCTAGTGTCCATAACACTTTTTTTTCCCCCGTGATTTGCATGTTTCCTGTGGATTAAACGGTGAAATAGCAAGAAATAATGCATAGGAGAATGATTAACAATGCCTTCACCGTATTTAAAAGCAAATTTTTTTTTAATAGATGTACAATTGCAAAAGGCTTAACAGCTAACATTTTGTATCTTACCCTACACCCCCTCAAATGACCTCTGAAAATCAGTTTTTATTTTGTTCTGTGGAGCTCTAAAGCATAGTACAGTGTCATGGGCTTTTCTGTGGAAATAAGTAATTGTACCTTGTTCTTTTTGTGGATTTGACTCTCTTCCTTACATGACATTAGGGATGAAAATCTCTGTGGAATTGAGTAGAGTTGCACTGGTGCACAAGTGCTATGAACTGGAAGAAAAAACGGGCCATATTTTGTGTTTTGCACAGTGATCTGACATTTGAGAGTTGGTATTTCTCATTGAAATACCTTTAGAAAAGGAATTTCCTTGGTGGTATTCATCACCACAAAAGAGAGCAGAGCTGATCTGCAGGACAGTGAAGTACAGTTAAAGGGAATTATAAACAAGTGGAAACAGGTCAGCTTTCTGGACTCCAGGGAAAGCACACTGCAAAAAGACCCTCTGAAAGACGTGTGGAAATTATACTTTCTCCTTTGTAAAGGGGAATTTGTTTGAAGAAAAAGACAATTGTTGATTGTTTATTCTCTTGATACATTGAAGTCAAAAACATTAGCAGCAGACTGTTTAATGGAAAAAATTATATTTGTTAGTTTTCAAAAAACAAAACAATCAAACAAAACAAAACAAAACAAAACAAAAAAGCCAAAGAAAATCAAACAGCTGAATACAGTAATTTCTTCCCTTCTGTTACAGAAGGGAAGAAGGGAGAAGCTGTTCTCGGGAAATGGCTGTCTGAGTTTGATTAATGACTCTATATGACCAGCCAGAGTTTACTTCATTAACTAGCAGTAACATTTCCCATGCCTTCAATTAACAGTGGTTTTACTTAATCTAATATTAGTTAAGACACGATATGATCAGAAAACATCATTGCCAGCCAAGTGTTCCTCAAACACAACTGATTTATCTCTTTGGCACCTCATTAAAATGCAAACTATATTGAAATTGATTTTCAGCACTTTCAGGCAGGAATGTTTGTAATAATGTTAATTTGCAAATTTCCTCTTTTTTATATGTATTCTGTATGCTGTGGTTGCCATGTTCAGCCCAAGGCTATTTGTATTGTGCAGACAGAAAATGAAGAGCGAACATTTATTTCTCATATCTTTGTGAGGAACCTGAGGCGCATGAAGATATTTGTGCTGTAACAGGCACAGTCAATCTCCTTCACTCCCTTTAGTCACTATATATCAGCAGCAAACTCCCAGCTAGTCTTGCTTCAGCAATTAACCTGCCAGGGCTTTCTGCTGTCAGACTCAGTAATAATAAACTACCTCCAGTGAGAGATAGAGCTATAGATTCTCAC
Source organism: Sturnus vulgaris (assembly GCF_052056855.1). Taxonomy (NCBI): domain Eukaryota; kingdom Metazoa; phylum Chordata; class Aves; order Passeriformes; family Sturnidae; genus Sturnus; species Sturnus vulgaris. The sequence continues at coordinate 45,498,008 of NC_142283.1, forward strand.
CCTGCAACTTCCACAGTGGGTGAATTATTCAGAATCAGCATGATTAAAGAGATGACATGGTATTAGTTAAAAACACACACTTTTTTTCCTCCCTGACTGAGATTTAAACCTATTAAGGAATAACAGTGGAAGAAAATGGGTTTTTACCATCCATCCATAGGTCTTGGAAAAGGGGTTTCTGGCAAGTTGTTTATAATGCCTATAATAAAGTTTAAGGACAAAAACGTAAATAACAAAAAGGATAGTGTAGTTAAATCATAAAGCATCTGTAAATCCAAGAAGCAAATAAATCAGAGTAAAGAAGCATTAGGGACATAGAAAGAAAGATACTATTTGTTAAAAAATTGTAATGTAGAATCTCTTTTTTAAAGTAAAAGATGGCCTCACTATTCTTAATTTTTTTTCAAGGTTATTATACAGAACCTTCTAAAAAGATATGTTGAGAGATATGAATGGTGTCTCTTACATATAATTTTCCCCTAAAAAAAAAAAGGGGGGGGGAGGTAGCGTTGTTATAAATACTGTAATATGTGTAATATGTTAGCAACAAATCTATTGTTTACATTTCTTGGTGCCAGGGCAGCACTGTAATGTTATACATGCATTGCAATTGAGTTTACTAAAAGAAAGTCAAAGTAAAATGAACTTATCTCACACACTTCTTATCCCATTAAAATCATAATTCATTTGCCAATCTCAGTTTACTCAGCTACCTGATAACACATTCTTAACTAATGTGCCTAATGATTCTCTGGAGAATAATCTCTCTGAAATGTGGGACTGGGCCTATGGGTTAGAAGCAGTGCTAAATCTAGTCAAATGCACATGCTGTGACTACTAGACCAATGTGAATTATATTATTTATCACACTTATCTATATGAAACAGAACAAATCTGTTGATAGAGAAGAACAGAGATAAATAAGAACCACTTTTTTTGTTTATCCAGACCTCCAATACATGTAGGAATTAATTAAGCACGCATTTCATACGAATGCATTTTTTTCTAAAATTAAACAAAGTAAATGGTTAAAGAATGCAGGTGGGCAAACTACATACAGACAAAACTAATACCTACCCTACAGGATGCTGGTCAAAGGTAATATCAGCTTATAAATCTCAGCAATACATAAACTTTTTAAAAATAAAATAAGCTTCTTGAAATTCAGTGGAGGAGGAAGTGTTGATTTACTTCTCATCAGAATCATTTAACTTTTACATATAGAAACAAATTAATGGCCATTTTCCATAGAAAGGAGAATAAATTTCATAGTACAGAACTCTACTGTGCTGATTGTACAAACTGATGTATCTAAAGTTTTCTCTTTGCATATGTGATTATTAATGAAACTTATCTAAATCAGCCTTCTAAAGTATAGAAGTCTACATAGAGAATTCAAATAAAGTTATAAGTTATTTTTTGAGTCTACAAATGGATGAAATAGACCATCATAAATTCCATATAACAACTTCAAATGCAAAATGTAGTTTTACCTGCATATTCTAAATTTTCCATTGTGCTAAACATTTGGGAGAAATTAAAAAGGAGATCTCAAACTCTTAACTCCAAAGCACCTCATCTTATTACTGAAAATACTCACAGTGATTTTTTTAGGAGCAACTTGGATTTCTCTGTTTTGCTAAAATAGCCTACACTATAATTTTGAAGTGTTATATTTCACAGAGTTGAGGAACTACAAATATTGAGACTTCATGTGTCAAAGTGGATCAAAGACTTGGATGGATTACTTCTCAAGAAACTGACCATCACCAGATTTTAGAAACTGAGCACTAAAAGCTAGACGTCTGAAAAATGAAAACATTAAAATACTATTTTAAAAAAGACCACGTTTTATTACCATGTTTTGCATGACCAGATGATGATAATTATATTTATCTTTATTTTAGTGTATTGTCTTCTGAACTTTTTTTTCTGTTAGTTGTGAGAAAACAAAAAGGACAACGACTTTTCAATTTCGACATCTTAAATTCATATTTAGGTGTCTAAAAAAATGACAGTCTCTAAATATGCTGCTCTTGCCACTGCTTCCAGTGAAATTGCTTAACTTTGCTGAAAAGTGTAGCATGGCTGAAAGTCAGGCTGTATGTGTGTAAGTGCTGAGTAGAGAATGTAGGATATTATCATCACCACTCAGAATGCATATTGAGTAAGAACAAAAAGCCTTTTCTTTGGCTGACTGGTAATATGTTTGTCATTTTTGAAGGATCTCTACAGACTTTTCTGAGATAGTCTGTTTGAGTAAAGGTGTGAGAACACAACACTTTTGCCTTTCTGCCTCTTTTGACCATACTGATGTCCTTTAAAAATATCTGTCCACGTTTTCCTTCAAGAGTTTCTATTTTTTATAGTTTGGTCTGCAGAAAATCAAAACCAAAGTTAGTGTGAGGACTATAATTCTCAAACTTCTACTACTGTGTTCAAAGTGACAGCTATAATCTAGACCTGTTTGTTTTGTTCATGCTAGTACGACATAGGTTAACATCATATTAAATAAAATGTTTACAAAAACGTTTCACATGCATAAGAGAAAGAACTTAATGCATGCTTTCAAGTCCATAGTTAAGCAAATTTCCCTTTGCTTATTCCCTAAACTTTGTCTATATTTGTTAGACAAAGAGAGGAATTTTAAAGAGCATAATTTTTCCTACCTGCATAAAGCATGAGTTGACATGGAACGAGTTATTTCTGGCTTGTCACAAACTGTTTCTTTCCAATTGCCAATAAAAGATGCTTAGGTAACTAACACAGACAAAATATTTAGGTTTAGAAGGCAAAATTTTGTGTTGCACAACATGAGAGTCCATATTTTCTGAGTTTCAAGTTTATCCAGCTTGAGAAGGAGCTTGCCACAGGGGACCTCCAGAGGTCCTGGCCCATTGAATTGGTTTCTATGATTTTAAGATGTTTTTTTCCAAGTCATTTAGGTTATATTATCAATCTTAACTGGGCTTAATGTGTTATAAGTCTATGATATGAACTACACCATTAAAGTTAACTACTTATTGGTAACAAACTGGACCCTCTCATCCTTTTTGGATTTTTTCCATGTGTTTGATGAAACAATTTTTAATTTTATTTTCTTAATTATTAGGTTGTGTTCTCTTTCTCTTTCTCTCCATAAATTCAATGTTTTTTTTATTTTTTGTCTTTTTCTATTTGAGAGATTTAGTCATGATCCAATAAAATAGTAGCTTGAGGGCAACAGTGCCATCCAAAAGGCAGTCAAATAAGCATTAGGCACATAGTAAAAAACCACAAGTTTTTCAACTCATTTTAAAATTTAGTATTCTCTGTTCAACAGTATGAAAAACACATATAACTACAAAAATATGCTATTCTTCATTCCTACACACTTTAGAATCTTATCTCATAAATTAAGATGCCCAAATTTTCATATTTCTCCCAGATGAAAAAGTAATCATGTAAGATGCATGGCAAATATTATCATGTATTATGCAGAATTTTGTATTCCTATCCCATTAAAACTATATGAAAAACAAACCAAAAAAAAGCCAACAAAACCCCTCAAGCTTATCTTCTGACTCAAACACAAAATTTCAGGTAGTTTAAAATTCTCAATGTGCCAGATAGGCTGACAAACTCAGAGTTCTCACACTCTGGAAGAAATTGATTTTGACTTCCTGTGAAAAATTTGTTTTCTATAAAGGAGGTGTCAAAGTCTATCCAGAGCTATCTGGGTGGTGTTGTGTGACAGGTGAATGTTTCATTTCCTTCTGTGACACTGATTAGATTCTGAGATTTTTAATCTATCCAAGTTGCAAGTTGGATTATTTTTTTCACAATTAATAAAATATTCAATGTAATTTTGGACTTACTAGTGTGTTCCCTTTGGAAATGCAGAACAGTGATAGTCTTATATTATGATTTATTTAAGCTCTTTCTGGAAGCGTATCTCAAAGTTAGAAGTCAAAATTGATGCTTGGTATTACTTTACTGAAGAGGGAGACAGCAATATGTCTTGAACTGAGGACTGTGGAAATAAAATGTATTGCTTTTCTGTAAACAAAGTATTGTATAGCCTCCTGACCACAGGAGAAATTACATGAACCGTTATGCCTTTTGTTTTTTTGAGGGAGGAAAGACATTTTCTTTACTTTTAAGTGTCTCAAGAGTAAAGAGATAAAGGTTCTCTCATTCTTAATGCAATTGGTAATGCTATTATTTTAAAGAGTTTTTAATTTCAGAGTCATGTTTTAGAGTTCTTCATTTTTTATTTTTACATAAACTGCAAGCTTACTGACATCAATTTAAAAAATGCTGTTCTCTTAATGTATTTACAATTTTCCATTATATGTATTGTTTAGGTTTTTTTGGTTTTTTTTAAGTAGCTTTGAATTTATTTAGCAGCTGCAGTCCTCACATGACTTTTGGGCTTATTATCATCACGCCTCCTTCTATTCAATATTATCAACATCATCCCACTCATCACAATCTTGCCTGAATCAAAGGCAACTTGTTTCTTGTTGGTGGAAGCTCTGAATGAATAATTCATCTGGAAAAGCCTTCTATGTTGTACATTTCCAGAAGACAGAGCAATTCTCTTGTCAATCACAGTGGCTCTGTCAGTGCTAACTACGTTCCATACAGTATGTGCTCCAAATGTACGGGGGATGACAAGCAGCTGAGATTACCAACTGTGTTAGTCCTGGCCATCGTTTTAGCTTTTCTTTGACAGAACATTCAAATTCAAGTCTCACTCTAACACTGCATTGAGAAATCAGTGTCAAAATTTCCTCTCTGTTCTCACCAGTACAGTTTGGTTGAAAGCTCTGACATATATTGCAACCAAACTGGTCACAAGCCACAGTTACTCATCTCCAGATAGTTACATTTCATTTTGGCTCCTGAGTTTTCTTGTGCCTAGACAAGCTGGGTCTGGGCTCAGGCTGGCTCAGTATGAAGGCAAAACTTAAACTGATAGTGTAGAAATCTTCATATATGAAGATGTCTATGCCTGAACATATCCCTACTGACACGGGAGGCACTCTAGCCTCTTGGAGGATGGACTTCTTGTCATTTCTCTGAAGATTAATCTTCAGAAGACAAGTTGTGACTGACTCATTGTAGTACAACCAGAAGCATAAAATAATAGGAAGAGAAGTTATACTGTAAGAATCTTTCACTCTAAACCAAACACAAACATTGAAAGAGATACAATGTTGCACTTCAGAGATGGAGGGTATTAACATATTGTTTAAGGCCAAAGTAGAGATTTTGAAAGTACATGCTTTTTGTTTTAAAATCTTTTCACTTTCTTCTTAAACTGATCTTTGTCTATATGACAGAGGTACAGCTAATGTGCCAACAAAAATCTGAGTGCCTGGCATTAATTAGGTATGACTCTGTTCCCATCCACTGGAAGAATTTGAGAGCAAGTCTCTATCTGCACTAGAAAGTAATGCAGCATTAAAGCAGCAGCTCTCTACAGCACGGACCTAACATTCAGACCATAGATGTTTTACAAGGAATTACTGGGGTTGTTTAGGTACAGCTATGTCTAAATGGAGAGGGAGTCAGAGTATCTGATCATAGTGGTTGTACTACCTCTGAGTTGCTGATAAGCTATAGTCTTATCCTGTGAGATGAACAGTCAATGGCACTTGCACCATTTTTGACATGCTTCTGATTTGGCTTTGTAGAAAATTAACACAGTTCATGTAGTCCAAGACTGAAAGAAAATCAATGGAAGGATTAGTAGATCTATTTTAAAACCGTGCTCATGTTCTGAGCTAAAATGCTAATGTGCAGTACAAAGCTACTACTTCTGAGAATATGAACTTAAAAGAATATGCAGGTGGAGAATGGATCTAACATCTCTAAAGATTCATGAGGATGGATAAACTGCCAGGCCTTATATTTCTCCTATCATTTGCATTTCTCCTATCATTCTCCATTCATTTGCAAAATTCAATGAATACGTATGGAATTGTTGTTACCTCTGTGCAAGACAATGCCATCCTTCAGGAAGAAATAAAGCCTCCAAACAAGTAAATATATTATCTGTGCATATGTAATAACAGTGACTAATTCAATTTCTTACAGGCATGAGATTTCTAGCATGTATTCTTAATACTGAAATATCTTTTAGATAGACTGGTGTGATAAGCTGCAACACTTTCCTTTAAAGCACAGTTGAGTATGAACATATTTAGTCTAATAACTGAAGTTGATTTTCCTGTTTAGAACAAAGACTAGAGACAGCTCACTGTAAGAAACTTTTTGGACAGGTAGTATGAATTTCTGTAGTTGGCCTGATTTGCAGGAAAGATGCCCTGCTAGATATTTTGTAAACAGAAAAAGAAGGAGGATGGGTGAAATGGTGACAGGTGGCTTAGTCACAGTGACCATGAAGCAGTTGAGTTTCAAATTGTTGGCAGTAGGAGAAAAACTGCCAGCAAAATTCAGCCCTGCATATGGGGAGGGCTGAAGACATTAAGATTCCATGGGAATCTGTTTTGAAGGTATTGGGGCCCATGAAAGCTGGTGATTTTTTAAAACCTACCCCTTTAAAGCATAGAAGCAGACAATCTGAAAGTGTTGGAAATCAAGCATGTGGGGCAGAAGGCTGCCTTAGCTGAATGGAAATGTTTTGCAAGAACTCAGGCAGAAAAGGAAAGTGTATGGAGCAAGGACAGGTGACATGGGAAGGCTAAAGAGATGCTCTTCACTGGTGTAGGGAGAAAACTTGCGTAGCCAAAACTGCTGTTTGAGCTGACCAGCACTGTGTAAAACAATGAAAAGAGCTGTTTGTTAAATATAAACAAGAAAAGGAGGAACAGAGGTAACAGTGATTACTCGAGGAGGTTGATCACCTCACAAATAAGATATAGAAAAAGCAGAGTCACTTCATGTCTTCTTGACTCTGTCTTCAACACCTTCAGTCTCTGGAGCCTGTGTGTAGAAGAGTGATTGCAGACATAATAAAGTCCCAGCTGAGTCTGAACTATCTGCTCCAGTTAGATGGATATTAATCTATGGGTCCTGATGGGATTAGTTTCAGTGTACTGGAAGATCTGGCAAATATCTTCACAGGATCTCAATATTTGTCAGTTGGTCTGAGGAGTATGGAGAGATTTGAGTGAACTGGAAGCTGGTAAATGTCTCCGTTTCCATGAAGAGAACAAAGGAAGACCCTGGGAATTGCAGGCCCATCAGTCTCACTTCAGTGCCTGGTAGAAATCCTGGGCAAGGTTTTTCTAGGAGTTACTGAGAAAAGACTTGAGAAACAACACTTTCATTGGTCATAGCCATCAAGGGTTCCCAAGAGGAAAGTCAAAGAATTACAGAATCACAACATAGGTACGGTTGGAACATCCCTACTCAAGCACAGGGTCATCCTAGAGCATGTGGCCATGAATTGCATCTAGAAAGTTATTGAATATCCCCAGCGTGGAAGACTCCTCTCCAGAAAGTCAGTTTCAGTAGTCAGTCATCTGCACAGCAGAGAAGTTCTTCCTCATATTCAGAAGGAATTTCCTGTGCATCTGCTGATTGTCTTTTGTCCTATTACTTGGCACCACTGAGAGGAGCCTGGCTCCATCCTCAACACCCTCTCCTCAGACATATGTGTACATTGATGAAGTTCACTCTCTGTCTTCTCTTCCCAAGGCTGAAAAGGCCCGGCTCCTTTAGACAAGTGGCCTGACCCTGCTTCCATTTCATGTGCTTGCACTTGAGGAATGACAGCTCTCAATTCATCCACAGACATCGCTTGCCTCCTTGGTTCAACTTCTTTCTCATCAATCTACACTTTTCTTGAGCCTCGAAGTGCCCCTGAAATATCAACCCTTTTCCCTGCAGTGCCTGTCCTCAGGGGATTCTTAAAAAAAAAATCCCTAAAGAGAGCCCTCAAGTTCTCTGTCTTGAAGTCCATTGTTACAATCTTAATTGCTGCATTGTTCACTCCTCACCCAGTAGGGAACTCTATGGTCTCCTGATCACTACCCTGCCAAGGCTGCCCCCAAACTTCACATCTCCCACAAGACCTTCCCTGCTTGTTAGTGTGACGTCAAGCAGCTACAGCATTCCTTGTGGGATCCTCCATGACCTGTGACAGGAAGCTGTGATCAGTGCTTTTCAGGAACCTGCTGGGTTGTTCATGTTTCACAGTGATGGTTCTGCAGCAGATGTCAGGGTAGTTAAGGTCCTCCACAAGAACCAGTGTCTGTGACTTTGAGGCTGCTTCAGGCTGCCTGTAGAAGGCCTGATCAATAAATTTTATCCCAAACAAGAGAAAAGGTCTGTGGAAAAGCAAATTAAATATTTTGAAACCTAATCTTGAGAAATTGCTGTCTTAAATAATGGCATATATCTTCTCATTTTCTAATTCTCCATGCCAACTGGTTCCTTCCAAAAGTATCTTGTTCCTTTAAGACTCAAAAATGAATGGTGTCTTGTTCGTTTGTTATTTTCCTCTCTTGACGGTACCCAAAAAACAAGCTGCTTGAGGGTTATTCAAAACTTATGGTGTGGAAGTGGCTGAAAATTTTCTTAACTGATTTTCCTCCACACGAGTCTCTTTATCTGTTGGGAAGAGAGAAGAAGGCAGAACATTTCTCTCACTACAGCACTATATACCTGCCTTGTGGTATGTTCTCTGTGTATTTTTATAGGTGTTGTTTCATAGATCAAGTAAATTTGAAGATGCCTTTACTGTTAGGATGTTTTTCCTTACTGGGCTTGTTTAGGTGCAGCTATGTCTGAATGGACAGGGAGTGAGAATACCTGATCATAGTGGCTGTTCTACTGCTGAGTTGCTACATAGCCTGGGGCCAGTCTTTAAACTTCCAAGAACATTAATTTTATTCTCATTTCCTAAGAAGAACCATAGAAAAGATCTTTAAGATCAGATACTACAATGATTGATGGTAAAGAGAGAAGATAGATGTAGAACAATTATGTTTGAACTTCTAAGTGACAGTTCATTGATGTATTATTATCCATCAAGATCTTATAATTATTTAAGGAACTGCTTATTCACTTTTGTCCCAAGTAATCCACAACCCAGAAAATAATAGAAAAATCAATGCTGTTTAGCCACAAATGCAACAATCTATCAACGAATTAATTAAGTGTTAATTTGTAAGCCTTTCTCCTAATGTTCAAACCTAGAGACCCTTTTTGGAAAGTTTATCTTCTTAATGGAGCTGACAAAATATGTAAGAAGAAAATGTGTCACAGGAAATATTTCTGTTCAAAAGCAAATAATATATGCTGGATTTTGAAAATATATATTTAAATATTAAAAAACAAATTAGTTTTAAAATTTATTCAAAATCTACTTCCCTTTCTATGGAGCTTAGACTTGCAATTTTTATACATGATCATGTAATTCTGCTATTAATTTTTTGTTAAAATCATGCAGAATGATGAATTAGTATTCTATTTTTGCTAGAATTTGACAAAATATCAAAAACCTCACACCTTTAATTTTGTATGCAGTGCTTTTATTTCTAGTACATTTGTATGGAGAAGCTCATCATTTTGGAATTATGATTTGTTCCTGGAGAATATTGATGCCAAATCGTTGCCTTTTTATAGTTACCTCCAAATCGTTAGAAAATAGTGTTCTAAGGGCAGGGGGGGACACACAACATTTTAAATTTATTGAAGGTTCATGATGACGTAGAAGTTAGTGAGCGATTTTAACCATGCATATGTCTTTTTCATATATATTTCATAATTAATGGACTTTTAGAATGCCTTTGTGCCATAAACTAACTTCAAAAGATGCTTACATTCAGATAAATGACCCTGCAAGTTACTGGTGCATGGGTAGCTTTATCCACATTGTGGCTGTAACATTCATTATAACAGGTGATATTAAGAGACTAGAGAAAGAATCTAGTTATCTGTAGTATGGATATTATGTCAGTATTGTAAATTTATAATTTGTTGCACAGCTTTTTCTACGGTTCATCTTGTTCTGAGACCTAATGATGATAAATTAATTTCAATACATACAGTTATTAAAGTTTACTGACTGACATGTCTGAAAGAACCATTTAGATGCCAGTGGACATACAGCTCAACTGCTTCAAAGTCTGCTTAATATCAGAGCCTCTTTACACAGCCAAATAAGGAATTTTTCATTATCCCCAAAATTATAAAACACAGTTTCTCAGCAAAATAACTGATATCCCAAATAAAAGGAGTGGCTGAAAGTATGTCCTGCTGAAACCATAGTGTGTGCACACAGACATAAGACACTTTCCCAAGAGTACAAAAATGTTGTACCTTCCTCCTCTGATAACACCTATCTCTCCAAGCAAGCTTTCCATTTTTTTGAGTTTCCCCAGGATAACAAATTTCACACGTGTCCTTGCAGCTAGTAGAGGATTAGTAAAACATGGGCTTACACTGTTCTCTTCTGACTTATGTTCAATGGCTAAGGTCATGTTCTCCCTGAAAGCAATATATTGTAAATTGGTTGCATCTATTTCCGTCTGCAATTCACATTTATCTGCTGCAATAGTAACAAGCCAAACCACAACCACCACACTATTTAATTTAGAATAATTGAATTACAATTTTTTTTTCTCACATACCAGAACAGAATCGTTTTCCTGCATGCTCACCACAGACCTCCAGCAGGAGATCTAAAGATGGTCTGAAGAGACACCAATACCTCAGATTATTCAACTGAGAAAAAACCAAGCCAATGTTATCACCAGTCTCAGAACAGTGAATGAACTTTACTAGGAAAGGTGAGAAGCTGGAATTCAGAGCCTGCTGGAACTGCTGAAAAAATATTTTCATGTAGGACATGTTTATTCTGCTGAAACCAGAATATGCTCAGATCTCAGTATGGAATTCTGGTCTTCCTTTTCCCTAATATGTTCTGCTCAGAAGAGAAGAAATGAACTCTGCATTATTTCACTCTCCGAAATATCTAAGAAAAAACTGAAAACCTGTTTTAATATACTATTTTCTATTATGATTCTTTAAAAATATCTTTCTGTCATGGATCTAAGTGTATTTTTGCCACTTTTACAAAAGTTTAACAATACTTTAATTGACTGGGGTTTTGTTTCATTAAATTGGAGAATGTTATCAATGATGCTAAAGGCCCTTAGATTCTTCAAGACAAAATACATATGCCGTTGTAGTCTTTCAAGAGTTCCAGGACACAAACTTGTCTCAAAACAATTGAGAAATGACACCTCCAAATTCAAGCTCTATCTAGACATCAATGTGGGATGATATTTTGTTTGTGTCCTTGCTAATGGACTTTACAGTTCTTTCCCTGGCTTCGCTTCTGCTATTTTCTTCATCTCACTTCTTTCTGTATTTTTCCTAGTTCCACTGTCTTCAAACTAAAACTATTTGAATGTTTGTCACCCACATCAGAAATATGTACCACTGAGCAATTGTAAGCACAGAAAGTGCTCAATACTGAAGGAAACACAATAAGGTCTTTGAAGTAAGTTCGTATGGAAATGTGGTTCTAAATCAAATTATCTGCTTTATTACCAGAAATAACTGATACAATTAGAGAAAATAAATTTAAGAGCCACACCTGCTATTACAACTTTGTTGGTATATTTTTACTTTTTTTAAAAAAATTGGTTGATTGCAGAGAAAGATCAACATAGCAAGACATCAGGTCATGTACCACAGTGACAAGCAATAAAAAAGTCTGTAAATAAACTGCAAAAAAGTATAACATTAAACACAGTAAAGATTGCAAACTCTGCAACCACAGCATTCTTCATCATGTCATACCTTTCCTGAGAATTACCTTACCTTAATTAAAATATACTTTTGCAATTTCTCTAGATACCCTAAAACAGTTTCTAAAGGCATACACTGCAATTCATGCTAAGCTAACTGGTCTGTAATTTCCTCTTATAGCTCAAGGTTCTTTCCTCAGTAATTGGATTATGCTGGCCACTCTTCAGCCTTCTGAGATTTCTCCTGAACTAAGTGAATTGGAACAACATATGATAAAGCTTTTCCAATTCCTTTCCTCATTTCTTTTAGCACTTTTTGAAGACTATATGGCCTATATGAATTTACAGTATTAACTTTATCAAATTCTTTACAGGAATCATGATCTTTGTTATCTATATAAGTAATGTGTACAAAACATGTCTTGTTTTCTTTTTGTACATCTATGAAGGACTGAAAAGAAAGTCTGTGAAATAAAAACTTGAATACAAAATTGTCTGGAGATTTTCTACTATTGTAGAAGTTTCAGCTGGTGTGTCTGCACCACCTACCACAGGGATGGCTGGAAAATGCACCCAGATGGAGCTGCTAAAGGGGCTGCAGTGCAGACTCCAGACTGAAGTAAGTGTGTAGACCCTTTTCCAGGGCAGTGAGAAGGTGCCTAGCATCAGAAAGACTGAACGGACTGAGACATCTTGTTCCAAACAAAACCTACGGGAAATCCATAGCGCACAACCAAATAAAAACACCTCCAACAGAAAATCAGAAGGGAGAGGGAGAAATAATGCAGAAGAATATAACCTTGCCATTACAAGGACCTGAAGGAGGAAGACAGTTCCTCCAAAACCTGAGATGCCCTTGCAGAAACACTTTGTTGCTCTGCAAACTGAAGAGGCTCTGGATGTTAACTGGATCCAGACTTCAGTAAAGCATTTGACACAATCTTCTACAGCATTCTTCTGTAGCAACTGGCTGCATATGGCTTGGACAAGGGTACTGTTTTTTGGGTGAAAAACTGTTTGGATGGCTGGACCCAGGGAGTGGTGATAGAAGGAATTTTATCCATCTGGCAGCTGGTCACTAGAGGTGTTTCCCAGAGGTCAGTGTTAGGGCTAGTGCTGTTTAACATCTGTATTGATGATCTGGAGTGGGGATTGAGTCTATCCTCAGTTAGTTCACAGACAACATCAGGTTAGGTGGGACTGTTGATCTGCTCAAGGATGGGAAGAGGCTACAGAGAGATCTTGACAGATTGGCATGATGGGCTATGGACAACCACATGGGACTCAACAAGGTAAACTGCCAAGTCCTCTCCTTGGGTCACAACAACCCCATGCAGCACTACAGAATTGGGAAAGAGTTGTTCGAAACTTTTCATCAGAAAAATACTTGGGGGTGCTGGTCAAAAACTAGCAGTGTATCTGGGTTGCCAAGAAAGCCAATGGCATCTTGGCCTTTATCAAGAACAGTGAGGCCAGCAGGACCAGGGAAATGATCATCTTCTTGTGCTCGTCACTGGTGAGGCCACACCTCAAATCCTGTGCTCAGTTTTGGAGCCCTTACCTCCAAAAGGACACTGAGATGCTGGAGTGTTTCCAGAAAGGGCAAAGAGCTGGTAAAGGGTCTAGAAAACATGAGAACTAGCTGAAGGAACTGGGGTTGTTTAACATGGAGGGAACTCAGAGACGACATAATTCTGTTGTGTTTCAATTGAAGGGTTAAGAGGAAATTACTTCAAGCTGTGTCAGGGGAGGTACAGATTAGATATCAGAAAAAAATATTCTCTGAATGAGTAGTTAGGCATTGGAATAAAGTTGCCCAGAAAGGCTGTGGAGTCACTGTCTCTGGAAGTGTTAAAGAAGCATCCGGAGGTGGCACTTGCAGATATGGTTTAGGAGTGGTTATGGTGCTGCTGGGTTGATGGCTTGACTTGGTGGTCTTGAAGGTCTCTTCCAACCTCGATGATTCTGTGATTCTGTGTTATCTCCTGGAGGTACAATACAGGAGGACGCAAGCAATCCAGAGGGTTCCTGGATAAATAACATTGATGATAACTTCCTTCTTCAAGTAACAGAGAACTCAATGAGAAGAGGTGCCATGCTGCACCTCATTCTCACTAAAAAAGAAGGCCTGATGAGGAATGAGAAATTCAAGGGCAGTCATGTCTGCAGTGGTCATGAAATGGTGATTGTAGGGCAACAAGGAGAGCAGACAGCAAGGTAACCACCCTGGAATTCAGGATAGCAGATTTTGGTCTCTTCAGGGTTCTGCTTTGGATGGAAGAAGGACTGAAGAGAGCTGGTTAATATTAAAGAAATTTCAGGAGGGATGAAACAGAGAGGAAGTTGGGCAAAGGCAAAAAGAATATCTTCTGCAGTTATGTGGTAGATTGAAGACTAGGGGAAAAGTGGGCCATCTCTGGTAGGAAATGGAAGGCCTGTTTTTCCAGTACATGGAAAAGGTATCCTTTAGGGAGCACTCAACAGTTTTTTGCCTCAGTTTTTACCACCAAGATTTTCAGCCACACCACCCAGGTCGCCAGAGGTAAAGGCAGGGACTGGGAGAATGAACAACCACCCTCTGTGGTAGAAGAACAACATCAAGACAGCTAAGCAACCTGAAGGAGTACTAGTCCATGAGATCTGAAGAGATTAATTTCAGGTCCCAGGAGAACCTGCAGATGAAATGGTTAAGCCACCATCCATCATATTTGAGAAGTTGTGGAAGTCTGGTAAAGTTCCCACGTGACTGGAAAAGGGGAAACATAACTTCCACTACTAAAAAGGGGGATAAAAGGAAGAATTGTGGAGCTATAGGCCAAACAGTCCTATTTTTGTGCCCAGCAAGATCATAGCATTGATCTTTCTGAAAACTTTGCTAAGGCTCTTGTAAAATAAGGAGGTGATTGGTGACAGTCAGCACAGCTTCACCAAGGGTTTTGTTGTTGCATAATCTGGCAGCCTCTGAGCTACAGCTCTGGTGGATAAAAGAAGAGGAACTGACATCATTTACCTAGATTTGTGTAAAGCCTTTAACACTGCCCCATGTGACATTCTTCTCTCTAAATTGCAGAGGCATGGCTTTGATGGATGGACCCCTCAGTGGCTACGGAACATACTCAAAAGTAATGACTCAGTATTAAAGTGGATAAGGTGACTCAGAAGTCAGTATTGGGACTGACACTGTTGGTGATGTGTGCAGTGGGATTGAGTGTGTCCTCAGTGGGTTTGCTGGTGACACGAAGCTCTGTGTTGAGGTCAACACACTGGAGAGATGAAACACCAAAACTTGAGAGGTGGGGCCATGTGAGCTTCATCAAGAGTGAGAAGGTCAAACAAAATGTCCTGGATCCGATCCAAGGCATCCCAAGCACAAACAGCTCAGGCAAACATTGAGTGGAGTCCTGGGTTGTTAACTCATGAGAAACCATTGTGGATGACTGACAATGGGTGCTTGCAGCCTAGAAAGTCAAATGCATCCTGGACAGCTTCAGAAGTGTGGCATCAGGTGGAGGGATGTGCAACTCCATCTGAGATCCCCTCTAGAGCCTTCAACAGAGGGAATGTTGAAGTGAGTCCAGAGGAGGGCCAACAAGATGATTAGAGGAACTGAAGCAGCTGAGACAGGCTGATATGGAGCTGTTCAGCCTGAAGAAGAGAAGGCTCTGGGAAGACCTTATAGAAACCTGATAGTACTTAAAGGTGGCTACAAAAAAGCTGGAGAGGGACTATTTACAAGGATGTGTACTGATTTGACAAGCGGTTATGACTTTAAATGGAAATAGCATAGGTTTAGGTTAGATATTAAGAAAAACTTATTTACTGTGAAGGTGGTGAGGCACTGGAGCAGGTAACCCAGAGCAGCTGTGGTGCTCCATCTCTGGAAGTGTTAAAGGTCAGGTTAGATGGGGCTTTGTGGAATTTGGTCCAGTGGATGGTATCCTTGCCCATTGCAGGGGTTGGAAATAGAGGATCTTTGTCCTTTGCCATCATTCTATGGTTCTGTGATATCATTTGCAGAATTTTCTATTTGAAATATTTTGGGGTGTCTGCCAGGCTGCAGTCTTCAAGACAGATGAGAGAAGGTACTAGCCTGGCATCTTGCCATCAGACAACCATGTCTGTCCTGTGGCTGAGACCAGCAATGAGTAATTCTAAAACCTTCAATCTTCTCTAACTTGTAAGAAAAAAATTCTGGACTTTTTTAAAGTTCTGGCTCTGGATACAGCCATCACAGCCATCACCAAAGGTTCTTCCTGAGGAAAAGGAAAACTAAGTTTAAATTATGTTTCTTTTCTAGACCTAGAACTTTAAAAAATTAGTCTGAACAAAGCACAAAATGTGTCGGTCATAAATCTCTCTTAATTATTTTATTAAATAAGATTTAGAATCTTCTTATTGGGAACAGTGGTAGTTAGATCCTCAACACTTTTAGAAGCTTTTTAGTTTGTGCTTTGCAAGCAATTTGAGTAATAGTAAAGGAATCTGAATATTTTTATGGATTTTATCTTTCACAGACTTATGGATATTAACTGTAGTTAATGATTTCACTTTAATGATGTTATTTTCTTCCTGGAGATTAACTTGTAACCATGTACTCTGATTTCACTGATTTCTATTGAACTACTTTGTAGCAGTGAAAGCCAAGCCAAAGCTAGATATTGTCATATCTATTGAGCATATCTAGCAAATTATTATTTATTGTAGCTTGAATATTCAGAATATTGGACTCAGAATACTAGAATTGAATGTCTATTCCATTCTTACAGAGCTTTAAAGAAAATTATGGCTATTAAAACCATGCCTCTTCTGTTTTTAGCCATGTAATTTTATGTTACTGAATTTTCTAGGTGATTAGATTTTCATTTAATGTTGAAAGTACAATGCAAGGGTATTTGTCTCTCTAGACTTTTAGTAGAATTCCATGGCATGTTTATTTAGAAGGTTTCTGGTAGATCCTGCGATACCAAGTACATTATGTTTTTTTACCCACAGACCTCTTTCACCTTTGCCTTTTCCTTGGATTATGAATTAATAATCCATGCATTCATATTTTCCACTTGTCAAACTCAGGCAACAGTGAAAATAAGCAGCACAAATTGGGAGATAATGCACCTTATTTCCATGTAGAAGCAGGTGCATTTTCTTCAGTATAAGTGCCAAGATGACGCTTATCCACTTTGACAGGCAGGCAGATCTAAAATTACTCAGCACACTTTGCCACTGGTTCAGGGAAAGTCTCCCATGAGCTTGTTCTGCAATTCCTCCGTTCCCAAGAGTATTAATTAAAATTTACTGGATAATATTTGCAAGGCTCAATAGTTACAGCAATTATCAGTTACTAAATGTTAGTGGCAGAGATGACACCTGATGATGGGACACTTTATTCAAGATATTCAAGAGTGTTTCTCCTCGCTTTCTTTTATTTTTTTATATCTTCCCTTTAGTTCTTGAAATAGCTGGATCAGCTTAGTCTCTCAGTCAGTCTTTAGACTAAAAATTACTCCAATAGGAGTTTAATTATCTATTTATCCTTGAGTTTCTTTTCTGATGCCAGTAAGATTCTTGCAAAAGAGGAACAGAGTTGTTACAAAGCCTTTAGAAATGCAGGAGTCAGCTCAGGACAGTGAAAGGAAGGAGTACCTTCTAAATAAACTTGCTGCTCAGTTCAGATTTGCTCAATAAAGTTTTATACTGGAGACCTGCTAATCACACATGCAATAAACAACAGCCTACTTCAAATTACTGAAGTCCAACTATTAATAAAATGTATTGTCCAGATGTCTACCAGTGATATCTTTCTCTCTTCCCTTAAAGTTTCATCAACATATTGAAACACAATCACTCTAAAATATTTTTTTTACCTATTTTTATTACTACCAGAAGAAAGTTTCCTTATAGTTTGATTCATTTTTATTTAGATAATACTTCAGCTATTTTTCCTCCAAATCCTTTGACATTTCTGGTCAGTTTCTTACAATTGTGCAGCACTCCTGCTCACTAAGGCCCTGCTCTTCTCGGTCACTCTAACAGATTGAGATCATGTCCTTTTTCATTCCCAAGACTGGCCAACTCCAAGAACGAGGTACAGTGAACTGGCTAAGTATTTGCAAGCTCTGTAGACAGTTTTCAACTACAGGTCATATTGCCCGTGCCCCCTCATGAGTCTGCAATAATCACAGAAGAGGCACAAAGTTGGTAGGCTTTGTCTCTGACTAGGCACTTCCATAAGCTACCCAAAGGCCAGAAAATTCACTGCAATATGTGTCAGAGATAGGGAACACAAAAAAAGTCAGCACATGAAGGACAGTGGAAAAAGCACAACAAAAACTACAAATTTATGAACCCCTGCCAGGTGCTAATCCCAGAATATAGTTTTCTTTATTTAACTGAAACTGTTTCTTCTGGGCAAGAAAAAAAAAAAAAAAAAGAAAAGTAGAGAGAATGCCAAGGAGGACAGGGCCATAGGACTTAACACATCAAGACTATTTTAACTTCAACTTGGAAGTCATATCCCATAACAAAGTATGGCTTAATGTTGTGAAAGGCAATGGATTAGTTCTAGGTTCATTAGGTAAGTTCAACTGACTGAACCAATTCCTGTGTGTCCCTAGACTTTCCAAACGGCTCAGATGATTCTATGGGAAGAACTCTATTCTGTGTAGCAAAACAATCTGATGGCAGTAGTCAGAAGACAAGATAAAGGCAAAAAGAGAGCCAAAAATGAAAATTAAAATCATGAAAGAGAACCAAATAAAAAGAAAAAATCAAAGCATGGAAAGAAAGGAGTAGGGAGAGAGCAAAGTTTGACATCATGGGGTAAAACATATTCACAGAAAAAAAAATGGGAAAAACAGATAATAGGCATAAATGCCTTACCTAATTTCAAATCTTAAAAGCAACAAAACCCCCTAAATTCCTAATGTTCTATTGTATTCCATGATGAACATGCTTTATATCTAAATGCATTATATAAACTACTTAATATTGTACAAATATATTTGTACAAATATTTGACAAATACTCTAGGTAAAATATGGTTTTCAAAGCTTCTTCAGACCATGAAAATAACATGTAATTCTCATAAGACAGGTCAGTGCCTACCTCTAAGAGCATCGGAATAAACGTCAACATCAGAGTCTCACTAAACACAAGAGGAAGTGCAGCTACTCAGGATTATTTCAATGAACTGATCTTCTGAAACATAAGCAGAGACCCACGGAAATCTGCTTTTATTCTTGGGAGCATATTGGTGTCTTTAGTGCTTGGGTTCAGAAAAGTTTCTTTGATGCTAGAATTTCGATCAAGAAAGGAGGCCAAACACAGGTCTAGAATTAAACAAAAAAAGTAAATGCATTATATTTTACTTGTCTTAATTTTAAATAAGTGGTAAGATGTCTATGTATTAGAGAAATTATGCTAAGCAGAGACTAGGAGAAACAAATTCAGAGAAAGAAAGGGCAGTAAGCTTAGGTGTGGGTGACTGAGGACCAAGGGGTTTATCTTCATCAGCAAGACAGGGTTTCAAGGTCACTCTCTCATACGTCTCTTCAAGTCTGTAGTGAGGATTTTAACCTAGGAAAAAAAAAATCACTTATCTATATTCTTAAATCATGAAGCAAA
The DNA here is from genome assembly GCF_052056855.1 of Sturnus vulgaris. Lineage (NCBI taxonomy): Eukaryota > Metazoa > Chordata > Aves > Passeriformes > Sturnidae > Sturnus > Sturnus vulgaris. The sequence goes on from NC_142283.1 coordinate 45,517,342, forward strand.
ACATTCTTTTGTCACTCAGTTTTTCATTAAAAAAAATCAACAACAAAAAACTAAGGGATTACAACAGGTTGAAGCAATGAGAAAACAGGAACCAGCTGAAGTTCAGCAAAGGGAAATGCACAGTTCTGCACTTGGGAAGGCACAGCACCCTGCAACAGTACATAACAAAAATGAACAGATAGGAAGAAGCCTTGCAAGAAAAGGTCCATGAGATCTGAAGGGAGATGAAGAACCAACACTAATCTCTTGTAGTAAAGACAGGCAGCAGTGTGCTGGGCTGCATAAGGACAAGTGTTATCTGCAGGTTGAGGCATGTGATCCTTCACTGCTCCTCAGCACTGGTGAGACTACCACTGCTCTGCTGGACCACTTCTGGACTCTCCAATGCAAGAGACTGGTGAATATTCTTGGAGAGCATCTAGACAGAACTAAGATGATGAGGAGGCTAGAGCAACAAAACTTGGAACAGCTTCAAAGATAGCTCAGGTTGTTGAGCCTGGAAGAGACTCAGGGGAAAATTCATCAAGGTTTCTGGATACCTGAAGGGAGGGTTTAAAGATGACAGACCCAATATCTGGTAAGTGGTGTCCAGTGACAGACTGAAAACAATAAGCAAACTGTATCATGGCAGGTTCCTCCTCAACACAAGGAGACATCCTTTTACTTGGAAGGTGACTGAGCCTAGCAATAGGTTGCCCCCAAAGAACTGGTGGACTGTCCTTGGAGAACTTCAAAGCAATTGGTACAAGGTTTTGTACAACCCGGTCTACTTGAGCAGGGACATGGTTGCATCTGGATGTCCCTTATAACTGCAACAACCTTTCTGTCATCTCCAGTGGCAAGGGGAAGGAGGTCCTTCTTCCCTGAGAGGAGCCTTTGGAGAAGCTGAGCCATTGTGCTCCCTCCACTGGCTCATAGAAGCTCACCAGGAGCTCCCCTACCACACTGCTGGGCTGCTTCTGAGAATTTGTGTTTGAGGCATCAGGCCCTCAAACCCACTCACAGGGCCACATGAAGCCAACTCCTGTACCCAGGTCGGGAATGCTTTCCAATGCTGCGTGGCAGTGAGCTGCCCAAGCCTGAACTGCATACATTGCAAGTGGAGAACAGCCATTAGGAATACAGAGGCTGCCCTTTTGCCTGCCTGCTAACAGTGTACATGTGTATATACACACACACTAGTGTGAGAGCACAGTGCCCAACTTGTCCTTGGTGGTTCTCAAATGCTGCCTGGACATGGTTCTGGGCAACCTTCTATATAGTGTTGGACCTGATAACTTTCAGATGTCCCTTCTAACCTGTGAATCTGTGGTCTGAAACTCAGGCAGTGGAATCACAGTTTTTGTTCCTTGCCTAGAATTTCAACCAATATAAGCTCGTCTCGAGAGATACCATTACAGATGCTTCCACTTTACCTTTTCCTCTTATATCATAGGTACTTGGCTAGTATTTGCCACAAACCTTTTAACTTCAGCCTATCCTGAATATTAGAGATTTCTAAAATATTATAGTGAGTTAGTACAAAACAATGAGATATCATTCTGAAAAAATATGCCATCACTACCTAGTTGTGCTGTTGAGTTCTGATTTTTTGTTAGGTATATCTTATTGCTTTATAAAACATGGCTAGAAATAGTCATAGGAATTAGGAATTCTGGAGAATTTGCCAGGAAACATTAGTCCTGTTTTTGACACTGATGGTACTTGGCTGTGCTGTAGCTAAGTTCCAAAAATATTGACAAGATGGTTGAACTGGTGTCTGGATAGCTCTTTAAACTGAATCTGGGCCATTCTGCAAAGTGTGTTGAGTGAGATTTTTACCTACTTTCTTGCAGTGTGAATAGTTTCTGACTATGTGTGTAGTCAGAAATAAATTCCTCTGGAAAGGGGAAGATCATCCTTCCTATGCAGAAGAACAGTTAACATTTGGTTGGCAGTATGAAGTGAAGGGTTTACTAATGCCAGGAAAGAGTGTTGAGTGAAATACAGGAAATTTTACTGTATATCCACTTCTTTGGCAACACAAAGATCTTGTCTGGCTTAGAGGTTTTTTAGGTGTGTTTCCTTGTTTGCTGAATTACTTAGGAAGGGCTTTTCTTAGAGATTTTTTAATTTGTTGGGCCTTGATCTGTGGAACTTCCTTGCCCTCCAAGGAAGCATTTCATTCATCTTTCCTTGATCTTCACAATCTTAAATCAGACTCAATATCTAACACTTTTTGAAAGGAACAAGTTTGTGGATAATCAGCTCTATGACTAAAACACAGAGGGTTTATGCCCACACTACTTTCTTTTCCTTTTTTTTATACCTGCTTTTACCAAGACATTATTATAATTTTAAACCCCTCTATTCTTAATCTTTTCCATAATAAATCTGGGCCTTGACATCGGATAAAAATTAGTTAATATATTTCATAAGTTTTAAAATTACAACATAATACTAATTTCTGAAAATTTGAAGGAAAAAATCCGTGCATAGAAGTCCTGTTAATATTAGAAATATCTTTTTTTTCATCAACTTATAGATGCTATGAGCTGAGTATACCTTAATTGTCAAGTGGCTTCTGAAGTTATGCAACTCAAGCCACCACATGTTTTGTGCTACAGCCCAGGTCAGATTAAGGTCATCATTTACCATTTAGGAAATTTGGTTTTGGAGCAATCAAATAAACTGGAATACATCACAGATTTATAGGTTTGGGGTGCAGCTAGTCCAAGGAGCAAGAAAAAGATCTCCATACATCTTTTCCTCACTTACTGCTCTTCTGGAATGTTTATAGTATTGTCAGTCCTTGGTAATGTCTGCTTTTTTGTTTTGTGAAAAGGCAATACCTAGTAATGTCTCCCACAACTACTCAAACCTTTTCTGCCCTCTCTGCATTAATCTACACTGCAATAAAAACTTACTTTCATCCAGATAAATTTATTAACTCTTATAATTATTCCACATTTAAAAGGTTTCTTCAGAGAAAGCATTCCTTCTTCACTTTTTATTTTTTGGGGGTTTTTGAATAATTTTTTTTTCCCGGTCAGTATTCTCCATAAAAAGGTTTTAACTATTAACTACTATCAACAATTCTAAAACTAACAATAAATTAATGCAAATGTTGCCTCCTGACATGGAGGCATGACCAGCTAAAAAATCACAGACAAATGTCCGGGAAAATGAAATCACATCAGCAGTCAGCACTGAAGCCTGTACTCTGTCTGGATAAAAATATTTCTTCAGCTCTTCAGCTGCACAAAAGTAGCTTTTAGCAGTACTTTAATATCCAGACACAGCCACTTTTTAGTTTCACTGAAATATACTTCTCTTCATGTTGAAGCACAAACAATTTCCAAAAGAAAATAATGTTACTAAAAGTGCACATTATTTTTCCTAATGGGGGCACAAATCAGGTCAGACAATTCCAAAATTCTTCACTTCTGAGAATTACAGATTTTAGGAGGCATGTTCCCATTTCTCACATTCTGACTCTAGATATGAAACATATCAAAACTACACCAAAGAGACTGCAATTTATATTCATGATATAGGAGGTGACCTTTTCACTCATGAGTGGTGTAGTCATATGGAGTGGTTAATGAGAGAACCCCTACTGAGAGCAGATAAATTTCAAACCTCCTGAATAATTACTAGACATTTCATTGTATTTATAAACCACCCTAATTTCAAACTGTCCCTTGATTTATAAAGCTGTCTTAGTTTTGTAAGCACTAATGACGGTGTCCAATGCCAAAGACTGATGAACTGTCTGTGTAGGGACTTCTCTTCCTGCTACTGAAAGCCAGAGAAATATAGTGAAAAGTTAAAAACAGAACTGTAGGGGAAAAGAGAGGGCAGAGATGGATGAAAGATGACTTAGAAGGAAGGAGGGAGGGAACATCTGTAGTGCACTTCACTGATGATAATCTTTGCACAGTTTATGACACAGAGGCAGTGGGAACAGTGAGGTAATCATTTTACTTGCCTGTCAACTGCAGAGAGTATTTCAAATTGCAGGGTGAAATTCTGGCTCTATTGAAGTGAGAGACAAAGTTCCTGTTGGTTTAAATGAAAGCTAGGATTCCTGTGGATTCCCAGAGAGGTGCAGACGGGCAGAGTGGCAGCTGTGCCATCTACATGACTGCGTCAGTCTTCATCAGGATCTTAAAAGCTTTTCTTCAGCTCAGTTTCCAAAAATCTATGAGACATTGGATAACATAGATACTTTCTCAAACAAGCTAAAGTGAAAAATTACTATCTTACAGAGTCTGACCCTAGTTTGGAAAATCTGTGCACAATAAAAAGTGTCCTTACAAGCTAAGTCTATATGTATTTTAATTAATATTTCTTATATTTTCCTTTTCCTTTAGGTTTAATCTATACAAAAATGGCCTCAGAGCACGTAACAGATGGAAAATTATCTTTAATTATAGTTGCCAAACTAGAGAAAGTCCTTCTATCGTGACTGCAAGAAATGTACATCTGAGAGACAAAAGAAGTCGTGGCAAAATATCTGAGAGTGTACAGGTAAGAATTTCACTGAACAAACTTTCCTCCTGATTAACAAGTAATGGACATACAGGGTGAGGAGGATAGACCTGATAGGCTGCAGTGCAACACATTTACAGAAGAAAACTTTTTTGCAGGGGATTGTAGTAAATGAGGGATCATGATAAGTCAAAAATTACATTCAAAAGAGGAAAGTGCCTAAGCATGGTATCGGTTGTGCAGTGAGAAAGGGAATCTGGAAGAACAAGAGGGTCAAGCTATGAAATTGGAAAAATGAAAGCCTAAAGTTAGTCTTCCTATAAGCCCCTACCATACTGCAGGAAGGTATTTATTCACAACTTAAATACTAAACTGGTGATAACACAGAGGAGTGATCATTCAATATGCTAATTGAGTCACCCAATGAGAATCTCTGATAAAAAGCTGCTGATACACATTCCTTATCACCTTCAAAACATGAAGAGCTCCCTATTTAGTGGCACTGACAGCCTACCCTGTACACACCTCTTGCAGACATTACTGTGAAGCAATGGGAACAGATGGACTAGTAAGAAAATAATTTCAAGAATTACATCTTTTTTGTGTGTGTATACCGTTATATATTTACACTGAGATACACAATTATCTGTACATGTGTTTGTATATGTGTATATAAAAGACTCTGTAACTACTTAAGTCAGAAGCAACTTCAGTGTGTCCACAATATATAAACATACTGACACACCTCTGTACACACATACACACCATGCACACACGTGCCAGGGCACCTTGAGCATATGGCAGCTATATTAAAAGTTGTTTTGGTTAAAGTCCATCAAAATATGTTTAAGAAACTGAAATGCCTAATTCTGCTCAATAGAGAAAATAGAAATCGGATAAAATCTGGGGTTAAACTTTGCTTAGTCTAACTGAATTAATTATTCATAAATGAATCAACTAAAAAAAAAAACAGATCAAGATGCTTATGGGCTCTTATTTATGCTTTGAAGGGATAGTAGCTATATGCGGATGAAAGATAGGAAATTTAAGTGAATCAAAAACCTGTGAACAGGTGATCTAAGATTCTGCATGATGCAAAATATGCCATGATATATAATTATACACTTTCACATTTCGCAATCTGTAGAAAGTGGAAAAGCCTTCTGAAGAAATTAAATCTGAATCATAACAAGCTATTTTCATAGTTTCATACCAGTAAAATTACCTTCTTGCTTTCTAGTCTTACCTTCTGTGGAATTGGGGTCTGGCTTGAAAGTTCTTAAATTCACACTCCTAATACTCATGGACAGCACTCTTTGCCTTGGATGTTTGTGCTGCATGTATGACCATTTTGGGTTTTGAGGATGGAAGATATTTGCTTAAAGGAAGAGTCTTGTAAATTAAATCAATATTCATACACAAAGTATTCTCTTAGATAGTCATCTATGGGCAAGGTTAAAATATTCCTCCTTTGTGCCAAATGTGCATTCTCATCAGCACAGTGCCGTGTAATGACTGCTTAACTGCTGTTGTGATTTAACCTCAGTTGGCAGCGAAGACCCAGGCAGCCTCTCCCTCACCCCCCACCCAGCAGGATGGTGGAGAACTCAGTGGGTTGAGAAAAATACACTTTAGTAGGTGAAAGTAAAAGCTGTGCACACAAGCAAAGCAAAACATGACATTTATTCAGTGCTTCCAATGGGCAGACAGCCATCCTCAGGAAAGCAGGGCTCCATCACGCACTGCAGTTCTGCTGTCCTCAGCGTGGCACACAGCACCAGTTCACACACAGAGTGGAGGAATTCCGATCTTTTGTTCTAGTTGGCACAAAATAGAGAGGTAGGTGGAAGCCCACAAAAGGCTGGCTCACTGATCATCAAAACTTTATGGTGTTTCTATATTTTCACAAAGAAGTATATCAGCATTCATTGAATGCAAATTACAGAACTTTTTAATTAATTAGTACTTAAATCCCTATTTGCTAGTTCTGTTTCTTGCTTCTTATGCTAATTAGTGCACATTTGCAATTCTTATCTCCATTTGAAGTGGGGCAATTTTGAGTAGGTAGTCAATCAGTCAATGGTCACAATCACCCACTGTCAGAATTACCTTAACCCCAGGCACTGCTCCATTCTGCCAACTTCACTCCTGGTGGCTTTGGCCCAGACAACTCATTTGTCTTTGTATTTTCTTGTCCTTTCCTTAAAGCAAAAGATTAGCCAAGCATACAATGTTCACCATGAAGCTTTTAATCATAACTGTCTGGTTACAGCAATTGATTAACAAATAAAAATTTCCAAAGTTTGATTCAAATCTCAAGACTATCAGATCTTGAGGAGCTCTGTATCAGTTACTTAACAAAACAAACTCCATCACTCCAAATATCTCCACCTTCTTTCTTCTTCCCCTAAGCTGAGCATGGAAGCCATATGATCTGGATATCCCTCTGGTTATTTGGTATCATCTCTCCCAACTGTTTCTCCTCCCAGCTCTTCACATACCCCCAGCCCACTTGCTGTGGAGCAGGCTGAGGATCAGAAAAGTCCTTTATACTGTGTAAAGCCTGCTCAGCAATAACAAAAACATCCCTGTGTTATTAGTGCTCTTTCAAGCAAAATTCAGAACACAGCTCCATAATTAGTACTTTGGAGAAAATTAAGTCTACCCAGCCAAGATCAAAGCAACTGGCTTTTTATCAACACTGCATTTCTCTCCCTTTTCTTGTTTTCCTTCATGTGAATCAGTTTGTTCGATTCAAAGATACTAATTTGGTTTGCAAAGAAAAAGCTCCAAGTTTTCGTTATAAATATTTTGGGAAAACTAGTAATTAATGTCACCTGAGCTAGTTTTCTCAAAATTTAAGAGATATTTCAATTTTCATAAAATCAAAATAGGCATAAAATTTTTCATTTGGATTCTCAAAAAGGAGAGAATACTAGCTCTAAAAATTGGCACCTTGGACTTTTTTCTTCCCTTCCTCTACAGTCCTTAAAGTCAAATGCACAGCAGAAGACCTCAAGTCATGTGAACGGAAGACAAAGCAAAGATATGAAAACATCAAGGAGGAACACCTCTCTACTCCTGCTATGAAGTCTGAATAATTGATGTTCTATTCCTCTCACACATACTTTTATTATCTGCTCTTTATTTAATAATGGCAAACCAGCAGATATTGGTTTTATATAAGCATGTGTTGCTTCATTTTTATACCAAGAATATGTGAATGCAGGTGGTACAAGATTGCAGTCAATTTTCATATTTTTAACACAAATAACATTTATACTGGTTTACTTCTTTATGGAACATACTCTAAATCTGAAGTTTTTGATATCTGGTACAGTGAACAACACTCTGTCTCTATCTATTATTAATTTGCTAACTTGCTATTTACCTAGTATTAGGTACAAAGAGGAACAATTCCACATTATTATTCAATGTAATTAGAATAAACTTGCATTAAATAGTTTCTGGATTCCAAGGGCAAATATCACCATTTGGCAAATAACCATTCACTGAAGAATAATTGCATGACCTTGATTTGGTACCTTTTGTAGGCACTGTGGTAGAGTTTATATAAACTGACATTACATCTCTTCTCCAGAGCTTCCTGTTTCACTCCATAAATGGACAATATGGTACCCAGAATTGAACTTTAATGCCATTTACCATAAGTGATATTACAATATTTGTACAAACTATTGCTGTTAGCAACAGGCTGAGGCAAAAAATCAAGATCCTAATTTCTGTTCCCTTTCTTGTGTGCTGAACAACCTTGTGAAATTCATTCTATTTTGCTCTTATTTACCCATCTCTCATGTAAAAGAGGAATACATTTCATTCATATTATTAAGTACTTTAAAATTCTCATACTAAAGGAACCACAGAAGTAATTTATTACTCTTTTATGATATAACAGCTGAAAGTCAAAAAGTATAAGCTGTCCTCACATGACAGATGCTAATATGACTCAAGCAAAGTGGCAAAGCTCCTATGCTGTGGATTGGAGAACCACAACTAGATTTCACTATCTCTCAATTGAACCAAACAAACAAAGTTGGTGGATCAGTGTGTGGATCAGTGCAGTACTTCACAGCTACCCAACAATCTAAATGCCCATCAGCCACAGGAGACAATAAGAGGTAGAGTTAAGTTCCAGGAAGTGGTGCTGAGAGCTCGGTGTGGAAAACTAAAACTCTTCCTGAAATGATAGCGCATTTGCAACCCTAAGAACTAGACTGAACAAAGTCCAGATCATTAGTTTTTTAACATAATCATTTTAGCAAAGCTCTTTAGTTTTAATTAGAACTACATCTGCTTAGACTTTGGAAAGTAGCAGAACGGAATAGGGAGTGTTATTAAAATAATTTTGCCAGGCTCCTAGGAGAGGATCCTCAGGCATAGGTCATTCAAGTCAATGGCAAAAAAGCAAAATGAAGCCCTCAGCAGAACTGCCATAGAGTATATATTCCTGCTGTATTTAACAACAACAACAACAGCCACCAACAAATAAAGGTGCCATTCAAGAGGGCAGATGATTCACTCTTGAACTCCTGATTTGGAGGGCAACACTGCTGAAAGGGACTTGAGTGTTCTGGTAAATGGTAAGATGAATATGGCAGCCAGGAGGGCCAACCCTGTCCTGGGGGGCATCAGGCACAGCATCACAGCCAGGCAAGGGAGGGGATTGTCCTGCTGTGCTCTGAGCTGGGGCAGCCTCACCTCCAGTGCTGGGGACTGGTCTGGGCACTGCAATATAAGAATGACATTAGGCTATTAGCAACCAAAGGAGGGCAACGAGGATGGTGAAGGGTCTGGAGGAGAAGCTGTGTGAGGACTGGCTGATGCTCCTTGGTCTGTTCAGCCTGGAGGAGGCTGAGGACAGACCTCATTGTGGTTTTCACCATCTTCACAAGAGAAGAGCAGGGACAGGCACTGATCTCTGCTCTGTGCTGACAGTGACAGGACCTGAGGGAATGGCCTGAAGCTGTGTCAGGGGAGGTTTAGCTGGGTATTAGAAAGAGGTTCTTCCCCTCGAGGGTGGTTGGGCACTGGAGCAGCTCCCCAGGGCAGTGGTCACTGCACCACCCTGACACAGTTCAAAAGGCTTTTGGTCAATGCTCTCAGGCACACAGCGTCACTCTTGGAGTGTCCTGCTCAGGGCCACGGCTTGGATTTGATAATCCTTATGGGTCTCTTCCAACTCAGCTTATTCTGTGATTGTGTGATAAATGAGAGGGATTTGTGCCCCTCTTTTCTACCACTAGCAGCATATTATCACACAACACTTCCTTCTCCATATGGATACCCCTTTACTGAAATAGAAAATACTCTCAGTTTTTACCACTTCCCTACTTTGCCTTGGTTAAGGGCACGGACTAGTCTGAACATGCCTTTTACTTAGCTCTGGGTTAAGGGCAGAAGAATTTAATCAAACTTCCTTTCTTTTTGCCCTCACTACCACGTTTTCTTTCCCTCTAATCAGATATGCCTCCCAATTTACTATGCCGAATCACAGCACATGATACTAGCAAGGCAGGCAAGTGAGTTTGCTACTGTTCAGAATACAGCTCTTTTTCCTGATATCATGTCTGCTTTCATTATGTGATGCTGCAGCTGGTGGTAAATAGGAAATAAATTCTAAGCCTGTGTAAGATAGACTCGAGACTCCTCCACAGAAAAGACTGCAAGATACCTGAGAAGTTTAGTAGCTTACTCTGCTATTTTTATGACAGTATAGTAAATATCTTCAAATATTCTCCTCATCACCCACTGCCACTTGCCTAGCTACCATCAGTGTTACTTTTTGCCTGCCTGGGGTGGAGCAAGGCAGGGGAGAAAGTAGGGCAAGGTAGAAGAGCTGTGTGAGAGAAGGGAAGACGATACCCAATACCCATAAAAAATTTGTTTTTAAATCCCTGGCTATCACAGATAGTGGCTGCTGCTAGCATTTAAGATAAGATTAGTTGGTGTTGTGCTATCAGCACCTCCATATTTTCCCTACAGGGACTCCTTCTGACAGGCTGAAGCTGGAGGCATGTCTGAGGATTAACACGAGCTAATGATTATACACTAAAGCTTTGGAACTGTCGGACTAATAGGATTAAGCAATACCAGATGCAGGTCCCCGTTCAGGTTAAAAATGCACTTTTTACATTACAAAGTCAGACAGATCCCTTTGAACATGCAATGAATATGGATGTTTTCAATTATCACAGTCTTCCAGGGCTATACGATATGGTAAATTAATCCCTTTAGAACATCGGAAACAGGACAAAATAGCCTTCTTGAAGCTGAAATCCCTCGTTTTAGATTTTCTTTCATGGGGATAAGCAGTGGTGCACCACACATAATTAATCTTATTACAAACAGAGAGAAAAGAGAAATGTATTAAAAAAAAAAAAAGAAGAAGAAAGAAAAAAAAAGAAAAAAGATGGCCAAAAAATTGTTTAAATATTTGAGAAACTAAAGGGTGGGGGAGGTGGGAAAACTTCAAAATCAACATCTCTTAATTAATTTCCACAACAGTGAAAAATGTGAATATATTGTTCAGCAAATTAGACTATATTTCTGTCCTTCAGGCAGCCGTAAAACAAAATAAATAACAATATTAAATAAAGGTTCAGGAAACATGCAATAAAAATATGTTTTTTAGCAAAACAAAACGTCTAAGAACACAATCAGTTCTGCTTTGAAGGGTTCAACCTGGTGTGTTTGGGCAATAAGGTGTCTGCAGTGGCATGAATATGGCTCCTTCAAATTACTCTATAATATTTGCAGTTTCTATAAGGGAGAGAGGAAAGAGACATAAGAACAGCTTTAAGGAAAAACAGAATGGTATCATATTCAAGCTGACTGAGGCCTCAGACTCTTTAAATTTGAATCTTGAGGGAAAACATGAAAGCAAAATAATTTGGCAGTAAAAAGTAGTTGCAGGGAACCCTTGAAATACTTGGTGGTTTGGTTTGTTTCAGTGACTTTTGTTCTAAACAGACCTAGGCTTGAATGAGCACTAGATCTTCTATCTTATTTGAAAGATTTTTTTTTTTTTTTAATCTGCATGAGAAAGAAAAAAATAGGTCCTTTTGTAAAATCCAAATTTTGAAATTGGATTTGAAATTTGGCTGTTTAAATTTTTATCATCTTAACACTTGCATGGGACTTGTCCCACTGATGATCAGCAGCATGCAGCATTCTTCAAGGCTGAGTTTAGAATTTGCATGCAGGTTAATGCCATTTAACTTACAGGATCATTGGTTCTCATCTCAGAACAGTCAACTGTTATGATTTTCATTAAAGACAGAAGTGATGTCAAAGCTCTTTCTCTTTTGCCATATCATATGCATGAAGTGGGTTGGAAATCAATACTCTAGAACATGGATAGAAACATAACATGCATAAGCATGATTCATGGTGACTTTTGGAAAGTAAAAAAATAAGAAAGTTGGAGTTGATTGCTTCTGGAAGCAAATATCAGATATGTTGAAAACTAAAAGCAAGCCCAGACACCAGCTGGAATTTACAAAGATAATAAATGCTTTAAATTCAAAGAACATGTTATGTAAATTCATTTCCAAATTTTAATGTGCTTCATTTCTTACAAAAAAAATAAACACCAAAAACAATCAAAACCCAAAGTTTTTATTCTACTTTATTTTCACTTCACTTAGTAGTTTACAAAAATGGATAATTCAATGCATACAGCTAGTTATAAGAAAATATGTAGTGTGAAAGCCTATAACAAAAAAAGATGCTGAGAAAAAGGAAAGATTTCTCCCACATTTAGCTGATACTGCAATATACTGTTTAACAGTTTGAGAACTTGCAATGTCAGAACATATTTGCTAAGGGGTAGAACCTACCTGAGGATGAGAATTTGATGGTCAGTTTTTTTAAATAGTTCCCTCTGTCTGTAGTCAAAACCAGGCCATTTCTCCCTACATACTCAGTGACATGTTTGTATTAAAAAAAAAAAAAAAGTATAAGACCACGCTTATAAAAATAAGACCACCATTTTTATTTTCAAATACTTCTCAGACTGTGACTGATTTTTCTTGTTCTAACCCAAGCATAATCTTCATCATCACTAGGAGATATGAGAGGAAGAACTCTTTAAGTACAAAAAGCCATCAGAACATGAGCATCAGTATATTAATCATCATAACTAACTATATGAAGCAGTTCCCATGTTTCTCTCTCTATAATGATATATTATTATGTAAATACAGGATGACATGATGACAAGAACTTCTTCTGGAATTTTGCAAATATTCCGCATATCCTAGGCATTTACTTCATTTGAAACAGTTAAAAACAAAATTTTTGTTCTCCATTCTGCAATTAGAACTTCAGAAAAATGTGGCAAACTGAAAGGACACAGACATAGCCACCCATTGCCATTAACAAGAGAAAAGCGCATTGTAGCCAGACCCTTTCATTAAAAGCCATCTCTGTATGCATGCAGAGGTTAGTGCTCTTCTGCAGCACTTATTGGCAATGAAATGGCACTTTGGAATATGGATTTGAAACACTCTTGTCTCCCTAAAAGACAGCAGTTCAGTGGAAGGATCAGGTCTTCTTCATCAGCTTCCTAAATGCATTTGGGGTCAGCTTAGTGTCAGTTATGATTCATCTTGTAAAGCTTTATCAGTTTACACTTGGAACAACAAAACCGTGCACCTGATCACAGTGACACGCTAAGCTTAGTGGCACTTTTCAGCCAGGTCTTTGTAAAAGAGGTGAACAAATTAAAAGTTTTGCCCTAGCCTCTTCTTTTCTCAGTTTGAAGTTCTTCTGGTCACTGTCAGAAATTATTTCTGCACTTTGTTTGCACTGCAGATCTAGGACATTTTTCAATGCCATTTGTGGGGCCTTAATCTTTTAACAGGAAATTTGCCTCTAATGACATAACTAAGCAGAGAGATATATTTCATCTTCTTAACAGCTCAATGAAAGTTGAGGCTTCTTTTTTCATTTTTTATCTTTATTTGTTTTGTGAAAGCACTTGTGTAAAGAAGAAATAATAAAGCAAAACAACAGCACTAAAAAAGGTACACGGTTTGTGGAAGGGGTGAAACAAAGCTTACAGCTACATTAGACAAAAATATAATCGGCAAAAAAAATCTCAAAAAAATGCCATTTTGATAAAATCAGTCCATCACATAAGTGACCTTCAGTAAAATACTACTGTGGCTGAAAATCAGGGTAATGTAATCATCTTTAATGTAATCACTTATTGCTTATATATTTCATTTCAGTTTCTCAGCCTGTTCTGATGTTTTCCCTTGTTTAAATTTCATCTCTGTTTAGCCAGAGCATTTACCTCATGATTTGTTTTTCTTGTACCTATATCTGCATCTGTTAAAAATTTTGGGTCTATTCTGGGGAAGTTTATAATCAATTAATTAATAATTGTATCAACTGCAAAAAACAGCCACACTAAGGAAATTGCATATTTAAAAGGAAAGAATTAGGCAAGCTCAATATTCTCCTCACACCCTAATTCCACAGGAAATTCGACATCACCATAATTCCACAGGAAATGTAGAAAATAATGGAAAAATTATTTCTATGTAAAAAGTACTAACAGCCAAGGTACAGTCATAATTTTGAACAAGCAATTCATATTATAGGTAGACAAATAGCAAGCTCTCAGAGCAATTAGATCTAGTGTGGAAATCTATTTCATGCATAATATTCTGAAAAAAACTCCTATTTCTTTAAGTTATACTGATCTCCATAACACTATGTGTGTGATTGAGTTGGGAAAATTCCTGCTCCTCTTGTTTACAGTCATCATGTATCCAAGACACTTCAGGTTTAGTTCAGGTTGTCTTTTCATTAAAATATTTTGTAAGTAAACTGGTTTTAAATTATGAGGAAAAAAAAAGCACTGAAAATAGTGTTTCTGAGACAGAAACACAAATTGTAATTGTAAAGAAATGAAAATTAGAAGTCCAAATTCGAACTCCCAACCCTAGATATGCAGCACTTCTTTTCCTTTAGGCTTAATGGGCTACCAACCCTCCACAATGACTTTAAAATATAAAGGTGTTGTTTTGTCCCACCAGAGGGAGCCCATAATATTTCATGAATGAAAAAGAAACACAATGGCAAATGCATAGAAAAAATATTAATTAGGTTTATAGGTAAAATATATAAATATGTATGTATGTATATTTACATATTTGGTATGTATTGCCTGAGATCCTAATGCTGAAGCCAGATCATCAGGAATAAGAGTTTGACAGGAAGTGCATTTCCATGAAACAACACCAGGGACAAATGTGAACAATTAATCTCCAGATTCACAGAATCAAGAATATTTTCAGTCAAAAGGGATCCAGGGAACCAGGCACAAGGGTGTCAGAAGCTCAGCTGCTGGACCTGCACAGAAACACCCCAAGAAACACACCATGTGCCTTCATCTTTAGAGGAAGACTAGAGAGCAGTGTTATGTTGAATAAAAAAAAAGACCAATTTGACTTCTATTTAATATCAATGTAGACTATGAATAAAATATTTTACATATTAGAACTTACTAAAAGAGAAAAGGAGCTGACTTTGACTTTGACCTTTCCATAAAGGTTTTAGGGTCTTAGCTAAATTCCAGATTAGTTTGTTTTCTGAAAAGGTGCTACATTAATCATGTATCTGTCACTCACTTTTTCTTTCACATGAAAGACAGACTGTCAATCTACTATAATAAAGCAGGAAAAACTAGAACTGAGACTTGCATGTGCATGGGCAGTATCTAGTGGAGATGTGTCCTCCTTACAGGCAAGGTGAAGCAAGAGTTTCAGTTATTTCTTACCACCCCTCTAATGTGGCAGCCAAAGGTCTGAGTCAGGGCACAGCAAAGAAATGCTGATTGTGACACAGTAATAAATACTGAGATACTGATAATAATATTGACTGAGATACCTTATTCTCCTCAGTTGCTCCTAGTAATGTCACAGTGAAAATCTATCTGTTCTCCCAAAATATTTTCTTGTCCTTGTCTGTGTCTCAATATTTTCCTTACCAGCATTTTTGTATGCAGAGAAGGCCAAGCAGAATTTACTTGTATAAACTGGGACTAGTTTTGAATTTCTACTTTCACACATGTGGAGTAAAAACTAAGCAATTACTGTGACTTAACTATTTCCAAACACAACAGTAGGGATTATTTTTATTTTTATGTAATAAGAAAGTGATGTAAAAATGTTCTGGGCCTTTGGTGATTTCTCAAACAGAAATTCAAACAGTTTTAAATGCCCAGCAATTTTTTTATGAACAGACCATCAGTACTTTGTAAAACTGACACTACTGAATTTTCTAAAAAAGATAGATCAAACATTGTATTAAGTAAAATTTCTTATCCCTGTGAAACACAGTCTCCGCTTTTCAAATAATTAGGTGTTACTATCAAATAAACACTCAGAAGATATATTCTACAACATTTCATCAAATATTTAAGTAATACTTATTTAAAAATCATTCTCATTACCACAAATATCTGGTTTGTTATGCTAAAAATTTCAGGCTTCTCATGATGCTGGCACCACTTCTAGGCAACATTAGATATTGTGCACCACTAGCTAGTCATCAAGACTAGTATCGAACAAAGATGAATCAGGTGTGTCTCTCAACTTGTACAACTTTCAAATCCAAACCCACTTACAAAGTCTCCCTGCAGCTGTACTCAGCTCCAACCTAATTATCATTAAATCACTCATTTAATTTAGTAAGGCTTCAGTTAAAAAGCATCATGTATCCCCTTCTCGGGCCTTATATAATTGCCCATGGTCACTGTTTCTAAATGAACATCTCCAGCCCTTCCTTTAGTAAAAGGATGTGAAGATGTGTTGTACCCAAAAAAGATTAATGTTTTAAAAGGCAAAAATAATGACAAATGTTTCCATAGTAGAAAATAAACAGATACTTCTTTGACTCTCTCAGGCTACTGATTCACGCACCAAAATTTAGAATGGAAATTTGACATCTTGAAGATAGGTGGCAAAACCTGTCTTACATTCTGCAGTGCTGAGCATCACAAAATTTTCTGTGAGGTAGATTGCTCCCAGACTGGATCTAATCTAATTGACTCACACCTAGACATTCCAGTTTGGTAGCTTAAAATAGGATTCATAATAGCCAGCACACTGACCTTATTACAGGGATCTTTGCTTATCGTGGCAATAGGACATGCCTGGAGAGTACTCACACAGAGGCCTGATAGCAGTCATGCAGAGAAATAACTATTTCTCAGTAATGATTTGATTTAGGTTGTTCAGTCTGTCAACAGAAAAGCAGCTCTGGATATCTAGAAAATTTATTTTTCTACACATTTTCTGGTATCTGGGTTATTTCTAACAGAGGAAGGAAGCTTTTGAAATAAAATCTGTGCATCTGAAAGAGCACATGTAAGACCATAATTTGCCCATAAGCTCTCTTAAATATTTTCTTTTATGTTGTTGGGTTTTTTCTTCCTTTCAAGGCAGGAGGGAGTTTGACATAGACTAAAGAAAGACTAATTTGGATTTTAGGAACTTGCTTAACAACAAAAGTTCTTGCTTCACAAGAAGTCCTAGAAAGTTTTACTTAGACCAAAACATCCATTTTACGTACAGTTTTATTCCTGAGAAGTCTTATATACTACTTATTCTCCTTTTCTGAAATTTAATTCATTCTTTGTGCATATGTTCAGAGTTATTATCCCAAAGAGATTGCCTCCTTTTTTAGGGCCACATTATGAACAATTCTTTAAACCTCTGCAAGGGAAATACTCACGGAACACCAACATTTATGCCTGGGGAATATTCTTTGAAATTCTGCTTTCCTTCACATCAGCTACCAGCAAAAGCCTAGTCCACAACAGCAGCAGAGTGCTTTTCTAAAGGTCCTGTATATGGAGCAGGACAAAGATTCCCTGCTCTCGAGTAAGACCCTTAATCAGGAGGGAGGTCTGGAAGGATCAAGACAGCTTGTAAGTATGAAACACTATAAGCTGTAGTAAGTATTGCAGCCCATTTCTGGAAGTGTTGTGCAAGTGGAATAGTGATCTTGGCAGCTGGTGTTTTCATCTGAAGAGCCTTTTTTCTTGACACTGTCATTTGTTATCAAAGCAAGAGAAACTGCACAATAATTCTTTTGTTTAGTTGGGGTTTTTTGCATGCAAAGGGAAAAACTCACAATTGCTGTATTGCCAGAATAAGATGCCGAGATGTGACCCTGTGGATATTTCATATCCTCTCATAAAGCTTCACAGTTTCATCTTTGCTCAGGTACTTCACATCATACACAAGAGCAGCTCTTCATGGCTTTAGAAGTCGTAAATGTTTTATATGTTTCAGAGAGATATATTTGCTGTAGATAGTGGGACACAACATCAAGAAGACGGTGAAGTGGTAGCTTTGCAAATACTCTGGGCAGCCTCATAAGCAGTAGAACCATCTCTTTGGGTCACCTCAGCTGAAAGTACAATTTGGGAACCAAAATCAAACTGTGTCTTGAATTACATTATTCTATCCCTGGACAGCGAGTCTTTTTCTAGTCTTGAGTGTTGGTTTTTTGGGTTTTTTTTGTAGCAGCAGGAATAGGCAGAGACAATTCAAGCACTCCTTGAGCCCTTGCAAAAGTGGAAAAGAGTGTCTGGTTTATATATTACATTTGCAATTCCAGAAAACTCCTGGCAAGTCTTTATATAAAAGCTGTTAACAAAAACCAAGCTTTTGGACCACATAAGGGATGGTCCTCCAAAGAATATATGACTGCTTAAATACCATTAAAAAAGGAGTAATAAAGATTCAACATTCAGTATAGAAGACGACTACCATGGAATCTCATCACAGAGATTTTTCCTAGGACCTTTGTTTGTGAATGATTAGGAAATAACAATTTGAAAAATGAATTTATAATGATGTACAGCAGTTGATGGGAGGAAATGTAAAATGACTAAGGTTTGCATAAGAATTTCATAATGGAAAGTGACAGGGGAAGCCAGATTAAATTAAGTGGTGCTGAATAAAAAATAAGGAACAAAGAGAAAATGTGTAGTCTAAATTAAAATTTGCTGGAAGCAAAGTGGATTTCAGAGCTAACCTGGACAACTCTCTCAAAAATAAAAAAAAAAAAAAACAACAACAAAGCACATAACCAGAAGGCAAGCAACTGTGAGCCAAAAATAGTAATTAAAACAGATATATTAAAAAGTCTATAACAGCAGTTTAAGTTGTGATACCCATCTTAAAAGATAAGAAACAGAACTCTAATTCACAGGAAGGCAAGAGGGGTGGTCAGGAGAATGGAATGGTTTCTGTAAAAAGAGTGAGGAAAGAGGCTTTTCACTCTCAGAAAAAGATGGCTGAGAACTTGAGAGCTATCTATAAAATCATTAATATCTTGAAGAAAATGGATGGGTATGGCTGTTAACTATTTCGGGTAGAGAAAAAGGAGCCAAATAAAATTAGCAACCAGTATTTAAACTGGTTTTATTTTATTGTATTTTATTTAAATTAGAAACCAGAATTTAAAATAAAAAGAAGCATTTTTAAAATAAAATATAATTACATTTTGTCATACATTAAAACAATTATATTAATAGAAGAGGAGTGAGGGGAAAAAACAGTTGTGAGAAACAGCCCTGAAAATAAGATCATTGAAGAAGAAGGAATAAGAAGTGTCGAAGGTGTGGGACCAGAGATTCCAGTGTAGTCTGCAGGAAGGACAGTGGTGAGGATTTTTCCCTGCAGTCCATTAAGGACCTCACAGCAGAGCAGGGAAGGAAGTGAACAGGAAGGAATGGCAGACGTGAATGCTTATGAGCTGACTGCAACGCTCCATTACCCATCCCACCACTAGGGCTATGGAGCCAAAAAGGAAAGGAGCTAGGAATAGACAGACTGAAGCTGAGAATGGAAATAAGGGTTGTTAGAGAAAGCTGTTTTGGCTTTTGTCTCTGTTTCTCATTATCTATCTCTACTTTAATTTGTAATAAACTAAAATATTCTTCCCCAAGTTGAGGCTGTTTTATCCATGACAGCAACTGGTAAGTAATCTGCCTATCTTTATCCTACTTGGGGTTATTTTCTTCTCCTCCTCTACCTGGTTAAGGTGAGAGAGTGGCTGGATTGGTGCCCTGTGGCTGGCAAAAACCAATCAACCAAAAGGATCCACTAAAGGTCTACTAAAAAAACCAGACTACATGCAATATTCAGCTCAAAAAGTGTCTGCAGATTGCAGATTTCCAGCAAGTGGAAAGGTTAGAAGAAAGAATCTTCTGAGGATTCAGAGTAATCTGTGTTTCTCTGTTTCCTTTCCTTTATCTGTAAGCAGTAAGCTTTTGTCCTATCAGTGAGGAATAGAAAAATGGGCTAACTGAACCTCAGGTGTGACTCAGTGAGAAAATTATTAGGTAAAGACCTTATACCTCGGCCTCACATCTGAAATGTAAAATTTACCTTGCCCTTTCATGCAATGCAAACCGTCAAATCTCTGTCAGAATTGCTGGAATCTGAGGCAGGTTCAAAAACGTAGGCAGATGGAATAATAGATGACTGCGGGCAATATGTTTGGAAGTGACTGTCTGTGTTGGACACTGAGTGATAGAAGGTGAAAGTCACACAACAAACTGATGAAGCTGGATGTTATATCCTCACATGAGTATTTCTAAAGGAAGAAACACCCTGACTCAGGGCTAGGTTTTTAAAGTATTTCCCCTCACATACCCATTTTTCTACATAGCATGGACTGATAAGGCAGCACAAGGCAGCACGATACTGCCACAAACACCTTGTCCACAGACATAACATGGATATGAGATTCCAGTGAGGGCAGCCAGGGGACTGGCAAGCAAATCATCAAAGTGGACAACATAGAAATTCTCTCCCCACTCTCAGTAAAATGTGTAAGAATTAAGTCACCCTACATTCATACATAATTCTTCCATAACTCAACCTCAAGTACTTCCAAAGAAAGGAGAAAATAAATCAGTAAGGAAGCAGATTTCAATGTCAAGCATTAAAGGGATAATTATAAACAATAAAAAGGACTTTTTTAATTATGAAAAATACCGTGACAGGTTGCTTTTAAATCATATATAATGGAAAACAAGGTGAGTCACATAATCATACTCCTTTTGACACATAACAATCTTCATCAGTGATCTTCATCCTGCCCCCATGTCAAGCCTGTATAAAGGGGGCAGGCTCCCTAAAATACATGAACATGAATCTAATCTGGTACATTGAAAATGGTTATGCACTCACAAGAATTGCATCTTTTGAAACCACTCAACTTACTGTAGAACAACTGCTTGTTAAGATATAAAATATTCATTGAATATTGCTTAATTAAAAAAAAAAACCAACAAAAAAACCCCAAACAAAACCAGCATACAAGATTGACGTCATCAGAGATAGATTATTTACGATATTACCTAAAATCCCTTCAGTATCTGCCAAACGTAAGATGAGAGAACTGATGTTCAGGGCCGTAGCTTCTGATTAATTGAAGTCTTCCTCGGTAAATGAATACAAAATATAGCCACTGGAGCTGAAGCTAAAATATTAACTACAGGTTTAGGGATAATTTTTTGTTGTTGTTTGTTTGTCTGCTTGATTTTATTATTGTTACATAGTACAAATTCCATAAGACCTCCAAAGAACTTTTGTCTCATACCTTCCCATACCTAAGCCTGTAATAAAGGAGTGGACTTAGTGTCCTCTTTTTTATTCTTTTTTTTTTTTTTTCCCGTAATTTTTTTTTTGGGGGGGGGGGGATTGTTTGGGTTTTTTGTTTGGTGTTTTGGTTTGGTTTTTTGTTGCATTGTTGTTGTTGTTTTTGTAGTTTTTAGATTCTCCTGATAAACCTATGGCATAGTCCAATGGCTCAAATCTAGAAATGGAATTCACTGAAAAACCTTACTCCAAAACAAACCTATATTAAATAAACGGCCACTACTTCCTTTCAAGGTGCACAAGAGCCTGGCAGAATATAACAAAAGAACAAATTGAACTAGGTTGCGTCATATTTCAGAAATATTATTTATCATGCAAAATAAGCAGTATAACAACATTTTATCAGGATACAACCCAGCTGTCATTATTTCCTTTTCCTGACACCTAAGAATTACATGACTTATATTTTTGCAGATGAATGTCCTGTGAAAAGGTGACCAGTTCCATTTTCCTACCACAATTCCACCTGAGCAACTGAGAAGAATTAGAAAAACTCTTATTTGCTCTTTAAAGTTCCTGGGTAGTAATTTTACCTAGTCAGGATGAGACTTCATGTTGTAGCTACATAAAGGCAGAACTTGTGAGGAGCACAGGTGCCAGGGAGAAAACCTCACATTACTGCATGCTTAGAATTTCTGTTATTGTATGCCTTAATGGAGAGACAGATTAAATTAATGATTAACTACATGAAGGGAATTTTTTATTTTCCTTTTTTTTCCCAGTAGCTTTCCATGCCTTCTGAATGGATTGTGATTTAATTAGATTGCTAAATTTTTTTCAGAAACGTAAAATTGTGTCATATGGGATAGTATTTGCTGCTGGTAAAGGAATCATGTTTAGAGAATTAGATGGACCCAGAAAATTACAGGAACTTCATAAAAGGTTCGTGTGGTCAGTGATATAAGCATCAGTGAGCACTTTTTTCACAAATGAGAAAAAATCTCTGTCAGAGAAAAAATATGAACTGCCTCCATGAAGTATAACTTTTCGATCTTAAAAAACTGAATTAAAAGAAATATTTTCCTAGAAAGGTCATGTATTTATCAGTGTCTTTTTTTTTAAAGTGTAAAATTCTATTCAACATTTTTATCCTCTCCTTTCTGTAAGTCTATTTTACAAACATTGTCCTCACCTTCCCTCTTCATTCTTCCCCCGCCTGCTCTAACTATGGTGGAATTTCTAACAGAGCAATCAAACTCCTAGATGAGTCAGATTTGCTTATTGTATTGTACTCACATATGTAAAAGAAATCATGTCATCTCTGTTGTCATTAATGTAAAGAGGTCCTATTAAAAATTCTGCTCTTTACTCCTTTTCTCTGACTGTCAGAGAGGGCTTTGGGAGTTTTTGTTTTTTCTTTTTGTTTTTCTCCCACTAAACATTCTAAAAACCAAGAGATAATGATTTCTCACCCTGTAGCTGTTTAGAGAAATCACTCTGTATTTTACACTTATGTTTCCTCTTTTGATAAGATAAAATAAAGCTATTTTCTGACCACAAGCAACTCTCAGAATTACTAGGTGGTAATTCTACACTAAAGCTATGCTGTCTAATGTTGGAAACAAATTATTGATATGCCTTTGTGTCTATTTTACTATTGTTATTTTATATATTAAATTAACTTTTACAGCATCTAAATAATTTCAGCTCACTTTCACACTTATTTTGAGGATAACCTTGCAAAGAGATTTAAGCATTGCAACGGGGATTTAGTTCAGTGTATTTCTATTAATTAAAAAATCACAAAAGATACATGCACATTTCATTTTTTTAACTGAGATATACACAAACTTATGGAAAATTGTATGGATATTTAGGGGGTAGAATAAAGAATGTGAAATCTAAAAGACTATGCTTTGATTTCAATGGATATAGAATGTGCTGAGATCTGTTCCATTTTCAAAACCGTACAGTTCTGAAAGTTTCAGAGAAAGGAGAACAGTTCATTTTGGCAGACATGGAATCATTTGTACTAATACTACATCTATCCCAAACTTTTCAATGAGGTGTGCTTTAGTGCGCTCCATAATGCAGTTCTAATACCTCCCAAAATGTTTTGCCACAGTGATAAATAGAATTCTAAGCATTTATATTGTTCTAAAGCTTGTTGCACAGAGATGTGGTTGCTCCATGGATGTGTGCCAGGCCAGGTTCAATGGGGAAGTGAGCAACATGGTTAAATGGGTGGAATTTCTGCCCAGAGTGGAGGGGTTGGAATTAGGGAATCTTTAAGGTCCCTTCCAACCTAATCCATTTTATGATTCTGTGGGGTTTCAAGCCCCAAGAATTATACAATATTATTGACTGGAAGGATGCTGTGTGGGACACTGCATCCACAAATATGTATGGATGATTCTAAATGGCTGTTTTTGCTCTCTTCGAATGATCTCTTGTTCTTGAGCTTTGCAATAGGAAAAAGGATGTTCTTTGCTATTTCTTCCCTAACATTTACTATTTTTTCAATTTTTATCCTGTTTCTTCTTCATTTCCTTTCTAAGATTAAAAAATCCTTTTTCAGTCTCTCTAAAGTGTTTTTCGACTCCCTTAACAGACTTCTCTTCATAATAATTTCCTTCATCTTTCACTGAACAATTTCACTTCTTCAATATCCTTTTTGAGATAGGGAGACTTATATTGCTAGAAAATTGAAAATTTTAGTTGAGGGCCCTACTGCTATTTTCTTTAGAGTGATAGCGTACTATTTGTATCGTTCCCTTTATGGGATTTAAAAGTTTTTAAAGACAAAAGCTGAGTAACAAGAGAAGTTTTTCCTTCCTAATGACTGGGTTTACTTAGTGCAATCAGATAGCTTTAAATTTTCTCACAGACCCTTGAAACACATAAGTACATTTGTAAGTAATGAAATAGCACTGTATCTATGACTTGATACAGTGGTTTTTCATTAATCACGTTCTGTTTTCTCTGTATATGTGCTTAAAATATTATATAGGACCTCAATATGGAATCCCAATGGTCTGTGCTACCAACACTTACAGTCAGCTTAACCTCACTCTTTGTTTGCTTTCCTTTGAGATTTATCCACTATGCTATATATTTTTCCCTATTGCAGATATTGAGCTTCTATAACAGCCTACAAAGATGACATCTCTCTCTAATATTTTCACAAATTTCACTAAACAATACCTAGTCACTAATCTCCTTCCAACACTTCAAGAAATGCTCAAAGAACTGTATTAAGGGACATGAATAAAAAGTAATTTGCACAAAAATCCCCTATCAGAGGATAATTTTCAAATTTTCAAAATATTTTCACTATGAAGTTTGTCATACAGGAGCAAAAAAATATGAGATTAAGGGTAGGGAAGTGCCACAAAATGGGACTTCTCAACAAATTGTACAGATTTTAACTCCTTGACTGCGTCCAGTAGCTGACAGAAAGGGCTTCTGAGAAAGCAGTTAAAAATCCCACCCTACCATAGCACTTCTGCCCTGCCAGGAGGCTTTCACAGCACTAACTCCTCTTCCAAATACAAACACCTGAAGCCCTAGTTTTCAAGGATTAAGAAAGTCAAATCTTTCTAACAAAAGCTGGAGAAAGAAAAAAATCCTTTCTACTCTATTGCTTGTTCTTGAGCAGATCAGGGATTATGGCAGGTGCTGAGGTCTGGGGAAACCTCTGGTGGCACATGTGAGAGAGCCTAGCTTGAATGAGAGAAAGGAGGACCCACCCAGCAGAGCCTTGTCACATAACCCAGGTGACCCAGCACATTTCATCTGTGCACTCAGACATCAAGTGCCAACAGGCTTGGACAGCAGGTAAACTACAGTTCAAATTAACAGGTTCTGTGCTTTTTAATGTCCATTCAGAGGAAACAGCTTAGCAACAGCAGGAAATTTCCTCCTGACCACAGAACCAACCTGAGGCCATCATGTTATCTTACTCTTAGCGTCCCCTCTGTACGGTAAATGCTTTGAAAATTTGTCTTTTCTGAATGGAAGAATGTGACCATTTCACTCTGACTAGTTTCAGAAAATTCCCATGGCTTAGCAACAAAGCCTTTTTCTCTTTTTCTTTTTTTTTATTCTTCTTTAGAGATATTTCAGCTTTTTGTGATTATTCATAAGCAGTGTAATTCTGAAGCTAGGGGAGGGATATGACCAAAAGACGTTCAGAGAGGACTCCAGAGAGTCATCCTAGTTTGTGAATCAAAGAATCATGGAATCATTAGGGCTGTAAAAGACCTCTAAGATCACCCAGTACAACTGACAACCTAGGATCACCACGATGTTTACCACTAAGCCAAGTGCCATATCCAAGTATTTTTTTAACATGTTCAGGGATGGTGACCCTACCACCTCTTTCAGCAGCATATTCCAGCACTGGGCAATCCTTTCTGTGACATGACCAGGAGAAAAAGTGGAAAAAATCCTCCATATACCATGACTTTCCTGCAGTACTACCTTTTCATTTACCATGTGTAGTTAATACAAATACTGCTTCAAGATCTGAAAGCAGATAAGGCTGTGTGCTGGTATCCCAAGCACACAGGTATCCCAGAGTAATTTTGCTATGTGAATAATGATGTTGATAAAATTAATAATTATTCTGTTCCATTGGAGATTTCTACTAAGTGGTAATCTCCTGTTTTGAAAGTCCTAATATTTTCTTTCCCCGTGCTGCTAACTACCAAGTAGGATGCTAATGGAAAGGTGCATGACCAATATTTTAATAATCATAATTGTAATCACAAAGACTCCTATACAGCTAACCTTTAATTACATTAGTTGATGCAGAAAACTGCTTGCAGTCAAAAATGTAAGTTAGGTGGGAATTAATTTTCAGTCTAAAACCTGAGCTTCCAACATTTTGAAAGGGATAGATAGGTATAAGAGGTTTTATCTTGAACAAGTATTAAAATCCTTAGGCTTTTCTGAAGGATGGTATTGTATCAATGTAAGGTGTAGGGCTAATAGTAGATAAATAACAAAGAGAGGAAGTAAATTATTGTATTTAGAGCAGTAAAAAATTCAGTAATCAAGTAAACAGCCTGTCTTACAGGTTAATTTAAATAGCAATAGTTAAATCAAACAAGTTCTTCCAAAAATTTTACTGATGTAATTTAGTAAGTCAAGAATTGGAATATTAAAAAGCAAAGTACCAGTAACCTCACAATTGAAATTGGAGCATAAGATAAAACTGACTGGATAGATGGATGAAAATATTGCAAAGAGTGGCATCTCCACAAAGGAGCAATTTATCTAAGTCACTAAAAGACATGTGTGAGGTTTTAATGTTCCTGCTCTCCTCACTCATAGTGTCACATTTTTAAGCAGCTCTTTACTTTTACTCTCAAGATCATGCTGGAATAAACTGCCAAACATCTCTTACACCTCCATGCCATCTAATTATAGCCTGTAACACTTGAGAATGCTGACAGTGCTGAGCTATTGACTCTTGACACTCTCTAAAGCACTTAATTATCTTTTCACACAAGCCCCTTTGAGACCTGTCAACTTCTTTGTATTGTTTATAAAAAAGTTGCATATTAAGATTTCAAGATTGCGCACCTGAAGTCAAACTTGCACATACACATGGGCTGTTAAAAGGAGAACTTAATAAATGACAGGAGGAGAAATTAAGGAATTTGACTTAGTAAGACTTCTCAATTAAGTAAAAGAAGAAAAAAATTAAAATTGTCCCTTTACAAAGATTCCTGGGAAAAAAAATTTGATTTTGAGGCTTTGGATTAATTTTGCCAAAGACTAAAGGAAAAAACCACCAATAGTTAAATGGTTTGTATTATTTATTCTTGTTTCATGACACTAGGATCCAGAGTCAAAACTTAGTCTCTTTCCAATGAAAAATGCATTTAGGCATCCCAAGTAAAAAAAGAAAAAAGAAGCTAAATTTTTCAAAATCTCCCATGTTCCCTAGAACCCTAGACACTGCTACTAAAATGTAAGGAAAATTTTCATAGTTGAATGAAATGCTGTAGTCAACATAATCTGAATTATAAAAGGTATATAAATTATTTTTAAGCATTTTGGAAGTTTTTCAATGTAAATCTGTTGATATTATGCCTTAAATATCTTTGAAAAATAAGACGTCATTCATGATGTCTAAACTTTTGTGAAACACTAACTGTCCCCGTAAAATTTGGTAACACAGAATTACACCCTTTAGCTACAACAGCTTAATGACTGGATGCATGCAACACAAATTTTACCACACTTAGGATTTCCTATCAAAGGAAGGTTGAAGGTTTCAGCTCAATCATGTGATTTTGCACCATTCTTTCTACATAGCATTAAGTGTGTATTGCCTTTGTATAATGTTATCTTGAAGATAGTCATAAGCATTGTCACACATACTCACCAAGATAGTGAGTTAATTAATCTAGTCATAACAGAATTCTGAGTCTGAACATGAAACATGTCTACCATAAGTCTTAACTATCACTTTTTGTCTTATAGTAAGGTAATTTTAAATAGTCATTATACTTGTCAAAAAGTAGCTAGTTCCCAAGCATTTTCCAAATGGCAAAATCAACCTTCCTGAACAATTGCATTTTTAAACACATTGAGCTCTTTTTGAACATAAGCATTAATAATAAATAAAACCCCCCCAAAATAAAAAAATAATAATCCTTCAAGTTTCTGTAAGACATATTAGTATTTTCTTGGTATAAACACAATATCAAGCTTCTGGAAATAAAACAAATTTGAGACACGGCAGCATATTATATCATGCACATATCAGCTCCCTTTCTTTATCACAAGACTTACTAATCATACCAATTATATATGTGTGAAATACTGTCTTATGCCTGAATTTGGAGCAGTTAAAAGTTGGCATTGTGATGATTAACAGAAATAGCAGCTGCATACGTTACATTTAGGAGGTGTCAGGGCATCTAGGTTATCCTGCGGCAGCAAAGTGACTAAATGTCTGTGCAGACAACCAAGGGATCAAGCTCATCAAGATTTTTGCTACATTGCACAAAATACTGCATTCTGAAGAAGAGGAACTGAAGGATATTAGATAAAAAGATTTTGTCTGGATTTTTTACACCAACTTAAATTTTGTATGTGTCAAGAAATCCCTTCTACTAAGTAAATTTGGAAACCAAGCTACATGAAAACAAATGAAGTTCTTTACTTCAAATAATGATTTCCAGGATGGGGAAACTGATCAACTTGAAACCTCAGTGCAATTATTTCTAAACCAAATTCTTTGTGTGTTTCATACTCCTTAATTTATTTTCACTAAACAAGAGTCTAAAAGACAGATAAGGATATAAGAAGCAATTTTATTAGTGCATTCTAATTATAAAACAAAATAGAATATGGCACCAATAGCATCATCAGTAATTACAGTTTCTCCTTTTAAATTATTTCAGTTGTGGTTTGATGTCATGACTTAATGGAATCTCAGGTCCTCCATGAAATTTGGTCCATCTCTGCTCAGATGCTTAGTTCTCGATTATGAGCTGTCACAGAAGCTTTAAACCTTTCCAATCTACTTTACCCTTTCATTTTCTGCAATCACTCCTAAACTGCTTTGGTGACTTGGAGGGCTGCTCGTCTTCCTGCTCAAATGATTGCTCTTTTGCACTGCTTAAGAAATTTACTTTACTGCTCCAGAGATTTTTTTTGTCCTTTAGCATCACTACTGTGACTTTACATTTATCTCTAGCAGCAGCAATTGCATGAAACATGAAATAGAACAGCTCTGTACTGTGAGTTTTACTTTATGTGTCTTGTGATATGTTGTCAGAGGACCTCAATTTCTGGATATTCCATGTTATAGCAAGCAACAACCTATAAAGACTAAGGGTGTATGTATTATATGGAATGCACATGCTAATTGCTTTCTACAGACCTTTATCTCATCCATCTGAACCCTTTCTCCTGCCAAAGTAAATACAGAATTAAGAGGAAGAGAAAGGTTTGGGTAGGTCTCAAACAGCATACCAGGAGAGGTTTTTCTTTGCAAAAATTTAACTGTAGTATACAATTATATAGCTGCTAGAGTTCCTTATAATCAAATTATGTCTTCTACTTTTAGTCAAGCTAGGGGTGGAAACAAAGAAAAAGATTGATGGTTCTCCAACCATTCTCTAGAGTCTATTTCATAATTCAGTTATAAACAAGAACCACGGAACTGCATATCACAGATATTTATTTTAGAATGTTATACATTCTCCATAAATGTTTGTTGTGGGTCAGACTTCAGACAGTCTATTTAATTATTTTTCTTCAGTAATTGCCACTTAAGCTCATCTTGAATGTGAGCATTAGGGGGAAGAAAAGAAGATGGTTACCTCTCTTCCTGTATTTCGAAAAGATATCTAAGATATCTTTCTTCCATAATTAAATTATCCCTGTTCTACTTTTCCATACTCTGTAAATTCTAATCCTATTCGTGGAGCAAGATGAAAGAACAGTTAGTGACAATGTTCTTCCTCCTTGAGAGAGAAGCAGATAGCATTTGAATTAATTCTGTTTTTCAGTAGCCCAAATTAGGCTTCTCAATTTTTTGTAAAAGAGCAAAAATCTCCTTCCAACAGAATTTCACATAAAATGTATTTAGTTAGTTCTATGTGTTAGTTGCGGTTCTTTTCACTTGAAAGCAAAACCTTAGAATGCAGTATGTGTCGCCCAAGCCTGAACGACTTGCTACTGTATTACAGCTTTCTCAGTAAGATTCTTACTATGCGTTTAGTAAAATGAAGACAGAAGACACAAATTCTCATCAGTATTTCTAACGTTAATTCATAAAGAGAAATACATTCTCAGGGACATAAATCCCATCCTGTGTTGAAAAGCAGAAATGAGGCAGAAGAGAAAGAATAAGGAATGAAAATTGTGTACACTGTGTGTAACATAATTGTAAAAGCATAATTATATTATAGCAGAAACAACAAATCAGATTTACCCAGTTTTTCTCAAACTTGAAGCACTACCTCAAGTTCCTTTCCAGAAGTAGATAGTCTCAAATTTATAGTCCAAATAAAAAGAAAGCAACAGGACATCCTTCCCTTGTATTCAACTGAGATTAACCAAAGTCATCACAAGGAAAAACCTGTCTTTCCTACCATAGTCTACCTACAACAGGCACTCTATCCTACACCATGCCTATTTTTCTGCTTTCTCAGCCATCACAACTGCAATCTCTCTAGTGTAGAACAAGAAATACTGCTTTCATGTCAATCTTAAAGCCTCATTTTTATCTATATGTTAGGAGATGTTCAGCTTCACTGTATATTTGCAGACTATCCTGGTTTTACTATCCTGGTTTTATTATCTGCCATCCTTTGGTAACCTATTGAGCAGTTCATAATTTTAAAAAACCACCCCCCAC
Source organism: Sturnus vulgaris (assembly GCF_052056855.1). Taxonomy (NCBI): domain Eukaryota; kingdom Metazoa; phylum Chordata; class Aves; order Passeriformes; family Sturnidae; genus Sturnus; species Sturnus vulgaris. The sequence continues at coordinate 45,547,855 of NC_142283.1, forward strand.
GCCCCCAAAAATAAAATAAAATAAAATAAAATAAAATAAAATAAAATAAAATAAAATAAAATAAAATAAAACAAAATAAAATAAAATAAAATAAACAAACACAAAAAAAACCAAAGACAAACAAACCAAAAACACCACAAAACACACTACAATTATTTCTTGGCAAACTGGAAACAATTAAAATAAATACCAGAAAGTTATGAACTTATAGTATTTGTCCAACAGTGGAAGATAAGAGAAGCTCAATCAACATCAGTTCAGTACAAGCAGAAATTGCAATTCAACTCTAAGTAATCAATGAGACAAAGAAAAGAAATGTAAGTGTCAAAGAAATGGTAGGAAATGGTAACTGGGAGCTGAAACGACTAGAGAGATATAAATTGTGTAGTGGAGGTAATTAAACAGCTGAATATTTTACAATATTTTTCAGCTGATATCTTTATGTTAACTCTTGATGCTTCTTAAAAGCTCTAGTCCAACAGGAAACTACAAATTTGAAATAGAAACCAATTGAGAATACCAATTTGTATTTTATCACTGTAACATCTGGCCCTGAAATCAATTGCATCTATTTTGCTTATCTATATTTCATTCTACTCTTGGGTTGGCTGAACAACACACTTTAGGAAAACTTAATATTAGCAATGCATCAAGTGCATTACACATAGTTTCATATAACCACAGGGAAAATTTCACATGGGCTTGTGAAAATCTTGAATACATCCCTCACAGAGCATAAACAAGGGGCTCTCAGGCATATAGTGGTGTGTGTGCAGTCTGACTGCACAGTGAAATTTAGGAGTAATGACAGAAGACATAGCTAGAGATGCTCAAGATCTGTATTTAGACCACCCAGTAGTCTGCATAGTTATCACATATGACCTTCTGCAGTTTCTGCATACCTCTATCCCACAAATAAAAAGCAAATGTCATGAGAAACTTTAGGATTCCTAAACTAGTCTTCCTTTGACCATTGACAACGAGGACCTATTTTCACAGAAATTATAAAAAAGAACATACAAATCCCTTAATATCCCTGCATGAAAAGTACCTTGATATATCTCTTTAACACATTTATAGCATTTCTTTTCCGTGTACATTTTTTCTTTGATCACTAAAGCACTCAAAACAGCCCAAGAAAAACAAATGAAAATAAATAAATTAAAGAAGATGAAGAGCAGCCTTTAAGCATAGCCTTGGCTTACAGTTTAATGACCTTATGATGAGAATAATTGTCTATTTCATCTGGGGGCTGCTTTTTTTTGTTATATTAAATTAATTACATATGGAAATATTGGTATTCCAAGACACAATTGTGACATTCCTTATACAAAGCTTAATAGAAACTCAAGTTTTATTAGTACAGACATGTGGACAATTTTTTTTTTTTTTTAGTTTTTGATTATTCTTACTCCAAATATTTGCACAGAAAAGAAACATAATTCAGTTTTGGCCAAAAATATATTCTGCAGGGAAATAATTTGAATGCCAAACTAAATTTTAAAAAATGCATTTAACTCATTCATATACTGTATCAAAACATGAAGAAGAGGCACAAAGTCATTGAAATTTTTATTTGCTTAAAAAATGTTAACATTATTTTGTGCTTTACTCTGCAGGGATTTTTTGCTTATTGTTCCTAAAAAATGCATTTTTTTCTAAACTTTTAATAATTATCAGTGGTGTTTGTTGGTACAGTTACAGAAAAATTATAATATTATGATAAAAAATAAAAAATAAAAACAATTAAACACATCATGGACAATGAAAACTAGAATTTGTGAGGGAGATTCCTCTCCCATTTATAATAAGAAAAGTCTGTATACACTCACTTTCCTCTCTCTGAACTTTGTTTTTCTTTAATAAAAATGTCTATTAAATACTTAACATTTTACCTATTCTTACTCCTCAATTGAATTACAGCTTTACAAGATATAGAATTAGATTAAAAAAAAAAAGAATAAGAAGAAGAAAAAATGAGGGGGATAGTTTTTCCAGTAAAAACAAAATGCAGGTTTCTACATGCATCGTGTGGTCTATTTAATAGAAAATTTTATGACTGTGGTCTTTGAAAATTAGGTGGACAGTGATGTAAACTTTAACAGCATAGTCATCCTTCTGAATATGATAAAAGAAGAAGCAAAAATTTTCCCTGTCCTCCAGTCAATTTCTAGTTTTAGAACTGATATAATTCCAGGTGAAATACCTGGAGAGTGTTAATAACTTTTAATGCCAATATGTGTTAATTCAGTAAAATGCCGTGCTTCAAATGGTATTTTTGAAAGTAGGGAATGTTAGACTTTTTAGAATGCTTTTTTTATTATTATTTTCCTTCTTGAGAACAAGGGCATTCTTTATATGCTCCAGGCAAGGCTAGTCCTGACAAGAATTTCTTCTATGTACAAGAGGCTATCACTACACTTAGACTTCAACTAAGCCTTAAAAGTAGACTACATGCACAGAGAAGAACTGAGACCTGATTTGTGCAAGGCAAGTTCTTTAGCATGTGTTTGTGTCGTGGTTTAGGGATTGTACTCCCCAGTTCAGTGCTCCCCCCAAGACTCTCTAAACCACGCTGCCCCTCACTCTTCCCCTGCAAAGCCCCCAGTACCTCCCCATCCTCCTGCAAGTGGCTGGAGGAGAGGACTGGAGGCACAGAAGGTGAAGATGAAGGGTTTAGAGAAGAACAATTTACAGGAAACAACAATGAGATAAAAAAAGCCCCCAACAGTAACAGCAACAGTACTGGGAACAAAAGTGTCCGAAAGAGAGACAGTGATTCACAAACAAAAAATGCCCTCCCCACAGGGCCCGAGCCAGCCCCACCATGGCCATGCCACCCCCACTGCTCCCTCTGGCTGGGAATTGGCATTGCCCCTCTGCTCCTTCCACCATGCTTACTCAATCAGAGGAAACCACTTCTGCACTGAACAGACTGCCTTACCCCACCCCAGGAAAGATGTGGTGGGGTATAGAATAGCCTCTAGGTCCTGACACGCCCCTCCCGGCTGGAAATAGGATGGTGTGAACATGTATGGCTCTATAAAGCTTTTATTCTCCTCATCCTTTGGCTAAAACAAATTTCTTTTTTTTTTTTTTTTTTTTTGTGGGGAATTTGTGTGAGGAGTGGCTGAGGTATCCATTGACAATTCTTTTACTCAAAATGCACATAGTGCAATTATGCTGAAATGCATGCCACACAAAATGAGATTTTTTTTTTTGAGCAAAGTTCTTTTAATTACATTTATTGGAGGAGTATTCAGTAATTTATAACACTACAAGAATTTGTTTCATGCTTTCCTAATTGGACAATTATACGTGTAAGGGGTATGGAATAAAATGGGAGAACATAATTTAATGGGAAATTTTGCCACAAATTAGTATTACCTTTAAAAAAGCATGATTCTTATTTATGGTATTAGTAATTAATTAGTCTTTAACAATTTCACATTGAAACATATACATACAACACCAATGCAAGCAAACCTCTCTAGGAAATTTGAAATAAAGTGTTATAATTTCACTGCCCTGAATTACTTACATAATCTTTAACATCACTTGCAGACCCATCCTTTTTCAAAATGTGAAACTGAAATATTTGCACATTTCACTTTACCATCTTGCATGCTAAGATGAAAAAGACTTCCCTTCTTTTTGCTACCTGATGGCTATCCACAGCTACTGCTAATTTTGACTTGTGCATTTGCAAGTATGTAATTGCTGTGTCAACATTCGATGATGGCTATGGTCAACAAAACACCATTTTAAAAAATATTTGCCTCATAACTTCATGACTCTGTTACTCAGCTGTGCATCCTATTATCTCCAAAAGCCATCTTCTCTCCAGTTTCTATGGCCCTGTAGCATTTAAAGCACAAGCAAAAGGGCACAAAACGTCCTGGCACTCTTACCTCCCCATATTAGATTAGTGGATATACACTATTACCATAATAAATTTTCTGCTTTATTTCAAAGTGTACTTAATACTCAAAGACATGTAATGGGAAAAAAGTAGTTCTTGAAAATTGTGTTTCATAAACAGAACAATACAATTGGCTGAATTTTGATAAGTCATTTATGCCAACTTAATCCAAATGACCTTTGTAACTCAATCACTCTACCACTCGTGTATTATGAAGACATTAAAGCTTATGTAAATAAGATATTCTGCATGATACTGGTATATATGGACTCAAATGGAAACACTGGATGTAAATACAAAGGACAGATACAAATTTCATCACTTCCATTGACCATTAATTTTTTCATCATAACTTTTTTGCAAGGGAAATTTACAAATTTCAGAAAACAGTTTCATATCCTACCCATTAACTCAAGATTTTAGAAATTTAAATCTATCCACATGTATACGCTAAGATGCACACAGAAATGTTATCATGTGAGTGTGAATTTACCATGAATGTGTCATGTTAACGTGTATCTTTAATTCATACGTCTTTAAAGTACTGATTACTTTTCATTATAAATCAAAATTCAGTAAAATGTGTCAGAAATAAGCAGATAGTTATCCCTTAAAACTGGTCTTTAATTGATTCTGCTTTGATCTTTGACAGAAAATAAAAATATTTTAAAAAAAGAAAGAAACCTCTCCAGAAATCATATAATTGTAAGTGGTAAAAGTGTTTTGCTCTATAAAGTCAAGTATAGTGCCAATTAAAGTGCTTTTCTATATGAAGTCACCTATATGTAACTAGAAGGAAAAGTTTGAAAGGCATCCATCTACAAACTTCTTTGGAATTTTTTGAGGAAGAAGCCATGGATATATTTAATAATTAAAAAAATTACAAAAGGTGGAGAAGAAAATAACAATGATCATGGAAAATAGTTCTCTGGGGATTTGATTCAATTCCTCTTTTGTAAGAGTTGCTCTTTTTGAGTGAGTACAGGAAAGGAAAAGTATCCTGTTTTCTCTTGAGAATTTCAGAATGGTTTTGCAGCAAGCAAAGGTTACTGTCTTAATTTCCTTTGGCAGGTGAAAGTTGTTTACTGTATACTTTGGAGAAAAAAAAGTAAAAATGTAATAGATTGCATTAAATTAATACTTAAGATAATTCTGCTTCAAAAATTTTGTCCCCAAACATTTTTGCTAAATAATGACAATTAAAAACTGTGAGAAAAAATTATTTTCCAGTGCAACTCTTCCACAAAATAACTTCAAAGAAGGTGAAATTTCTGGAGTCTTCTCAAACTTAAATAATTAAATGTAATATTGAGCAAGGGATATGTATCATATTCTTAAAAAAATACAGAGGTGTTCAGGACAATTTCTAGATTGCTATAATAGAAAGCTAGGGGGAAAAAATCCTTCACTGCTATATATCTGCAATTTTATTTGGTAAGCATGAGAAAATATTTTCAGTGGAAAGAAGTCCAAATGGCTCTATAATTAATTTAGTCACTGTGTCATTGCTTAAACCATGCACATATGTCCAATAAATAGCATGGATTTATCAGAGTAGTTAGTTCATTGCTCTACAGTCAGAGGCACATTCTTGTGATCCCACTTCGGTTTTGATTAAAAGAAAATCATATCTGAAAAATCAAAAACAAAACCAGCTTTGCTTCTAACCTCCTCAAATTTGATGCTTCCTTATTCAACCATGAGAAAACAAATGTTTAGTATTGATCAATCACTGAAGTTGAATTTTGAGAACCCTGTATGAGAAGTGAACTTGCTGGTCCTTAGTTACTGTCCATCATAGAAATTTGGTACATATTATTTTTTTAGCTTTGTAGCTATCACTAAATACCCGGGCAGCTTGCTGTGCACGAAAAAAGACAGTTAGATTAGCAGCAAAAGGGTAAAGTTCCCTGATCATTTTTTTTTCTAGTTGAGGTGGTCTGAGGAATTGTAATAGCTGTCTTAGTAAGAGAAAGGATGGCATAGCAGTGGTTATGCAGACCTGCTGTATGGAAGCAGTTTTATGTGACCTATACTACATGGAAAACAGATTTTGGTTTAGAAAGAAAGCAATTGAACTGAGTTAGTTCAAATTGCAGAATGCAATTTTTTACAGAACAAAATATACAGGGGTGGTAACTTTCAGTGCAGCTTATGCTGGTCATATCTTATTCTTTTTTGCTGTGATCTCATGGTCAACTCCTAATTTATTGTCAAGTGCTCTGATGTGAAAGGCTAAGTAGAAGTGGCTAGTTGGGACTACCATGAAGTGGTCACTTGAGATTATCATGCATGAGGAACAGTCAGCTCCTAATGAACAGAAGGGCAGCATGGTTGTTGTTTTTATGTGATTAAGAAATAACTTTTGCTAAATGCACTAGTATCTAGGTTGTGATATTATAGGTAAAAGGAAAACAGGTATTTTTAAATGCTTATTCAATTAAACTGTTGAATCTTTCAAGTGTGAGAGCCTCTGAAAGAACACTGCTGAATGCTGGCAATAGACAGAATGAGGGAAAAAAAAACCCACTTTAATTAAGCCTCAGATCAGCTTGAAACTGTATCATGCTAAAGACCTTCCTTTAAAATTTTATCATTGTTTAAATAGATAAATAATATTATATCATAAATACATATAACATAAATTAAATAATTAACAATGTATGAGAGCCTGCTTACCAAGATTTTCCCATCTATCACAACTTTCTTTATGAGGCTTTTTATTGAAACATTGGATAAGCATAATAATTTCAGCACAATATGTACAAACACCTTTTCTGCAATCACAGTCTTGATATTTCTTTTAAAAATAATCAGGAGTAGACTTTTCTGTTTCATAAAGTCTCACAAAGATCCCTTCTTAAAAAACCTTCCATAATTTTCCATAATCCAGTTGAAAGTTTTTAATATTTATGCATGGCAACCCACAACCCACCAACAGCCCACCAACAGAGGTTGTAAAGAGTAACTTGATTTGGAGGTTCAGTTAACAATGTCACACTTCCACATATAGCCAGTCAGACTCACTAGATTTGCAAGAACCACCAGGCGAATTCAGTGTTACCATCTGCCTTCCAGGTCCACTGTACTTGGAAATCTCTCAACAGCTACTCTTAAATTAGTGTATCATCCATCAGCTCTTTGTTCAGTCAAGAAAGTGGATCTACATTCTAGGGATGGAAGGAAGTAAATGAATTTATTTACCTGTGCATATTCATTAGTTTATGTTGTGTGAATAAATGCTGCACCCACTTCCTGTGAATCCACCTTTCATCATTAAATACTTTTATAATTGTGTGCCTCTTCTTAATTCCAAAGCCAAATTATTCCTGTGATGTACTGCCTTGCAGAGGAAGACAATTAGCAGTAACCATTAAAAAAAGTAAATTTTTCAGTGGACCAATTAATGATAGAAAAACTGAAAATATTTTTCATATTGACTACATACAGATGCAGGAAAACTCTTCCAATTTATACCAGCTCAAAAATCGCCTGTAACTGATGTGTAAAAATATCATAATCTCCATAGTTGTCTTGATTTTACTATGAAGACTGACAACAGAAATACTCATGTGGCTTCAACAGAATTTATCTTGGAAGAACTGTGAATTTTAATTGTTTTCACACAATTCACTAAACTGTATGAAAATCTGTAATGAATATATGAAGATATGAAGTAATGGATATCATAGCCCAAGTTTAGAGACAAGGCTAAAAACTCCTCTTTAACAATAAATTATTCTTAGAAAATACGGTTTATTCCAATGACTTTTGAATTAATCTCTAATAATCTACTTTGATGCATTCATTAATTCTTTAATGAGAATTTCAAAATAATGTAATATATGGTAGTACATAGGAAAACGCATGAGAAGATAGAAAATTCAGGCCTTTTTCTTGTTTCATATTTCTAGACTGAAATCTGATCTCTGAAAAACTAAAGTAATTGTAATTAAATACTACTTAATTATGGAACCACAGTGCTCAGAGACTGCTAAGACATGCTCAAGAACAAGGGAGAAGTCTAAATTCAGACAGTGTACATTACCTAACTGATTTTGAATCAATTAGAACAACTCTGAAGCTGATACAAGAGGTAATAAATTTCAAAGGATAAAAAGAGGAGCATAGGGAAAGTCTTCCTATGTCATGAAATGGAGACAAAACTATGTGGTCCTTCCCTTTCTGACTAGACCACATGGATGTAGAAATAAGCAGTGAGGACCCTTTTGTCAAGAGATAAATGATTCTGCATTTTCAGGCCTGAACAGAACTTCAGTTCCAGATACTATATAACATTTTTTTGAGTGACTAGAGAAAAATTACCTCCTTCTATGGATTTCTATGTGTCTATATTCTGTCATGGGTAACATCTGCATATGGAGAAGAGATGTGTACCCATCTCTGCAATGAAGAGTTTTTTAATTGCTTCCTAAAAACATTTTCTGTATGTCAGGTTGGCATGAAATTAGTTAATATATTGTGAGCTGAAGATGCCTTTCTTAATCCACTACCTTTGTTTTGATTGTAAACTTTCTTGTTTTACACAGTAAATCACGAAATCTGAAAGAAAATAGGATCAGTGTTGGAAAGTGGCAAGGCAGAGTTGTTCTAAGGGCCTGAAGGAATTTTCACTTTCTTTGAGGAAGATCTCATGTGCAGAATGCTTGTGCGAGTCCTACAGGCAAATATATTTCACCTATTTGAGCCAAGGTACTAGATTGACTAAAATATTGGCTGAGATTTAACTTGCTAGTCAGCTTAGGATTCCAAACCCCCATAATGATTCTAAACAAAAATGTGCATGAAACAATCTCAGCTTCACAGTGTGATAAGTTAATTTCAAGGTGCTTGTTAAACTGCTTTTAATGTTTTGATTTATTTATTTGATTTTTAATTGTGGCTTTTCATTCTGTAGATTCACTATATATGTGTTTCATGGCTACTTGCTCTTTAAAAGATTCCTGGAAAACACATGCACTTTCTTACTCCACTGAACTGCAAGATCTGAAAGCACGAGTTCACTCAGGTATTTGTATTCTTTTAGGCCCTGTTTCCAAATCAATTCTGACATGAAAGTGTAACTAATTCAAGGAGAACTCAGGGGAAAGAGCTGCCAAATGAACTGGAAAGTCATCATCACATTTTCCTTCCTTAAAAAGTAGAAAGAGCTGTTAAATTTTTCAAACAGTCATACCAGCACCAGGCAACCTGAGATGACTTGTCATGCTAGAGAAAGACATGCGAGATTAGATTTACTCTTGGAGACCTTAAGTCTACTCTTACAGTACTGAAATGAATCTTTTCCCAGGTCTGACTGCTGAACTTGACGTAGTCTTGTGAAAAAGCACTAGGTAAGATTTGCTTTGAGGTTTAGTTATCTCTACAAACCGCTGGGCTTTCAAGAGGAAGGTGGGGGAAATAGATGGGTTCATTCAGTTTCCTCATCTCAGAGCACCAGCTGACTTTGAAGCCTTTGACACTCTCAGAGGGTCAGCCCAGCACCCTCCCTTGTGTCTGGACAGTACTGTTGGAGAGAGCTGTTCGATTTTAAAACCCATCATCAAATGCTGCCTCTGGCACATTTTGATTCTGAGCAATTGGATTACTGAACAAGGCCCAGTGTTACACGCACTGGCCCAGCTACAGCCTTTACTGCCATGCCATTTATTTCAAAAGATTGAACTTGACATAGGAGGTTATGAGAGAACTTTACAAGAATTTCATGTTCTTGGAAGTTGTTTCTTCCCTCCCTCCTTCCTGTTATTCATAGAGTCAAAAAGACACACACAGGCACAAAAATCAAACTCCCAAAAATCAAACAAATATAAAATTTAAACAAGTTACACTCTCTTCATCAAAGATAAAGGAGCAGCAGAATTTTGGGGCACTCCAGTAGGTGCTGGTACCAGGGTAAAGGACCTGAATGTGACAAAGGTCACATTGCAGAATGGCTGGTGATAGATATAGGTAGAAAAATCTTTGTCTTTTTCCTTTTGTCAACTGTGCCCAGCCCAAGGCTGGCTGGTCCTCAGCAGCACTGGGAAGGAACATAATGTTGCAAAGTTCTTTCTATGGAATATCCTGTAAATAGCAGTCACCTCTGCTAAGCTAAGTCCAGCAATATCTTCACTGATGGCAAGTTTGGGGCAGCAGGTGTGAAGCATCTCTGGTCACAGTGGACTTCTAGATAATCTGCCTTTTTTAGTGTTTATTTGTCCATTTTGAAAGCTGATGGAAAACTGTCCAAGGATGGGCAAGTATATGAAGAAATGCTGATGCGCAACCTGCTGTCACTCAACTCAAAATGATGTTGCAAATGAGATAGTCTATGTCTTGTTTATCTAAAACCATTAAAAGAAATCAAATTCTGCTACAATTATTAACAGTACCTACAACTTTTGCCTTTTCAGATGATCTGCAGGAAATATCTAGCCAAATGAAAAGCTGAATAAGGTGTACAAAATGGGAAAGTAAGAAAGAAAATCATAAATAAAAGAAGCATGATACTGTAATTTTGTATTTTAACATACCTGGGATCAAATGTTGATGTTATAAGGTAGAGCTTATCTTCAGGATGCCCTTCAGAGGACAGAAGACAAGAAATTCAGAATGTCTTTTAATTTTATTTAAGTAATACTGTGTAATATATGGGATATGCTGCCTGATTTTTAAAATTTCAACTACGCTTCACTTGAAACAAGGAAAAAGCTTCTGAGAAGGCTTTCGTTTGGGAAATACATTGAAGGATTGGGAAGGGAACATTTCTGAAATGGTTAAGTTCCTATGGACCAAAGAATTTAGATTAATCATGCTAAGTATTTACAGACTGAAAGAAGTACCTATGAATTTTCATCTTTCCAAACCTAGATATATATTTAAAAAGTTATCTGTCTTCTACTCATTATGAAAGCATAAGTTTGTTGATTTTCATATGTGGTTTCCCAAACTTATACCTATTTAAAAATAAGCACTTAAACATCCTAATATTCAGGTTTTTCTATGTTTCTTTCCTTAAAGTAAATCTCTAGCAGCTCATTAACATCCCTCAAGATAAAATAATCAAATATTTCAATAAAATGTTTGAATTATTTTTCATTTTTTACTTTTCAATATATTATTTCTGCTTGCTCTCATGGTTGAATATGATGAGATCAAGCTATGAAATGATTAAATGAAGAAGGTTTCCCAAAAAATGTTATAGTGCTATTACACGCTCAGCTATGACATTTGAGGAAGACGGTGATATAAATCTTTTGATAACAGCGATGTTCAGTTTATTCTGCAAATATTCTTTTTCTCATTATTGCCCAAAAAGTGATAATTCATAACTTTTGTCAATTTCTAGATCTATTTAATGTATTTTAATGTTCACAATTATTCTTTAGAGATTTAATGCCTTTTATTATTCATGCATCACAGGCAGAACAACAGGGGATCAGACCCAGCAGCATGGGCTAGTGAAAGGCAGGCCCTGCTTTACCAAGTGATCTCCTTCTGTGACAAGGTGTTACACCCACTGGATGAGGGAAAAGGCTGTGGTTCTCGTCTGTCTATACTCTGGTAAAGGCTTTGCCTCTCTTACCCACAGCATTCTCCTGGCCAAACGGGCTGCTCATGGCAGGGACAGGTGCACCCTTTGCTGTGTTAAAGACTGGCTGGATGGTCAGGCCCATGGATGGAGTTATGCCCAGCTGGTGGGCACTCACGAGTGGCCTTCCCCAAGGCTCTGAGCCAGAGCCACTTCTGTTCAATGGCCTAAATGAGTGAATCACAAGTGCCTCATCAGTTGGTTTGCAGGAGATACTAAGTTGGGTGAGTGTGCTCATCTCTTGGAGATTAGGAAGGCTCTAGAGAAGGGTCTAGACAGGCTCGATCAATGGTCCAAGCCCAGCTGTGTGAGGTTCAAGAAGGTGAAGTGCTGGGTCCTGCTCTTGGGTCAGAACAGCCCCATTCACTGCTACAGGCTTAGGGTAGAGTGTCTGGGAAGCTGCCTGGGAGAACAGGACTTGGGAACGATGGTTAAAAGCAGCTCAACATGAGCCAGCACATGCCTAGGTGGCCAAGAATGCCAAGAGCATCCTGTCTATCAGATACAGTAGGGCCAGCAGGACCTTGTACTTGGTCCTAGTGAGGCCTCCCCTTGAATCCTTTGCTCAGCTCTGGGCTACTCACAACAAGAAAGCTATTGAGGTGCTGGATTGTGTCTAGAAAGGGCAGTGGAGCTGGCAAAAATGTCGGCAGAATAAGTCCTGTGAGGAGAGGATGAGGAGGCTTGGGATTTTTAGCCTGGAGAAAAGGACACTCAGGGGAGATTTATTCTACATTTACCTGAAAGGACAGATAACAAGGACCTCATTGTAGCAAGGTGGGGGATGGTCTCTTCTCCCAAATAATAAGCAATAGTGATATCAAAATTGGTTGAACAGAAACTTTCAAATAGACTTTTGAGTATTAGATAGCAGGCATTCTTCACTGCAGTTCACTGGTCACTCGTAAGATCCTTCCTCTAATTGAGTGCACTGACCATCAGGGGAACAGCTTTGTTATGCACACTGATTACATATTCATTAACTATCCCTGCTTACTTGATATTATTACTGAGAAAGGAATAATATTTCTCTTATTTTGCAAATAAAAATAACAGAATAAAAGTGCACATATGTATTCCTTTATTTTGCATAGTTGAATCTCTTATTGGAAATCCTTATATGATCATTTAGGGGCCTTCTTTAGTGGTCTTCAGCATCCACTGTTGTAATATTTTAGGGGGTCATTCCTTGGACTCAGCTCCTGAGTAAGCACAATACCGTTTTTTTGCATGACTCCTGCTTTGTCAGCCTTACAGATCTGAGCTGGCATCCTGCTTGCCTAGGTTCCATCCCTTATCTTCTTCTCTCAAGGTGTTTTCTTCTGCTCTTCTCTTCTACCATCCTTACCAATAGTACAATAGGAAACAGCATCTAGGTGTCCCAGAGAAGATTTAGATTTGAAATAATGAAAAATCTCTTCTCTGAGAAAGGGTTGTCAAGAGCTGGAACAGGCAGCCCAGGGACATGATTAAAACACCGTCCCTAGGAGTATTTAAAAGACAGGTAGGCTTGGTGCTTAAGGAAATGGTTTAGTGGTGCACTTGGCAGTAATGGGTTTCCAACTGGATCTTAAATGTCTTTTCCAAACTAAACAATTATTTGATTCTACGAATTAGGTCTTAAATGAAAAAGTTCTATATTCTATCTATTCAATTTGGTTTTGCCTCGTATTTTCTTTTTCAAATTTCTCTTTTGGCATGAAATGGTTACTACATTTTTTAGTATGTAATTACCTAGACTGTTAAAACAAATTTTGAGATGTGCACATAATTCAAAGCAATGCAATGATCCAAGCATTTAAAAATGTTTTCTCTTTAGGGAAGAAATTAAAAGCCTTGTCCATTCAGTCTTGCACAAAAATTACAACAAAACTGTTTCAAGTGAACTGGTGAGTCTAATAAATTCTAAATAATAATGATACATTAGGATCCGAATTTTCAGTAAATCTCTGTTTTCTTTTTTCTCAAATTTTTCCACGTTTCTTTTGCACACATTCATATACTCAGATTATTCTTTCTATGGTAATGCAAATCTCAGCCAAAGAAGGTAGGTAAAAAATTACAGGGTCAGAGTTTCTAGATAAGAACTCTTGGATCAAAGCCCTACCTAGCCTATCATCCCATCAGTTGTCAAGCAGAAAGGTGTCACAGAGGGAAAAACAAAACAAATGAAACAATATCTTCATGGTTTCAGTTGAGACTTTGACAGTTCCTGTGTTTAATGCCTATCTTGGACTTACATTCTATCAATATCTTTGATCTTTTTTGATACCTATGTACATTCTTAATCACTATCTGGAGCATTTAATTCCATAGAATCTCCATTATTTTCTCCATGATTTTAATAATTATTTAACTAAAATTTTCCAACTTGTATTTTCCAGAACTTCTACTTATTAATCAGAGTGGATTAAAATATTTTACATTTGTTATTTTATGCTATTACCTTGCCATAAAACTTGTCTCCAAATACTACTCCTTCCCACAAGTTCATTATTTCACTGGGACAAAGGTAAGAACAGACACAATATTTGGATTGAGAGATCAGTAAACCCAACAGTTTTCTTTTTTAACAATGCCAGGACCTTCACTTGGACCTATCTTGGCTGTCTCATTCCTTAGTTTATTACTGAGAAATAATGTCCTTCCAAGTACTGGAATCTACTATGTTGTTTTAAAGAGACTTTTATCCACAATTACACAGAGACATTGAGACTACTAATCTGTTGCCATTATTTTCTTTCAACCAAGAGGTAGGGTCATCATAGCATTTCAAGAAGAGCTCTTAGCAATCTACAGTATCTACTGCTTGAACTAATACTGCAGTAAGATTAATTGAGCATTAAAACATGGGACAAACGGGGTTGCTGGCCGCATTTGAAACCCCCTTAAACTTCAAATATATATTTAGCAATGTTATATGAATCATAATTAAGATTTTTTGAAGGGACAAAGGGAAAGAATATTCCAAATAGTGTATTTAATAAATTGTTGTCTCTTCCTCTTATGAATTATGAACAGCTACCAAAAAAATGGAGTTTCAGAGATGCTATTTTGCCTGGAAACTTTCCAGGAAATATAAAAAGAAACCACAAACCTTTAGAATCACAAAAACAAGTGTCTAAAAATGTTATTTACTTACTACTTTTGAGCAGTATCTCCAGACAGCTGAATAATTAATTGTATAGGCACTGCAAACAATCTGTTCTATTATTTTTCCAAAAGTCCATAACAATTCTTACTAAGACATTTCAGCTTATTGGGTCAAGGCTTGTGCTGAGAGACTTTAGCTTATGGATCACTGATTTGGCTGATTGTAATAGCTTTGGTCTAATAAGTCAAAGTCAATGTATCATACCTTTTTATACCCACCCTTAAGAAAAAAAAAATCCCAACAAAATATCACTATGCCCAAGAACAGAAACATTGGTTTTGTCTGGCTGTGTCTTTCAAGTATTTAAGCTTTCAAGTATTTAAAATATTCAGGCTGAAATTATATTTTAATACATTAGGACATGGGTCACCAATAAGGTGCTATATAAAAAGTTAAATATGGTATTACATTGCCATTCTATTTACTTGCATTAGCCAATAAAAGGAGAATAACCTATTTACAGAAGCTAAGCTAAACAAATATGCTGTCTTTAAAATAACAGATACAAGGCTCTGCTTATTTAAAATCACACAAATTTTCTCGTTTAGTCTTTACTTACTGATGTGAGTAATATAAGTAGCCTTATAAATTACTTTATGATAAATTACGTAATAGTCAGGACTGCATTTCCACTCTCACCTGTGGACATGGTATTCCCATTTGCACAACAGTAATACAGCCAATCTTCTAGGATCATGGCAAACATAGGCCTTTTGCAGTGATATACCAGGATAGTTACCTAATGTAGACAGCAGCCATGAAAGCTTTACACAGCTTTCTCTCTATTCCCTCTCTCTTGGGGTGCCACAAACTATTGGGTACAAAACTCCCTTTAAAAAAAAAACAACTCTGATCCCTTCTGTCACTCAAATGTGGCCAATAGAGAATTACCTTTTACAGAGTGTAGCTTTGTTCCTCAGTCCTGCAAATACCAGGACAGCTTTCATCTCCTTGTTAAACATTTTACAAATGAATTGGCCTAGAAAACACGCATGCATACACATTACATATTTGCCCTCTAAGCACAAATATATATATAGCAGGATGTTCTGTGGATTCCAGTTCTTTGTATTTCAGAAATGATGCCTGTATTTCTTTCCAATTTCCCTACCTATAGGAGATAATTTCTCAAAATCAGAGTGTATTTAAAGAAAAAAAATTAAGCAGCATCATAAATCATTCAGCAAACACCCCAACTCTATTCATAGCCATACATATGTTGCCAGTAATACAGATAAATATAGACTCATAGAAATACACACACAGACTCTGAGAAAATATGCCTCTAGACAGAAACATATTGTGCATATGCAAATAACTGTCTGGCACTGAAGCTTTGCCCTTTAGCATTCATTTAACTGTATCTCTTTCCTACGCCTGCTCACTCCCGTTTTTCCATCTGTTTATTTTTTCAAAGCTTCATTTAAGAATATGGTACAACTTCTCAAAAATCAAGAAATATGGTCCTGCAAATATAACTGCCAGGTATAACATAAAATATTGCTTGAGAGAAATAAAAAAAAAATATACAAAGGAGGCTACATTCAAGTTTTCCTACAAAGGTTACAGGAAATGGGTTTTATCCATTCTGTCCCAATGATGTTCATTCCTGGTTAGTTTTCAGGTCTGGTTGCTACACTTTAAAGAAGCCGTATAATCCAGGCTTGTGATCAGCTTCCTTAATTTATTTCCCTTGAAATGACAGGGCTGGCAAAGGCAGGCTGGCTTCTCAGATGTCTAGATTACACTGTAGCTATGGAAACAGGTGTTAAAATGCTATGAATTTCAAGTTACACTGATATTCTGCACATCACGTTCTGTACTGATGACAGGTTATTTTACATGCTGACCAATACAACAGCATCAATCTTACTGATTTACATAAGACTGTCAGGTAAAAGAGTCTCCATTATGAACTTGGGGAGCTTTTGGGGGGTTTTATTCTCAATGTGCACACACAGTTGAACCTGTGTATATGCAGAAGCAGTACCTGCTACTACACCATTCCCAAAGTCTTGAGGACATGAAGTGCAAGTTCCAGAAGTCAAAATATAATGACTTTTCCAGCATAAAAAGTACTTACCATTTTTCTTTTCTTTGTTGAAGAAACCACCACTTAATCAATGCTCATGTAGAGAACTGACTCAGACCTGAAGACCTGCAGTGGTTTCCTTGGCTTTGCATAAGGCTGTAGGGAAAAATCCAAAAATCTTGGGTGGGTGGGGGGAAATATAACAAAATAAATATATTTTTTCTTCAGCACAAAACTGATTGCCATCCTTACCTCGCATTCTGACTTCTGCAGAGGCTACAGCCACATGAGGGTGCAGGTAGAAAGCCAGACCACTTCCCCTTGTCCTTTGGAGAGTTCATCTCAAAATAGCAGCATATTGCACTACCAGCCTTCCTCATCACAAGCAGTGAAGTCAAAAATAGTTTTTGTATGATACTGCATCCAGATGAATGAGCGACGGAAATCACAAGTTTTCAAAGAAACATTCCTGCTCTTCCCCAGGCTTGTTCTCACCGTCTTTTACTTTGATACACCCACATTATCTACTCCCTCATAGTCCTGATGTTTGGGTGAGAGATTTATATTGCTCATGTGTATGGACATAACAGAATAAGCTCAACATCTGCTTCCTCCTTTGGGCCACAAAGCCAGTGCAATTCTTCCTGAACATGCCTCTTCTACCAACAGGGCCTTTTTTAGTTTTCTCATTTTATTATGTTTTTGATATCTCTTATTCAGAGCAATTCAAACAGTGATTAATTTCAACTTCGTGTCAAACTGTGTTTTTATTCCTGACAGCTGTGTAAACTGGAAAGCTTTTCCTTCCTGAAGGAACAGGAAAGCTTTTTTTTATACTATATTGAAAATGTACACTATATTTGGTAAAAAAAAATGATCTTGTCAAAGCTTAGTCTTAAATTATTTTCTAAAATATTATAAACCAAAAAATCACCCTGAACAATTTAAAAAATTGAAGGCTTTGCTATGCAGTTATAAAATTCCTATATGAAAATATCACTCAAAAAATTTAAGATAAATTGGTCCAAGAGAAATAAAACACAATAGAAATAAGGTAGTAAAACATGTAAACTACATTACCAAATATGGATGATATAAGCTGGAGTCTGAAATCCCCTATCCATAGTCTGTGCCACTGTGAATGTCCACACTTCTTCATAGTAGTTGTAAGAGTTTATTCTGTTTTTGAGCAACCCCTGCACAGTTCAGTTATCTACTTTACATAAACATGTATGAAACAGCACACAGATAGTTCACTTTGTGTGATGAGGGCTACCTCACAGACATTTGAGATAGGGCCAAAGATTTCGTATGAGGCATAGCATCACTATTATATAAAAACATCTCCAGGAAATTGTGGGTTTGAACTTATTGCACAGCAGAATAAAACATCTCTGCACACCAATGGAGAGCTTCAGATAAACTAAACAGTTATTTAGTTTTCTGAATAAAATATTCTATAAATGACAAGCCAAAAGGATTATTTCTAAAAATTTTGAAATAAATATGCTGGAAAGGCAAAGTTAAGATGAGGGTAGTCATCATACTTTCCCCTCTAGTTTCAAGAAGGTTGAGGCATGAGCTAAAAGCAGAATGAGGAAAAAGGAGTTTAGTACCTCTTGCTCATGTAGGCAACACCAGAAGAGTAAATTAAAGGAATAATTATTGAATTTCAACACCATTTATGTTCACATTTGCATGAATGGATGAAAGATATTTGAAGGCCTTTTTTGTTTTGCCTCCCTTTCAAACCCTCTCTGTTATTACACTGAAGCATTCAATTCAGGGTAACAGAAGTTTGTATGCAACCCTTCCTTACTACATTAACTAAACCTGCACTACTGAAACACAAGTTTTCAGCAGTCACAGCCTTGTCTGGTGACACTTGTAAACTCTGTAAACTACTAATACAGCTTTTTTGCAGCTATTCAAATTTTTAAAAGTATTACCCACTTGACACAGAAGGTTCTGCTTTGACTGATAGCAGCAGCAAGCATTTAAAGGCCAGTTCAGTTTTCAGATTCTTTTCCCTATCCAGGGCCTTAAGAGCTGATGCTTCAAAAGATTTCTCTGGGCTGACAAAGGATCTTAGATCCACTGCCTCTATGGCAACTGAAGTCTTAAAAGGACTCATTTCTTCTAGACATTATTCATATGAATGACACTTTTTGCACGATTACATCTAGTCAAGTCCTTCCCTAAGGAAAACCTGATTCTGTTATGTCCAGTCAAAATAATTACACCACAAGATAAATGGTTTGCTCCAATAATTCCCCGTTAATCAGCCTGCACTAGTTTTAGGCATGGGTCCCAGAGGTTAATGAATGGATCATTAAATCTACTGTGCAATCAGTCCCCTAGAGTATGCTCATTTTTCGCCACATCACTTGTTTAAGCAAGCATTCTACTTAATAGCAAAGACAGAAATTATAAGCTCAGAAGCAGATGATGCAAATTATACACTTTTTAAAAAATCCTCCCTGCAAGTATTTGGCAACAAGATGAGAAGGGTGAAACACAAATTGTCAGGGGAGAATGATTTTGAAAGCTGTATCATAAAGACGTTTAACTTAAGGGAAAAAACCCATAAACTAACAAACAACAACAACAAAAAACTCTTCATGGAGTTATTTGATCTCCTTCAAACACGCACACCCATTCCCTGTAGGAAACTAGAGATGCCCGTCTGGGATGTGAGAGATCTAACACACACATGAAGTGTTAAGTATCACTGGCTCCTGCACAGAAAATGTCATCATTCCCACCTCCCAGTTGGTATCTTTAAATAGCTCACATTATTTATGGTGTACATAGTGTTAATGTCCTTCAGTTGTTCTATTTTCAAGGATGGAAAAGCAGTTGCTAAGCATTTCTAAATGACAGCCCCAGGGTTCATTAAAAATATGGCAAACATTTGCTAAGCTCATTAAGTGCAATTTTTGTGCGTGTGTGTATCAGATTCCTCCTCTGCATGTTATGCGTGACCAAACATCTATTAACCCTAATCCCATTGATGAGTCTGATACATTCAAACTAGCAATTAGGCAAAACAAAAGGGATATTTACTGAGAGACTCATAAATGGGCTTTCATATTGGTCTAAGCTGTTGCAAAATGACAGTTTAATTCCCTTCTGTTAATCTCCACCTACTAGAGTACTCCCTTTGTTTGATTATAGGTTGTCAGATTTAGGGATTCTGATTGAATCAAAATTTTGAATAAACCAGAAATACACAATAATTACACTTGCTAGGCACTGCTGCCTACTGTACATGCAAAGTAAATGCAACAAAAATTTAAATTAAATTCAAAGAAAGAAAAAAGGATTTCAGGAATCACCTATTTACAAGACTAAATATATATATTTCCCCCATCAAAATGCAGAAAAAAGTCACTTCTGTTTTCCTGTACAATAACATGCTTTGATTTTTTTCCTACTAAACACAATTTTTCTAGAATCAAGAACATATCTCCATAGCCATAGAGGAGACATCTCAGTTTTCTTAAACAGAATGACCTTTCTAGCCCACAGTCATGCCCTTCTCACACATCTTTTCAAACATTGTGAAGCAAAGACATTATCATGAATTCTGCAGAATAATTCTTTTATAAACTGTCAGATAGAGAGTCCTGTATGGAAAAACTCAGAACCATTTGTAAGGAAAATATCTGCCTGTTTGTAAAATAGTGCTTACAGCACCATTGCAAGTCTTGTCTGTAACATTTAATGGTGCAAGAGTTGGTTCCATTCTATAAAATATGAACTGGGCTGCTGTGAGTTAGTGAGAAGTGAGCATAATTTATGCCACATAAAACTAATATTATGAAGTTTCCACAGCACAATGACAGTGCTTTGCAAGTGAAAACTTCTGGAGTTCACATAGATTAAAGCAAACTAACAAACAAAAGCCCAAGAAGACTCATTCAGTAGATTTTTCTCAAATTTTCTCTTAAGAAAAGATTTGTTTTCAACTGAAGGGATTTTTTGTTTAAGTAAAAAATAAAAAATATGTGCAGCTTTTATGCCTACAATAAGATCATTAACAATGTGAAGTAATTTTCAACTAATCTCTTCTGGTTTTCCAGGAATTCCACTTTTTACTAAAGAAAGGCTAAAAAGTGATCATGCAGAAAACCTTCAGAAGAAATACTCAAACACAGTGAAGATTTTTAATTAATTATTCTAAGTCACATTTAATCAGGAGAAAAGTAGCTCCTCATTTCAGAAGAACTGTAATAACTATATACAGAGAAAACACTTGCATATGTGTATAAATACAGAGCTTCTATCAGTCATTTTTAAACTGCATTTTAAAGTAAGCTTTTTCCCCCAAAAAATCTTCATTTAAAAGGAAGATGATGTTGCTTTTTTAAGATTTAATGCTACAAATTCATCCTTTTCGTCTACTAGTGTGTACTACTGACCTAAATCTTCTAGTTAGTTATTCAATAGACATCTAACAAAAAAACCACTCCCTTGAAATTTCTGTTACGCACTCTATACCATCATATTCATAGATTTATTCCATCTATGATGGTGATATTTCTATGATTCCAACAAATCACCTGTACAGGGACACCCTTCACATTAGTTTTCAGCTTCTCTTTCCCTCAATACACACAGTATATCACTGTTTCATCAGCATATTTTCAATAAATATGACAAAATTTTACTAGAGAACAAAGGTAGTGGAAAGGTCCAGAGTGCAAAGGGACTCTATGTGCTGAAGTTTGTATGCTTGGATATATTTCAGCTTATAAAAAAATCTAGCTTCAGATTGACCCACTTCATAACTCAACAGGAAGGAAAACAAATCATCATGGATTTTTTAATAACCTAAAATCAATAAAATGCAATGAGCAATTACTCCATTAAAAAGTAGTTGTGGCAAAAGAGCACACCTCTGTATAGATTGAGCCTGAAGAAGAAACATTGATAAGTAAACAGCTCATTAAAACCAAAATCAATAAACCTTTAAATCCTAGATTTTTAAAACATAAAATTATCTTTTTCCCTTAATTATGCATTTTTATTAATAATTTTCTCTAAAGTGTTCTTTAAAAGTTGTGTGTACTTTGTCTTAACAGATAACGAGATATATTCAAACATATAAACATATATTTTAGAGGATAAAGAGCAAACCTGAAGACATTTGGATATGAGGATAATGCAATTGATGCATTTTTTTCTATTCTTGCATTTGTGTATGTTACTGCTCCAAATCCACTACTCAGAAAATTTTGTCTTTGACACAATTCCCAGCACAGAAGAAGAGACTTATACCACTATGGAGACAGAGGTGCCAAGGTGATCAAGGTCTGAAAGGCTATAAAATGAATTTTCCTGGTACTTCTGGTTTTATTCTTCTTGAATTTTAAAACAAAACTGGGGCCAGAATCTTCACAGTATGAGTTCTACCATTCTTTACCAATTCTTCATGCTGCATTTTACCTTGTTTCAAGCCAACAAAAGTTATTTACTAAGTGGATTATTGCAAAGTAATAGAAGCATGTTCAAGTAAGGTCATGTGAGTAACACTGAGTACAGTATGTATAACTGCAGTTAATAGATCAGATTAAATATCTTCTATTTGCAAGCTTAGCTAGTCCACATACCTCTCCTTTTCTTTCTCACCCCTTAGTTTCGTCTTTTTGTGACTTAATGAAAGCAGGCAAAAATGAAAGAAGCCCTCAATCATATAAAATCACCTAAGCACAAAGTTCAAATCACATCATCTGCATACGTTTAAACAGGCATATTTTTCCAAATGGTTACCTGTACAAGATTTGAGTCAGTAGGCCCCAAGGGGCAAACAAAGTTCCCAAATGCTACACTACTTCAGCAGTCAGCAAAGGACTTACAGGATTTTAAAAGCAGGAACAAGAGAATGCAGACAACTGTTTCATCCAGAATTTTCCTTTCAATTTACTCTTTGTGAAGGAGCAAAATGTTCCAGTAAAAAAACTTAAAAGCAGATTCTGTGTCCATTTTTACCTTGACACATCTTACAATGTCGGTTGCTTTTTCTGCAAAAAGCATGCAGAACAGGGAATAGCACATAGCCAATGTAGAAATTAGCCATCACACTTCATGGAAGTAGTAAGTAATGAATTGTCCTAAATTAATTTACAAGATTATCTCACAAGGAGATTATGTATATAATCAAATGCAACATTAAAAAAAATTAAATGCTTTTCATAATTTTTACTTTCTAATATATACCTTAAAAATAAACTGTTAAAAATGTGGAAAGACTTGATCACACCGCCTGAAATTTAGAAAATATTTTACATATCATCTTAAGCAAATTTATTTACCTCCACACTTACCTTCAATTATGATATTTTAGCCATTAGGTAAAACATTTTTCTGGTTGCTTTCAATGTCAAAGTTGGTTTGAAGTCTCTCATGTCTCACTTTACCTGTTTATTTTTTTCTTTTTTTCTTTCTTTGCTTTACATCATTCTTGCGAAGTATTTGCCATGGGCATCACTCACAGTACTGGCACATTAGACATTCCTTTCCCCTGAGGCTGTCCCTTACACCCTTTTCAAGTTGTTGACATATATGGGCATTGTCAAAATCCAAATCAGGAAGGTATAACATTGCAGATGAGATGGTCCAGCTGGAACTAAGTGGCACTTCTCTCCTGGAAGTCTGGTTTTAGGAGTATAAGTCTGGTTTAGAAGGATAGAAGTATACTCATAGGCATGCATAACTCACCTGTTCAGCAAGTAGCAAATTATCAGCTCTCACTCCTACTTCCTTCTATTCCCTTTTCCCCAAAACAGAAGAAACAAACAAATCCAATTTCAACAATTTACAAAAGTTTGTGAAACATTCTGATTGTATCTGACCTTAATTATATTGCAGATATTTACTTTCTTCCTCCTTTTTTGTTTTTTTATTTAAGAAAAGCATTTTAGTGACGGGGAAAAATGGAAAAAAAAATCGAATGAAACATTCAGATTTAGATGCTGAATCCTAAGATAAGCAAAGCAGCTTTTCAAGAGCTAGACTGTAACTGGAAATTCAGCTTTTCATATATGATAAATTAAATAAAATCAACAAGCAAACAAAAAAACAAACCTGAAAAACCAAAAAAGCAACCAACCAAAAAAGAAACTACCAGCACTGAGACAGGTATCCTTCAGGAAATGTTTTTTTTTAAATCCAAACTTTGGAAGCAACACCTGTCTGAAATCACAACTGTGGAAATAATATGCTAGAATGGAAGAAAATCTAGCAGGATTTATTTGCAATGTTTTATTGCTAGTGGTGTAGTAGAAACAAAATATCTATATTAAATACATGGTGTTCTTTTTCAGCCTGCATCCTGCCTCTATACCCTTCAAACCCAACCATTCAGGCAGAATTTGCAGATTTTCTCTTGGATTACAGAAAATTATGCAAGATGAGTGTCCTTCAGCTCACAGAGCTCTAATTTAAATGTATATCCTATTACAACGGAACAGCAAGTTTCTAGATCCCAGCCATGTTGGCATTTGCTCCAGAAAAAGACAGAACAAAATGGCCCACAGAGGTCCTGTTGACCTCAGCCAAGCTGACTTCTGCCACAGCCCCGAGTGGCTGCTCAGTCCCCGAGTCACGCAGCGGGACGCGGGCAGGCGAGGGGCTCAGGCTGCTCACCCTGGAGCGTGTCAGGAACACAGCTCAAACCGCCCACCAGGTGCTCTAGAATCCCTTGCTATTTAGCTACAGATATAACTTCTCAAACCTACGTGTTTCAGGTAAAATTTGTCTCTCCAAAGCAGACACATGGAAGGTTACACATTAACGAGCAGCCCCAGGTACTCCTGATGGGATTTGTGCATGCTGCTTTGAAAACTTTTTGGCCGATATACAGTTAGCATAACAAGTACCTGCTACAAATGGCCAGGAAGACTGAATATGCAATTAAATAGCTGTGTTTTCTGAATCAATATTAATTGATTGAAAAGTAAACACTTGAGCTTAATCTATTACTGTCATTTAAAATTGGCCTTCTTCCTAAGTGGCATTAAGAAATTTGGCCTGACCTTTTATGTCTATGTGGAGTAGTATCTTTCAAAGGAGGAAAAATCTGCAAACTCTGTGTCATCCAGAGCAGAATAATAACAGAAAGTGCATCCTTTGACTGAATTCAAGTATTCTGTAATACTAAGTATACTATATTCATTTGTGGACTTCAATCAACTGTGAGTTGTTTCACCAAAACCAGTATATTATGTCTCTGAGTTCATCAAGCTGAAATTCCTCTATGTCTGAAATTTATATAGGTCAAACATTATACATATGGTGTCCAACCTACCCTACAGAAACAACAGGACTGCAACCATTATCATGATAATTTTGTTTGAAATAAGACCAATTACACATAGTGAGGAAAAATAACTCCTAGATTCACTTAAATAGAGAGCAGATTCTTCATGAGACGGAAAAAAGGAGTAGATTTGTGCTCTTAATTAAATTGGACATTCAAAACACAACAAAAAAGAGCCACTATTTTTGAGGGTGCAACAGGGGCAGGGAATTAAATATCTCTTCTTTCCTCAAGATTTACAAAATAATGCTTTAATTGTACTATATGCCCAAGTAATTTTCTTTTATCTGTGTACATAAATTGAAAGGGGAAGTGATAATGACTAAATAGTGCCTGGATTAGGGGCAATAGTACATATCAGAGTCCAAAAACTTCTAAAACACACTAGCTTTTTCAGTACCTCTAAGACTCATGATCAAATCAGCAATAATTAAGAATTCCTTTAGATAAAAGTTAAAGGGCTTAGTTAGCTACTTTAGTTAAAAGTAAAGGGCTTTTTCATAGACACATAGTCTAAAGAAAGGAATGTTTTCAGACAGTGACCACTGACCCCAAAGCCAGCCAGAGTTCTCATAATTGTTTGTAAGTAAAACTCCTCTGCCTCCTAAAAATTGTATACCCCCTATCTTCTCCCATTGGGTCAATGGGATTTCATCGGCACTGTAATATGATTGCTGAATGGAATCCATTGAGTAAATTAAAGTAAAATAACACTGTGATTGTTGTGCTTTTTTTTGGGGGGGGGGGGTTGGTTTGTTTGGGGATTTTGTGTTTGTTCGTCTGTTGGGGTTTTTTTAAGACTGTATTTGGGGCAAATAACAATTTTTTATGTTTCTATAAAAGCATTCCAGCATTTTAAGTTGTTCTTGATTTGGGTGTCAGAAACTTATTTCAGAACAATTTCACTCCTTGAGATTTACTAACAGAGATTTCCTTCCTTATTTATTCTTTACAGAAAGAAGATCCTACAGCAAAAAAAATTCATGTTTGACATAATTTTTAGAACAAAAAAGAACTCTTACTCATCCAATCCAGTGCTTCTGTTTAAATGGAAACAAAAACATTGTCAAGACTCAAGCCTGCCTGTAGCACAAAATCTTAAATACTTCAAAGCCTGTGCAACTGTGCTGTCTGTTTCGCAGCTTGGATAGGAGATTCAAGCACAGCAGTGATCTATAATGTTTGGTGTGCTTTCTCTTTGGCTGGCAGGACTTAAGTGTATTTCTTCATCAGCTCTTTAACTTCACAAACTTATACCTACAAAGGGAGTTTTAGAAAACATAATAAATATGTATTATCATAATAACTGTATGCATACAGTTTTTATACAACATATTATTTTGTATTATTGGTTAAAATTTAAAGTAATAGGAAATTTAACTATGGATAAAAGAAGCAGCAGTGTTTCAGATCTCACAGAGATTTTTCATATATTTGTGTTAGTTATAGAGGGGTCAATACAGTATAAAACAAAACTATTTTTTAAATCATCAGGGAGATACCAAAAAGGAAGGGGGGGGAACGTAGGTCATCTTAAGCCTGAAATCAAGCTATTTTCATTTTTTCTGTAAGCACCAGGCTCGAGTATCATTTCCTCTTAACTGTTCCTCAACAATAACTCCTGAAGAGCCATTGACAAGTTATGCCCATATAAAGGGAGCAGGGACAAGTACCAGCATGCATAGAATATAATATGATTGATGAAATTCCTGCAAACTCTTTCAGTTCTTCATAAAAAAAGCTCCTGCAGTCCTTATTCAGGCAAATTTCCATTGAAGGCAATTTGTATTTCTGTCTGTAGCAGCTTGTGTCTCCACTACAAGAGTACCAGGTAGGAACTTTGCCCCAGCATAATCTTTTACACTGGTCTGTCTAATGCTAATAGAGGATGTAGATGAAGTTTCCAACTCTTCACATTGTGTCTCAGACTAACTGGGGACTGCAGGAACTGATGACTACTCTATTTTTTCCCCAAATTTAATAAAATAGAAGCATGCCAGGATCATATGTAATTTGCTACAAATGACATTCAGATCTAAAAGAGAAGAATTTTTTGTTAGTTAATAGAAAATGTAGAGAAGTAGTATTTCAAATAGTAGAGCAGATGTGTGAAGAAACATCTATATCACCACTCATATGTGTGTGAATATAAAATACTTATAAAGGTCACGATCAGACCAGAAATTCAATGATGTAATCTCACAAAGCACAGTAACTGTAAGGGACAGTAGGGCTGATTGTACTTTTGGTAGGTGGGGGAAGGCTTCAGGAAGGCTCCTCGTGAGTGTTGGAGCAAGGTCAGGATTTGGGACTCAGAGCAGAACTTCAGTGGTTCTTGTGCAAATAGGGTATTTCATAGTCAGCTGCTTTGTGCTCCTAGTTTGAACCAGATGCAATGTTCTTGCCAAATGCTCTCTTTGCTTTCCAAAACTCTGATGTTTTGTGTTTGCTTCTCATATATAGAGCATTCCTCTGTACCCACTTCCAAACATGACAGGGTCGTCATTGTCAGTAACTTAACTGTATGTACAAATACAATAATTAATGCAAGCACAGATGAAAATACATATGCAACACTAAAATGGTAGCTATGCCAGATAGATATTAGTATCATAGTATTCAAAGGTAACTGTATGCCAAGAAGAAATTCTCTAATGTTAAAGTGATAATAGTGTGCAGACTGCACATTCCATATCTCTGACAGTCACCATGGGTACATAAATAGTCTGATAGAAATCTTATCATTAAAAATTAAGCTGAGAAATCCTGTTGAGAACCTTAGCTTTCTCCATTAGACTTTTCATTAGCTCTTCTGTCTTATTTTCCAAGAAGAAGGTACATTTACTTCATTTACTTCATTCTTTTTCTTTTTTTTTTTTCTGGCCTACATACTTATAAAACAGAATCACAGAATGGGTCAAGTTGGAAGACACCATAAGGGCCATCTGGTCCAACTTCTCTGCTCAAGGAGGTTGATCACAGAGCACATGGCACAGGATTGTATCCAGATAGTTCCTGAATATCTCCAATGAGGAAGATGCCAAAACCTCTCTGGGCAACCTATGTAAGTGCTCAGTCACCCACATGATGCAGCAGCCTGCTCCACTCAAGTCTAGTACGCCCAGCTAGCCCGGCAGGCTGTGACGACGCCAAGAGTGGGCCATCTCCCAGATTCCAGGAATCAGGAGTACAGCTAGGGCTGAGAGCCCTTCTTGCTAAACTCACACGTCCAGGGAAAGGCAAAGGATCTAGGAGGAGTCCTTTTGTGGGGCCAGAAAAGGTTTATTGGGGAAAGGAGGGAACGGGAGGCAAGGGAGGAAACCACAACAGGACCTGAAAAGGGCTCTGTCAGCAGCTTAAATAGGGAATCCGCCCACGGGGAGGGTAAAATGCAAGGACCAATGAGGAGAATTCAGGGGCGTTACAGAGGAAGGGATACAAGGAACCAATCCGGGGGAAACAAGGGCGGATACAATTTACAACATTCAATCCAACCACTGTAAACCTTGAATAGAGGGGATGTGGTCAAGGAATATTGATAACTGGGAGGGTAGGGGCTAGGGTGACTGGCAGGGAAGGATCTGAAAAAAGGGGAGGGTTTTAGGTAACTGACAGGGACAAAGGTGAGAAAGAGAGACCTGGAGCAGACCAAGTCATAGGGGTTTTCAACATAGGGAAAAAACATTGTAACAAAGGGGAAAACAGGGACAAAAGAAAACAACAAACTGCAACGCCCACACAGTAAAGAAGCTATTCCTTATGTTCAAGCAGAACTTCCTGTGCATAAGTTTGTGCCCATTGCCTCTTATCCTATGGCTCGACACCACTGAGCAGAACCTGGATCTATCCACTGACACCCTCCCTTCAGATTCTCACAGACATTGATGAGGTCCCCTCTCAGTCCTCTCAAGGCTGAGCATGCCCAGCTCTCTCACCGTTTTTTCATAAGACAGATTCTCCAGTCCACTAATCTTTGTCATCCTCTTCTAGATCTGCTCCAAGTACCTCCATGTCTCTCTTGTCCTGAAGAGCCCAGAACTGGACACAGTTCTCCATGCACAGCCTTACCAGGGCAGGACAGAAATACAGAAATACAAAGTAGAGGGGCAGGATCACTTCCCTTGTCCTGCTGGCAATGCTCTTCCCAATGCACCGTAGCATGCAATTGGCCCTCTTGGCCACCAGGACACACTGCTGACTCATGGACAGCTTGCTGTCCACCAGGAACCCCAGGCCCTTCTCCTCAGAGCTGCTTCCCAGCAGGTCAGCCCCAGCCCCTCCTGGTGCCTGGGTTATTTCTCTTCGGTGCATATTTCTTTTCAGTTTCAGAAGGTTCCTTTCTGCCCATTTCTCCATGCTGTCAAGGCCCATCTGAAGGGCGGCACATTTCTCTGGGGTATTTACCACTCCTCCCAGCTATGAGAGAGTCTAAGATGACTTTGTGAGTAACAGTGTCAAAAGCCTTGCTGAAGTCTAGGTAGACTATATCCATTGCTCTCCCTTTGTCTATCCAGGTGGCAGTTTTGATGCCAAACTGATTTTTGCTTCTATACGTTCTTTATATATATTTGTAGCTCTGTCACTTATTATTGTATAACTATATAAATTCATAGCTAGTATTTTGTCCCTGCTAGACAGAAAGGAAAAACATGTCCCTAAGGCCCTATCCTAATCCTGCTTCTTCTGAGACTGAAGGTCAAGCCACCTTTGCAAGACACATTCTGCTATAAACAGCTAGTGAGGAAGGGGGGCTTCAGAAGAGGGTCGAACCAAGAGGGGGAATTACCTCATCACCTGTATTTCTAGTCAGGGGATTCTTGTCAATTATGCCAATTTGCTGAACTTATAAAACTCTATTTGCCCTATGTCGTGAGTATCTTTGTAACATTTTTCAGTGTGTATTCCAGAGTGTCGTTCAACTGCAGGTATCTTCATTAAAGGTGACCACATTTTATCACCTAATCTCTCTTTGCTCTTGGTTTTAGGGCTCAAAAAGGTAATAGTTTCCCCATAGAAGATCAAGCATGATTTAGCACTCCTGATCATCTTCCAGTTTCCCATGGGGATAGAAACAGCCTCCAGAATGAGGTATTCCATCACCTTTCAATGGATTGAGGTGAGGCTGACCAGCTGGTAGTTCCCTGAATCATCTTTCTTGCCCTTTTAGAAGAGTAGGGTGATGTTATGCTTTCTTCCAGCCTTCAGGCAAATTTTCTGATTCAAAGACGATCATAAGCAGCCTGGCCATGGTGTCTGCCAGCTCTCTTGGCACTCATATATGCATCCCATCAGGGCCCATGGACTGGTAGAGGTTGA
Source organism: Sturnus vulgaris (assembly GCF_052056855.1). NCBI lineage: Eukaryota > Metazoa > Chordata > Aves > Passeriformes > Sturnidae > Sturnus > Sturnus vulgaris. Next base: position 45,578,193 of record NC_142283.1, read on the forward strand.
GTTTGTCTCAACTGGGTGATCTGTAACCCAATCCTCCACAAAGGAGTGAAAACCTTTTTTCCAACATTCCTTTACACTGGTCTCCTGTGTGGATTCCTGAGGGCTGGTCTTGTCAGCGAAGACCAATGCAAAGAAAGTGCTCAAGTAACTCTTAACTTCTTTGTTTTCTCTGTTACCAGGGTTCCCACTCCATTTAGTAACAGTCTCACAATATCATTTATTTCCCTTCAGTTACTGATATATTTATTTCAAGACAAGCCTTGGCCTTCTTTGTCTCATTTCCACTTACTCTGTGATGTCTCTGTATATTTCCCAAGTGGTCTGACCCTGCTTCCATCTCCCATGTGTTTTCTGCTTACACTTGAGGAATGACAGAAGCTTTTCATTCATTCATAGATGTTTCTTGCCCCCATAGCCTAATTTCTTGCTCATTGGGATGTATCATCCTTGAGGCAGGAGGAAGTGACCTTGGAATATCAACCCTTCTTCCCTAAAGGCCCTGTTCCCATGGGATTCCTCCAATAAAATTCCCTGAAGTGGCTAAAGTTCTCTATCTTGAAGCCCATGGTTACAATCTTAATTGCTGCATTGTTCACTCCTCACCCAGTAGGGAACTCTATGGTCTCCTGATCACTACCCTGCCAAGGCTGCCCCCAAACTTCACATCTCCCACAAGACCTTCCCTGCTTGTTAGTGTGACGTCAAGCAGCTACAGCATTCCTTGTGGGATCCTCCACGATCTGTGACAGGAAGCTGTGATCAGTGCTTTTCAGGAACCTGCTGGGTTGTTCATGTTTCACAGTGATGGTTCTGCAGCAGATGTCAGTGTAGTTAAGGTCCCCCACAAGAATCAGTGTTGTTGTTTCTGAGGCTGCCTTGTGCTGCATGTTGAAGGCCTCATCTGCTTCACTGCCCTGCTTGGGTGGCCTGCAGCAATCACCCACAAAACCTTCTTATAATTTTATTGCTGTTGTTGTTATTATTTATTATTATCATCATCATCATTATGGTTGTCATAATTTTATGATCATAATCACAATTTCCTAATTCCCATATTCAGGCACTGTCCCTATATTCTTTCCAGGATAGATTTCATTGGTTCCAGTGCATTGCCTTTGCATTTCCTTCTTACACTTCCATTTGTCTAGGAGATCCTTACTGACCCATGCTGGTCTCCTTGCTCAATTTCTCTCATGTAGGAATCAACATCTCTCATGCTTAAAGAAGAATGTCCTTAAAGAGCTCACAGATCCATTCATTTCCTGTGTTCCTGCAGGGAGGTTTCCAGGGTGTCCTGTCCACTAATTTTTTTTAAGAAATGAAAACTGTCTCTCCTACAATTTAGCACTCTATCTGTACTTCCCTGGCCCATTTTCCTCAAGACTGCGAGTTCATCACATACAATCACTGAAGTTGAGGCTACCACCAGTCTTGTTCTTTCATATCGGTGAGCAGCCAGTCCAAGATTGCTTCTCCTCTGATCAGACTGTGATGAAGTCTTCAAATTTGAGGTATTCTTTACTAGAAATGGGAAGAAAGCATTAAAGGCATGATTCTAGATAGATTTCAAAAGAGCCATGTTTATAATGAAGACTTTGTAACACGGAGCAGAGAAGGGCAGATTGTGCTCTTTTCAGCAAAATATACATATACAAATTCACTTGCCATAGAGTTTACTGAGTCAATCACATTTTTAAGTAAATAGATCAATATTTCAATTTAAATTTTCAAGTTAATGGAAATTATTAGACAGTTTTTTCAAGTTAATGGAAATTATTATTTTAAATTTTAGAATTGCAGCTTTTCCTCCTCTTATAGAAGCTATTATTCACAGAAATCACAGTTCTTTTGTGCTGACTGACATCTGATTTGTGGAGTTACAGGGCCTTTTCCAAGATCCTTGCTGCTGCAGACAGTCCTTCTGGAAAGTACAGCCTCAGGGCATGTACCCTAGATGCTTCACTCCTGTAGAAGTGGGAAGTGCTACCACGTTCAAATTAACAACCTTGTGGCAACAGAATCACGTTAAAAGGCAAACATTTTGTTCCAAAAGGATTTTTTTCTGCTGACAATGCAACTGCTTCCATGAAAAAGAAAGGTATAAAATGAAGTTCAGTCAGCTTAGAAAAATAAAGTCTTTTACAGTTTCACAATGACATTTCTTAATTTTTGATATCTACAAGACCCAGTTGCTGCAAAGTTGTGGTTTACGAGATTCCCTACATGTAAGAATTGGTATTGCAGGAACAGAGAGACAGAACTGTGACTGCAGAAATTGTAAGGAGGGAGCAGCTACAAAACAGGCTTTTGAGACATCTCCTTCTAGAAGGAACACGATTCACCAATGTTTAAAGACCCACCTACAGGGATCACAGAGCTACTGAACTAATGCTAGTTCACAGAATCAAAGGGTTGGAAGAGACCTTCAAGATCATCGAGACTAACCCATGGCCTAACACCTCAACTGAACCATGGCACCAAGTGCCACATCCATTCTTTTTATAAACACATCTAGGGATGGTGACTCCACCACCTCTCCAGGCAGACAATTCCAGTACTTTATCACTCTTCCACTAAAAAACTTTTTCCTAATATCCAACCTGTATCTCCCTTGGTGCAGCTCAAGACTGAGTCTTCTCGTCCTGTCAGTTTCTGCCTGGAGAAAGAGACCAAGCCCCACCTGACCACAGCCACCTTTCAGGAGGTTGTAGAGAGTGATGAGGTCACCCCTGAGTCTCCTTTTCTCCAGGCTGAACAACCCCAGCTCCCTCAGCCATTCCTCACAGGGTTTGTGTTCCAAGCCCCTCTCCAGCTTTGTTGTCTCCTCTGGATGCTCAAGCATCTCAATGTCCTTCCTAAACTGAGGGGCCAGAACTGGACACAGCACTCAGGGTGTGACCTCACCAGTGCTGAGTACAGGGGAAGAATGACCTCCCTGCTCCTGCTGGCCACACTATTCCTGACACAGGCCAGGATGCCATTGGCTTTCTTGGCCACCAGGGCACACTGCTGGCTCATGTTCAGCCAGCTGCCAACCAGAACCCCCAGGTCCCTTTCTGCCTGGGCACTGTCCAGCCACACCATCCCCAGCCTACAGCACTGCAGGGGGTTATTGTGGCCAAAATGCAGGACTCAGCACTTGGACTTATTACATTTCAACTTATTTATTCAACTTACTTATTAAATAAGTTCCTGCTTATCTCCACAGAATTCCTTGAGGTGAATCCCTTTTTCCTCTCTGGTTGCCTGGCTAGCTCTGGACCAGAGAGGAGTGGGAAGTCCTCACAGACAAAGGTAAAAAGCCAAAGAATGCTCTTTTCTCCTGCGGGAAGGTGATCCCCAGTTTATTCCATCCACATCGCAAAAGGAGAAAGAGAGAAAGCGAGAGGGAAGATGGCGGCAGCTTTAAACCGAGGGAAAGGGGCGGGGAGGAGCAGCCGCGACCAATGGGACACTGCCGAGGGGAGGGGCTACGGGAGGGCTGAACCAACTTCACAAGCTCCGGGGGATGCAGAGCAAACCATTCCCTCAGTGCAATATAAAACATGAACAGTGCAACTTACGAAACAAACAGTGCCATACAACAATTCGTGGGTGAAAGAGTGCCGAGAGAGCAAGATTTGGGCTAAAGGTATTAAAGATTTGCTCCCTTTTGCAGTTTTTATCTTTTTCCTCCTCATAAAAATAATCTTGATTTAATCAGCTTGTTCTCTTCTGCAGTAAATAACCAGGCATATGCATTTAAAAAATTATGAGCATGTGTTTGGATTGAAATAAAAGAATAAAGCAAAAATATGTAAAATAGGAGATATTGTAAAGTCTACATCATTATGGTTGCCAGTTTCCCAACTCTGGGAGAGCTTCCATTTCTGTGTCCCCTGTATATTGGTCCAAAGAAGAAACTTCAGCATATACTCATTTGAGAGCAGCAAGCACTCAAAATTAGGATTATATTAAGTCTGAGAATCACATGTTTGCTGAGCCCATTTAAAAAATACATCTACAATCACTTTGATTCCAAATGTGTTTCTCACTTCAAATCATTTCTAGGAAAACCAGCTATAGAAACCATTGCCATGAATCAGATGTTCTTTATCTCTTTCTTTCCTGGTTCACTTCTAGTTCTGTGCAAAGGGCTGGGAGCAGCTGCAGCTGTAGAGCAGATGTGTCAGGGGATGTTCTGCACACATGGGACAGATTACAGCAAAAAACTTTGGGGGAAGAACAAGAAGTTTGTGATTCCCACTCTTACTGTCTCCTCCTTCCTGAGATACACAGCAGCTGCCAGTTTTTAAGGAATAGGCAGAGTGGCTCGATCATGTCTCTAGAGATAAGGATTGCCCATGTCTGTGTGAGAGGACTTTACCTTCCAAGAGAGTGGGAAAGTGCAATGTCTGCCCATGCCCACTGGTGCAGGAACTGATGGGGAGGCAAAAAAGTCATTCTGGGAAGTCTGCACGTTTCCTTCTTGGTCACACCATACACAACACTTTTCTTGGATATAATTTTTGCATGTATCCAGTTATTCTTTATTCAGTAGGAAAAACCAGCTGTGATTTGCATCGATCTTTTAGACAAACAGAATTTATATTGAATTTTGGTCTGAGTTTAAGTAGCTTCAAAAAAAAAACAAACAAACAAACAAAAAAACCCCAAAACCAAAACAAACCCGAAAAACAAAACAAAACAACAACAACAAAAAAAAAAAAAAAAAAAACAACAAAAAACCCAGAAAAAAAAACCAAACACCCTCCTTAAGTTATTGTGTTTTAGACTACTATTATTATATTTTCAAAGTAAAACATTTTAATTTCTTAAATTTGAAACCGTTTTTCAAAGTCAGATTAGATTTCTTTTTAGAAGCATTAAAATTGCAGAAATGCAAGACTTTGATTTATTTCAGATTAAATAAAAACATTCCTATTGGTTTATTTAATTTCTCATGGACCTTATTTGTTTGTTTATATTTGATTCAGTTTCTAACAAATAAATAAATAAATAGCTGAATTTTCATGGGTCTTGAATTCACTATGACTAATCTGATTAGAAAAATAAGTATTTGGCAATTTTCTTGGTGAGTAGGCACACTGAATGCCACAAATTCACAGGCACAGCTTGTGTCTGATGTAAGAAAAATATGCGTAGCATTGAATAATAGTAAAAGGGCTTGTTACAGCTGTGCTGGTCTAAGTATTAAAAAAGAGAGAGGAAGGGTTTATAGTGTTAAATGCCATATGTTCTGGAAAAGTGGGCACAACCCTCTTCTCTTCCTTCTCCCTCCACAGGCCAAGAAGCCCCTGGCACTGCAGTCTTGCTCCAAGAGGCACAGCAGCTGGGGTACCTTTGAGATCAGTCACCAGAGCTGGGAGGCAGAGCAGATCCTGGGCAGGTGACATGGGCTCCCAGCTGAGCTGACAGTCTGGCCCAGCCTAGCCTCAGGATCAGCCCAAAGTGCACAGCCTTACCAGCACACCTTCAGTTTCGGAGTCCCCAGTACTACCAGCCCCCTACCAAGATTCTCTCATTGCAATTTTAAGTTCAGCAATAAATCTGTTTTTCATTAATGAGAGAATTAACAAGAGAGAGACAATCTCATTTCAGACCTATTAAAAACAAAATTAGGTATATTAAACAAGGTATATAAAGTGCTATGGGAAACTTTTTTCACCAATAACCATGACTGCTGCCAGAGTAATCCAATCTAAATTGCTATTGAAAAATTGCATCCCACAGTTTTCCTATTTCTGAAGGTCACCAGTTCCCCCAGACTAGCCATACCTTAATTTCACTTGCATTAGCTTTACAACAGGACAAGTGAAAAGCCTTTGAGAGAGTTGCTTCTTTTTGTCAACTCATTTTAATAAAATCAGGATCTGGTTAAGTAGGTTTAATCATACAGATACAGTTCTTGTCTCATTGACTCTAGGTTGGGGTGTAAAGCAATCCAAGAAAAATCAGAATCAGCACCTCTGATTGCACTGTGGTGGAAAAGCATATCTGAATATGCTGAAAGAGCTTGTAGCTAAGGTGGAAAATGCTAGATTATGAGCAGAACATTATGTCTAAACATGACACGTAATTCATTGCGCTTCCTATATCTCACCGACATCTATTGTCATTTCTTCTTTTTTTCCTAGTTACAACAACGAATGAAGATGTGGTAAAAGTCAAAAGGTTGAATTTTAAAGTCACAGTTCTTATGCAGATGTGCTCATTTGTTAAAGCTTAACATTTAACCACAGGCCATGACTAGAATTTATTAACTCACTAAAAAATGATAGTATTAGGTCCTCAGACATTGTGTAGTGACTGCTTGCTTAATTATCCATATCTAAAGAGTTAAAATGGTGGCTTTTACTGATTTAATATTCTTCCAGCTTTCTGCTGGTGTGCAGTGTACTGTGCATTAACAACACAGGTCATTGAGTACCCACTGAAAGCTCACTCTGGAAATACCTGAAGGACACATTGAACTCTTCAGAAATCTGTGTCATAATAGTTCATGTGTTAACAGAATGCAAGGCACAGTGATGCATAGCAAAGGATCAGCCCAGGGTGGGCATCTGAAGTGCTCTGTCTTGCCGCTGAATGCTAGAGTGAAGCATTGTAATTTTATTCCAATTATACTTTTAGTGCCATGATGTCACAGTATAAATTTGTACTTTTGCATGCAGCTCATGCTGGTGTGATGACAGCTCTTAAAATATTGAGTGATTGTAGGCCCGTCAGCATAAAATTATTCTAACACGGTGCCTTTATTAGGGCTTCAATAAATGCCTTTCTTCTTGTGTTCCGAGGTGGCATTTGCAAATGAGCTAATTTCTCAGCAGTACAATAATTGTGTTGCATTTATTTTGCGAGGTGGGGGTGAAGGAGGGAGAAGAAAAACGCTGTTACATAAAAGGGGTTCTTTTGCCATCAAAACTACATTCACCATCGTTAGGCAAGTTTAAAAAAGAACACATTAACTAAATGACTGTACAATTATTTAAATTAACTTGGTGCTTTTTGAAGCCATGGAGGAGTAAAAACACTTTTCCAAGCCATATAACAAAAGATGTGACAGCCCTCTCGCAAGAATCACTTCCTGAAAGTCAAGCGCAAAGTATGTTTGCTAACTGGTGACAGATATTTTGGGGTTCAGAATGCATCTACTTCAACAAACTAAATCCAAACCTGATGTCAGCTAACCTAATTCACAGGGCAAAATGCATAGGAAGTAAAGCTCAGGGAAGAAGCAGGTTTTAAACCGTACATGTTTTTTTATTCCCTTTGTTATCTAGAAAATAGACAAAATGTTGCAAAGAAAATGATGCATAAATGGAACTGTGCAATCATAGTGCTAACTTAACAGGAAAGACTTGAATTCACTGTTTCCTTGATACACATGTCCAACAATCTAGCTGAGATTTTGTGCCATGCTGTTCTTCTCATTTCTTGTTGTGTTACTTAGACTTAAAACAATAACTGACTTTTCAAAGTGGTGCTTAGTATGCATTCCGTGTTCACAAATGTGAAATCTCTTCAGTCACTGAAAGCATTCAATTTTAGGGATATTGCTTTAAAGATATATTTTTAAATCAATTATTCCATGAGCTACAGCTGTTATCAATGACACAAGTTCTTCATCCTTTCCTTCCTCTATTCCCTACTATAAACGTTATTAAACTTAAAATTTATTCGAAGTCAACGATATGTTCTACTAAATAAAAAGTAAAATGTTTTGAAAAATCATTTATTTGTCAAAAAGAGACTCTTATCCAGCCCATGAAATGTAAATATTTAATAAAATCTGTTTTATGAGTCTGAATTTAAAGGTGTTTTAAGACAAAACAACTCAGTAGTATCTGCAGTAAAGGCACAAAAAGTGATTCAGAGAGAAGTAAGCATAAAGAAAGGACTTAATTAAACCACACTGAAGTAAGTGTAATTTCAACAATTGAGAAGGTCTGTTTTTCTGTCAATTGTGCTTAAGATGTGTATCTTAAAATATCAGATGTTGAATAAGGTTGAATTTAACCAGAGCATTCAACAGTAGTTTTTGGTTAGTGAGAGTCAGTTGTGTTTAGACAGAATCAAGCACAGGCATAAAAAGCAGAAAAATTAAAGAAAAACCAAACTACATCTACTCCAAAACTGATGGGGGTATTTTGTGAAAGAGCAGAGAAGTCAGCTACCATATTTTAAGTGCATTTCTTTAGCTGCCTACCATATCTAGCTACAGCTAGGTAAGAGAATGATTTGCAGTTCATAAACATCTGAATACTGTAAATATAAAGGCAAACTGATCAGGAAATTACATTACTGTTTAATTAAATTGCAAAGATTTTGTTACTAAACCTGCAATAAGAGAGGATGCTAATGACATTTTTATAAAAAATTTAGCTGTCAAGTGAGTGTATCTGTTTCATAAATCCATTAAGTATTTGCCATATATATTACATACGCATACATTTCTATCTATATCTGTCTATCTATCAATCTATCTATCTGCACACACAGAGTAATTATGGTTGCTGGCAACAGTAATCTAAGTGCCTCTGTAGCATGCAACAGGCCATGAATCAGTTTCACAAAACTGTTGATTTGTGACTGATGAGGCCCTAGAAGACTTTTAAGAGTCTTATCTACCTGTAGCAGAAATATCAAAAAAGAGTGACCTTTTCTTTAAATATAATGAATAAAAATACATAAGTAACTGTCAGCCAGTCCAAATAAATCTATCAGAGTTGCTATAGTTAATGCTGATGAAATTCTTTAGGCAAAAAGGGTAAATCTAACTGATAAAAATGTAAGAAAACAATATTTTAGAGCTGGATTTATATACTAGTATTTCAGTATTGACATGGATAGATTATCTAACGGGCAAGTTAATTGTGTTTTCATTAGCCAGGGAAAAAAAGTGGAGTAGGTAGTGTTTCCTTCCACAGCTAGAAAGAAAGTCGGAACTGGGACACAGAATTAAAAAGAAAGCATCTCTCAGAGTCACTAGGATTACAATAGAAAAACTCCTAATCCTATTAATACACTTTACATTGCAAAATAATGAAAAACAAGAAGGCAAGAGATCATGAAGGTCATCAAAGAAAGATAGGGAACAACTTCAGTCAGGGGTAAATTGGGAACAAAAGTAAGAAAACAGACACATGAAGAAAATTACATTATTGATAAGGTGGAAGTATAAAAGATTAACAAAGTTGCATGTTCTGGCAATGTACTATTAAAAAATTTAAACATAATGCATAATGATGCTACATATGACTGTATATTTAATTAAAGAAAATTAATAAAAATTATCCATTTTCATGGGGCTCAAATGAAAATATGAAAAAATATTCTTCACATGAAACAATATTTTAATCAACCCATAAAGAAATATCCCATGTGGTTTCCTTTTCTAAATTTCCTATTCACCATTCATTCCTTCTCAAATTCTGTTTGAAAAACTATGAAATGTTTTATTCCATAAATGCCAAAGTGAGATTTCTGACCTTTTCAAAGGAAAGTCAAGGCAATCAAATCTATTATGCTGATTAATACACTTTTGTGAACATATTTTCCGTGCAGTCGCATCCATGGTTTTTGGTAAATAAGTTGTCCTGCTGAAAATGTTAGTAAAATTTACTACATAGAAAAATAAAACTGCAGAACACATGCAAGATGGAGAGCTGGAACTGCTCAGCCTGGAGAAAAGAAGATTTAAGGGAATTATCAATATGCATAAGTATCTGAACGGAGCATGTAGAGAAGACAGGACTTTTCTGTGAAAAAGCACAGTGGCAGAGCAAGAGACAACATTCACAGGAGGTTCTGTCCATATGTCAGGAAACACTTCCTCCTTGTGAAGGTGACTGCAGGTTGCACAGAGAGGCTGTGAAGTCTCTTCTCCATACAGACATTATCCTGATTCAGGTTGCCCTGCTTGAACAGGGCGGTTGAACTGGTTAACATCCAGAGGTCCCTTAAGACATACCTCAACCATCCTGTAGTTCTGTGGTTCCATGGAGTTAGGGAAAGGGAGTCCACTCCAAATCAGCCAATGATGATCTTTCCCAGGAAAGATTTCTGTTCCATTGACTTCTAAAAAGAATACACATAGTTATGACTTTCAAATTTTAAGATCAAAGTATGAGGGTTCCTGCAATTATAGATTATCTTCAAGCCTCAGAGTTGAAGGTATTCTTAAGAAATTAGACAGAACTAAAGAATCCACCCATGTACCTCTCACAGAAATCTCATGCTTTGATAATTTCCCTTGCTTTGATAGATGGCAGTTTCTTACTATTAAATGAAGAGATACTCCAATGTGAGAGAAGTAAGAGGGCCACCAGAGACCCTAGTGATGTAATGGCAATGGTGATGTAATTGCCTACCCTCTAAGGCTGGTAGGCAATTTGCAGGCCTCCAGGAAGTAGAGGAGAGCTATAGCTGTTCCTAAAAACACCAGTGAAATAGCAGGAGAGTCCTTTGGGAAAATATTGCTTATGATAGAAGACAGAAGGCCAAGCTGTTGATCCTCAGAAATGGGGATTCCTTATTGGTATTTGTAACTGACTTACTACACACAGAGTGACTTAACAATGCCAGTTTGTAAAAGGAAATACAATCTTCAGCTCCACAGGTGACAGGTCAGAACCAGCTGTAGGAGTGGTCATAGGACACTTCCTTGACATTTGCACAATAGTCACAAAGAGGTCCACTTTGCAGACAGTATGATAACCCCAAGAGACATTTTACTCCAGTGAGTATTGTGGACCTTCTTTTTTTTAGCAAACTATAAATTAAAATATCTCAGTAATACAAATGGTAGGAGGACAGCAGGAAACTAATTCTCAATCACATTTTTAGTTTCATCGTCCCACCTAAACCTCTTACAAATTCTCAAGCTACTAATTGTATTTAATTCTTAAGTCCTTTTTCATTTAAATTCCACTTCTTCCCTGCTAGTGCAGTTATGGGGGTTTGTCTTCATAGAACAGTCATGTATCTCTAATTTTTTCTTCCATCCAACTAGCAGAACCTCATATTTTACAGGTAGAATACAAGGATGTCTGCCTCTTTCCTTCATGCTACAAAACCATCCACCTTTGACTAAGCACATAAACAGAGACACATAAATGCTGGCATCTCGTAGTATTTTCCAGAGTTTTCTCTCTACTCTTCTCCCTAGAAAAACAAACCCATTCTCCCTAAACTCACAGGGAAAGAAATACTCATAGGAGCCACTGAAACAGATCAGATCAAACCTCCTTCTAGCCTAGTAACATGTCTCTAACATCCAGCACTGAAAGTTCGAGAAGTATAAGGTTGGAGAAAATATATTTCATCATAGTAATCTCCTAGTTCCCACTGACTGGCAATCTCTAGACATCATGAACCAATGGTGTTGTCTTACTCTTTAATAAAGCACATTTTATATTTTCATGTACGAGTACTGCAAAAGTATTCATGGGTCTATTCTCTTTACCACACCATTAAGGTGTTTACCACATTGATAAGGTACTGACTTCAGGATAAAACACTACTATTCCAAAAATAAAAACAAATCACAAACAAAAAATAAATCCTCAAAACAAACAAGAAAAAGCCACCAAAACCAAAGTAAAACCAACCCAGGAGTAAGGAGTCACTAAAAAAATGTAATTAAGATATCTAGTTTACATTGTTTTGGTAGCTGACTGCTCATTCTAACCATGAAGGATAGATATACCCTTTTGGCAGACCTGTTAAGCAAACAAAAAATTTTGGCATTTGAAATACAATACAATAGCTATTCAAAGTTTGATTTTTCAACATGTAAAATACCCGTTAAATGCTATCTTAAGTAGTATGAGTTATAGGTGCCAGTAATTTATAGAAAAAAAATGGTGCCTACCCCTTGAGTCTTTCAAGACAGATGTTAAAAAACAAGCAGACAACATGCTGACAGCAGTGTGCAGAGGCACATCTGACGAAGTGAGGATTATCAGCAGGGAGAGGAACCTGGCTATTAATTCACTAATGAAAGCTTTTGATGTGCTATCTTAGAATCCTTCTAGTCTTATGTCTGGAGCAATTTTCTTTTTCCTAGCTACCAAGTGCCCTCTGTCTTCTTTTTCAGATTTCTCATAACATGCAACTCTTTGTGCAGTTCTTCCTCCCTAATTTAAATCATGAATAATAAACCTTACACACTGCCTTTCCTGAACTGTTGTCCTGTGTTTTGCTGTGAATTTCTCCTATCTCATTTAGACCATAAGCTTTTCAGATAGGGCATGCATCTTGTAAATTTATGGTGTTGCAAGTGTGTTTAATGCTAATAATGTGCAGTGACAGGGCAGGGCAGATTCATAAGCAATGCCCTGAAAAAGAGGCAGCTATTGAATTCATAATCTGGCACTTCAGATTCACAAGAGAGAAAAAAGCTGTCATCTCAGAATAGGGAATCTGCTATAAAAGGAATGGGTTTTTTGCACTAATGGTTATCAAGAATTCATACATTCCACTTTATTATCAATTCCATATATTAGTGACTATCTCCTAATGTTACTTGTACTATAAAGCTGTTGCTTAAGTCCATTTGATAATTCATATTTGTTAAAAGAAAGATTTCACAAATAAAAAGCAAATTAGACCCAAGGTATATGAGCAAAACACCCACACACTCCTGCCCATCAAACTTCATAATGCAGGGAACAAAACAACTTCATATGTAAAATAAGGTAGAAAGTTCCTCAGTGATGCTTAAGGAACAACATTTGAGTCATACAAGGAGGAAGAAAGGAAGCACAGCGCTGGGTGGTTTAAACAAGGGAAGTGTTTGGGAGCTATTGCTTCTGCTTGGGACCTGTAGTTTCAGAAGTAAGATGAAAGACTCCATCAAATAGAAGGAGGACTTGTAGGAAAAGTAATTTCTTTACAAAATTGTTAGGGGGCAAAATACTATTTTTGAAGAGCCCATTTAATTACAGCTCTGATCTTAGAGCAAGCTGAGTGCTCCTGGAAAAGAACTCACATTCTTGCTCATTTTTCATCAGCACCAACATTTTGGCAGCACCATCTAAGAATTTACTTCAGAGTAGTAGGATGCCTTGCTCTGTGTGCTCAGATGCTCCTTAAAAGCCATAACTAAAGATAGCAGTAAAACGAATGACTCTCAGAAAAAAAAAATAATAATAAAAGAAGAGGAAAAGAGGCCTGCATTGATCCAGGATAGCTTAATCCAGAAAGAAAATTTTTGTTGAGACTTCGTGGCAGGGAACATGAAATTTGGCATGAAAAATATTCTCAGCTACACCGTGTTTCTTGCTTCTTCAGGAGTGCCTGTAAGCCTGCTTGCTGTCACCCCAGAGGCAGCACACACAGTGACACCTACATCTGGCAGCTCGATCACCCACTTGTGAACACACAGGGAACTTTCTTCCAGCACCCGTACTCGTACCTCCCTCCCAAGCTGCTTCGTAAAGGAGGAGAACTTGTGGGAGGCCCTCACAGACCACACTTCCCCCAGCCCTTCTCCTAAATCACAGCTTGACTGTGACTGCGTTTGGCAGACAAAGCTGTGGTAATTGCATTGGACATCACACCCACGACATTAAAATATCTTCTTCTTTTTTTTTTTTTTTTTTTTTTTTTAATTTATTCTGATTCCTTTCTAGTCTACTAATAGGTAGTGTCCTGGGGTACAATTAAAAATGTGTATTCTATCACCATCTGTTAAAATGTGGGAGGGGTGGTGATCCTTATCTCTGTGGGAGATATCCTCTGCTGATGTGCCATCTGATAAGATGGGGGGATGATCATCGTTATCTATTCACAACCCATCCTTCCTCCAGAAGATATATTCTGTTAATGGGCCATTAAGTCCTATTGTGTGACTGATAAGATTACATCATCCCATTGGGAGATGCCCCAGCCAGGGGCAGGAGCCGAGCCTTTCCTACCTAGATAAAAACCTGGGGTTTGGGACGCGAAGGCAGCCCTTTCCACTGGATCCCAGAGGGAAGTCGGACCATTTCCACATCATCGCTGGATTTTCGGAGGAAAACTGCACCTTCTACAGGAGCACTGCTTCAACAGAACCACATCTGTCATCCAGGAGGACTGCAGCCACCATTTATACGGACTGCTACCAACACCCTGACTGACAGGGTGTCAGGTTGTATTTCTGACTGTGTCGGTGGTTGTTTCTTTTATATTATTGCATGTATTTTATTTTTTCTCTTTTCTCCTATTAAATTGTATTACTGACTTGGAGTCTCGCACTGGTTTTACTTTCAAACCAACACAGGTAGTGCTCTGGAGTAATCAAGCCAATTTAAATTCTTGTGCTATGGGATCATGCAAGCTTAGAGAAATAACTACTTTTCCTTTTTTTATTTCTTGGTGAGAGGGGTGGAAGGAGTGAGGGAGAGGGGAAGGAGACCTCAACTATAAATCTAACAAAGTTAAAGTCCTTCTGGCATTCATAGTCAAAGTTTTTTTTCTTACCCCAGATCAAACTTATAATTAGAATTCTTCAAGAAGGTAAGGACAGTAATTCCAAAATGTGACAAGTTTTTGGCCAGTATCTAGATTAAACTGCATCTTATAGGCACCATTTTTTTTCTAATGTTTACCATATGTTTTATATGAAAAGAACTATAAAATACAAAAAAACCAGCAACAGGGGCGTAAGATACAGTAACAAAGTAAGATAAAAAATAGGGATTAAAAGTATTGATTGCAGGAGTTGTAGAGTTAATTTTCTTGTTTGTCCCAGCAGTTTCACCAAGCCAAAAATACTCATCAGGCTTTCTTCTGTGATTCCATTCTTCAATTATCCACAGTTAAACACATAAACAATCTTTCTTTCTGTGTCTGTGTTGGGTACAAGGTGAGTTCTTTCTTGGCTCTTGATTGGCTGTCATGTTAATAAATATTATAAATATTTGAGGCAGGTGAGTAGTTTGTCACCATTAATGCTATGTTCTCAGAAGTAGATAACTGAGTCGTAAAATTCAGTTTCAAATACCTCTTCAAGAAGTATATATACTACCAAGAGCAGGCTCCACAATTAAACTTTAAAGAAAACAGTTGTGCAGTCTCATCTTTATGGATCAAATGCAGTATACTACATTGGGCCTTCAAAAGTATCTTTTTATATCTCATGGAAATATTTTCATAAATAGCCTTGATTGCAGATTATGACCAGGTCAAAAAAATTTAAAAAGACAAAAATAATCTGGGGTTTTTTTTTCCCTGAACTAGGGAGTCCTTAAAAGTGCTTATCACAAAAGTAGAGAATTTAAATTTAAATCAAAGCTTATTAGATTACAAGAACCTTTTTTTTTTAAATACAGTCCCTAATCAAAATTAACAAATATTTTTATGTTGAAGAATATACCTGCAGTAACCAAGATTAAAAATATTTTTATAAGATTTTTTAAGTAATATTTTTTCACCAGCTAAATTAATATTCTCATATATACACTCTTCTGAAGGAAATAGGGATGAAAATACTCTGCAAAAGAAAGAATAACTCTGCCATCACCAATTTAGCACTCCTTCCTGAGGTTAAATTGTGTTATACCCTAATATTCCATCTGCTATAGTCTACCATCTCTATGCCAATTAAGACAGAAACTAAATTTTCCAAAGACAGTATCTGACTGAGAATACTCAAAGGAAAGGTTGTTTATCTGCAGAAGTCTAAAAATGACAGGGTTGTGCCCACACAGGACACAATCTCTTGCTGATCCAACTCTGACACGACCAAAGCAATGCCAAGGACTAGCTTAGCCTTGGTGCTGTGCTAGCAAGAATTCTTGTCTTCCAGGTCAGCACAGCCAGCCTGTACTCTTGAGAATAACAGGAGTTAATTGAAAATCCAACATAAGCATAGCTAAAGAATAAAATTAAAAGGAGTGAGTCTGTTCAAGAGAAGAAAAATAATAAAAGATACTTACTTCTGAATGAACAATCAATCTTTCCTTGGCTGGGAAGGAGTTTAGAGTGGGCCAATAAAATGCTTTGTGAGCATTAAAAATACAGCAGGCAGTGGATAGAGCCTTGGACAAACCCCAGCTTGTAAGATATGCCTCTTTAAAAGGGGAGAAAGCCTGAGGACATGTTTTACAGTGTACTTAGGTGCAGTACTAGGATAAGACTGCAGCATCAGCCAAGAGATGCTTGTGGTCTGCAATACAAATCAAGTGGAAAACTCTTGGTATCCTAACTCCCTTCTTTGGAAGAATAATGGCGATAAAATGGCTGAAGTTTAGTATATGTGACAACAACTATAGGCATTTTTACTGCTGAAAATTCCATATGAAACTTTTATGACCCTATTCACACTGAGGGGGTTTTTTTAGGCAGTGAGTAAGAAATTCGCCACACATTTCCTTGAAGTCAGTGGCAGCTGAGAAGCTGGTAGGAATTTCAGCTAGTTCCTAATAAGAGTCCTTCTGTAGGAGCTCCTTCCATCTGCAGAAGGTCAGAGAATAAACTAGTTCCTTCTAAACTGCATTGGAGCAGGAAATGCTAATTTATTTTTTCCTGTGCTTTCATGGAAAGGATTTCTCACAGAAAGTTAAAAAGAAAGTGAAGGCTTCTTTGTAGTGCCTTGTCCCTCTGAGTTAGGACTTGCATGTTACATAGCCTCAAAAATGCTATTCCAGAAATATTTCTAAAAATCAGCTCAGAGCAGATTTCAGGAACAGAAAGTCTTCTTAGCTACACAAACTCAAAATAGGGAGTAGAAACAAAACTCTCTGCTGCAGCTTACCAGCATGGCACAATCTGTGCCAATCCTTCCTCCTGTCCCAACCATCTCTTAGTGCCATTGGAGCCTCCTGAGGTACTTTCCATACAGAACATCTTTTTCAAGCTCTCCTTTTCTTGAGAAGTAGCCTTTCACTGTGACACTCTTCCCCTCCATCCTCAATCCTTTCCTTGTAAAAATGTACCTCGTGCTTTACTTTAAACACCATGCTAGTATAATCTACAGTCAATGCAGATACAGAAATGTGATGGACCTGCTGCACTATGACCACGATGGTCAAGTAGGAACTCACAACAGATCAATAAACAAGTCTTTCAAAAAACCCCAAGCAAATAATAAAACAAAATGAAAATATCTTCTCCTTGCAAAAGAAATAGACAGCAAGTAGGGTTGAATTTATAGTATTGCCATTCAAAAATGTGATATGCAAGAGGACTATATCATATTCATTCACAGAGGTACAGAGATATACAATGAGATCACTGCCATTAGAAAATACATGTGGGTGGTGTCAGGCTGTCCTTTTGCTGAAAACCCCCTCTGGCTGCTGTGCATATAGCTACAATGTTGTGCCTGGTCGTTTTTAAGAACTTCTTAATTTTAACCAGGTTTTCTTTTTGAATGAGGGAATCAGTTAAGAAATCAATGTACAAAAATAAAATGTGTCTTTTTCATTTCTCTTCTGATAGAGAAAAAATACCTGTAATCCTGCAAAATATAATGCTTATAGTAAGCAATTTATATAGTCAGCTTTTTCTAAACAAAATAAGAATACTTGCCTGCAAATGTGTTTTACACAATGCATGGAAGCAGCTGAAATATTTTCTTATTCTCTGAAAAATTCTTTTTTTAGCAGCATGTGAGAAAATGTGGTGTGTACTGACCTTTTTTGCTTTAGAATTATTTTCACAATGATGAAATGAAAACTCTCCTTATAATATACAAATCAGAGGTCAGGATTTCACTAGTTCCCCCTCTAACTAATTCCACGGATAAAAATATGCGTTTAGGACATTACAATATAGTCTAGCAGTGAAACTTTAACTTTCTTTCAGATTCAGGGGTATTCTTTACTTGTTGGAAGTACCATTTAAAAAATTAAAAATTTACTTATAAACATGGTGAAAGGTAAGTATATAGTAGGTAAATCTGAGGTAAAGTGGGATGAGAGAGTGCCACTGCACTCAACAAAATAAGAATGCACTCATATAAATACAAGCAATCAAGGAAGAACATTTTCAAGAAGTTACTATCCCTTAGCAGAGATACTGTAAAGGTTGTTATAAATACAGTGATAATTTAAGGTAGATAATTTTATTTTGCAGCCTCAGTAGATTAGAGGCACACATACTCATTTAATAGGTATCAGTGTAAAGGAACAAAGCTCCTAAGATAGATGAAGAAGCCATAAGATATTAACTTTGTCATTTGCAATTGCGTGACTCTTTGTGCCCTCACAGGAGGATAGGAACTTCTACCATTATGAGTAGAGTAGGGTCAACGATGTTGTTTGTATTATTTTTCCTTCCTAGTACTTCTAATACTTAATTTATCTTCTGCATAGCCCTAACTGCATCTATTTTAACCTAAGATATGCATCCATGAGCTCATTTTTAGAATCAGATTGCACAGTTGTAAATATTTGGGAATCAGCATGACTTACAAAGCTCATATTAGCAGCTATTTGAAAGCAATGTTGAATAAGTTCTAAATTTTCCCCTGTAGCCCTGACTACAGCATTCCCATGTGTCCCACAGGAAGCAGTGTAATATTTCTCATCTCACTAGTTTCATGTCATGCAGATTCTTTAAACACCCAAAGGCTGGTTTACTAACTTGATGATGAAGATGAACAGGGTAACAAAGGCTGTAATACTGCATCAGTTAAAGAGATGTCATTCAGTAAACTTTTGCCTGAAGGCAAGAATGTCATTGACAAGTTCTGTGCTGTCATGAACCAGTGATGCTCTGCTGCACAGCACAGTAAAGCTTGAGACAGATTCTGGGTATAATCTTCAGACCATCCCTAATGAAGATCTTAATAGTTGTTCGTATGGCAAGATGGTGATTGGTAGGAGAGGACTTCGTGCTGCCTGGCTGCCACTGAACGACAGGGGAAAAAAAATTGCACAATTTCCTGGAAATAAGCATGTTTCCAGCACGGCTGAGTGGACTGCACCTGGGATTAAATCTGAACTGAAATAGTCAGAATCAAGCTTTAACAAAGAGGAGCCTCTATTCTGCCATTTGCCACCAGCCCCTTTTTAATTCTGTGTGACTAGAGGAGTCAGTATTGGAACGAATTTTCTCCTAATATTATCAGCTCACTGCTGGCGTTTTTCATGAAACTATTTTAATTGCTTAAAACTTGCATTTCAATTTCTCATAAATACTGCCTAAAATCAATTCGGTGTCAGACAACATCTGCAACATTCACTGCAACTGGTTCCCAGAAAAATAGTTAATTCTTAAAAATGTTAATAGCGTCAGACTTTAACTGAATGATTAAATAATCAAAATTTTTAATTTACTCCCCCTGCCTCCCTTCAAAAAGTTTTAAGACAGGTTGACCTGTCAAGAGCAGCATTGCTACTGATCCAGCTGAGGCAGAGAAGGAGTTTGTATATCCTCATTATTACCATAATTGGCATCTGGAATCTGTTCAAAAATTCTGATTTACTTTGTAGCAGAGGATTATGGCTGAATTTGGAGTACTTTATGGTCTACAGAGGCTTGTGAAATTCAAATATATAAACTGTCAGTTAAACATTTCATGAAAAGCCCTACCTTCTACTAATCCAAAGAAACATGAACAAGTGCTTGAGGGGATGAAAATCCACAATATGTTTTGGTAGCTAACCACTTATAGAAACATTAACATTCTTGGGCAGGTTTGCTCTCTGAGCTTCTGAAGTAACTTTGGAGCCAGCAGGATTCAGTTTATAGCAGATTTCCAACACCCTGAAAAAAAATATTCAGTCAGAAGTGTCTAGTTTTTATGAATTATTAATGTTGGCTTTCTCTACTTTTTTTCCTTAGTTTTGCTTTTGTGTGCCTGTTCAGCTAAGAAATTCAATAGACTGATAGAGACATGAATAGATATGCTAATTAACACCAAGGCTAACCTTTAAAGTTCCTTAAAGCTGTCAGCTTTCAATGAAATATTTTCATTTTTCTTTCTCTGAACTGGAATACAAACATTATTTGTACACTTGGTGCCAGCAGGGGTGCCCCCAGGAATCAGCTTTTAAGATTTTTTCATCCTGGAAAACAGTTTAAGAAAGGTGTCAATTTTACAATCCTCGTTTATAGTCCCTGTCATGGGAACGTGTTCATGTTTGTGCCAGTAGCTTCCCTCACTTCTCATTACAATTGTCATCTAAACAAGCTATGGAGATTTGAATACCTTACACATTGTCCTCATGAAATAGAAAAATATGAAATGGGAGAAAAAGAGAGTAAAAGGGAGGCTTGGAGACCTGAGATGCTACACTAATATGTGTATTGAATGTAGAAGGAAAATTTCTTCCATTTAAACAAGAATTCAAAAGCATTTTTGATAAGCTGAAAAAAGGGAAAATTCATTTTATAATTCCCACTTAACTCTTCTGATAAGTTGTTCCTTCTAAAGATTTCAATGCATGAGAAAAAGAAAAGCATCTTTACAACCCAGCAGTTAATGTGTCATATCCTTTCTGGTCATTGCTAAATATAGATAGCCATGCAATCAAAGTATTTGATAGGAGAAACTAAAGAAAAATCAGTATTTTTCCTATTTGTCCGAGTCAGATATCAAAATACAAGAAGTAGAAGCAACCAGAAGCCTTTACCTTTCTTCTATTTTTCCCTTTCCTCCTTTTTTACAATTGAGTTACAACAATCACTAAACCTCACCCAAGTTCAACACCGTGATTTCTGCATTCCTGTTCAGATGAATAGGTACTCTGAAGCTAAATTCACAAACAGTTTTGAGGTTTGAAGTCACTCTGTCCTGTGAGGAACTCAGGCAGAGCTGTTTTGAAAATACCAATACTTTAGGTATATTCCAAATTGCAATTACAAAACTTGGATGGAAGCCTGAACTTTTGTCATAAATAAGCACTTCTGTTCACATTCAAAAATACACTGCCTAAAGCAGCTACAACTTGGATCTATTTTACTTGATTTGGGCATAAAAATTTGATCTTTGAAATACAGAGTTTGTACACAATCATTGTGCTAAAAAATATACATTATTATTATCTCAGCAGGGTAACTACATCAGAAAACTGATTTTAGCAGTATATTTTGGCAGGTATATTTTCAACGTATAACTTACTTGATTTTGATCATCTTTAGGCACAGCAACTGGGCTTCCTAAGACCAGGTGCTGTAAAGGCCTTAGATACCAACACATCTGTCAAGGGCCAAGGTAAAGGCCTGAAGCAGCAAGTAAATAGACTGGAAAAGTGAAAGGTAACAGTAAGCATTCCCTGACCCCCCCACAAACTATGTGGAGTCGTGCATCTGCAGATATTTTTATGTTGGCTTCTGAGAAAATTATTCAAAATTGAATCCTGTCCTGGCTCTCTTGTAATTTGATAAGCAATCAGCAGATTCTGCAGAAATTAAAAACCTGCTTTTACACTATGTATGTGACACAGTGATCGCATTCAATCCATGAACTGTGCCGTAACATGAAAATGCAAAATATATGTGCTATATTACATAAGGAAAAGAATCTCAGGAATAAAATGCTTGTCATACCAGTCATTTTAAAGATATCCTTCAAATTTTATTTCTTCTGTACATAGGAAGATTCAGTGAGACAGACCTCAAAGAAATTAAGGTTCTTCTCATGTTCATGTAATAAATTGATGTCACCTTCACGGCAGTTCATAGCCTTACTATTGAAGTAAAATAAAGGTTTGAAAACAAAAGTTAGGTAATATTCACTTAGCTGCCTTCCCACCATTATTTGTATCACAAAAGCTCCTCTATCTGCACAATTTGCACTGTATCTGATGCTCAGGTCAAGTTTGTTGAGTAATTTTCTCTTGATCATTCCTTCAAAATAATGAAGAAATATTCTTTCTTAGGCAAGTATGATGTTTTGCTATGTGTTTGGCAGCTACTTCAAATGACTTACTTACAAACAACTTCCTGACTTTCAGTTTCCTCAGCTTTATTGTGGTTAGTTGAAAAATCTGGAAAACGTACCTATCTTTGCATAAGTGATATCCAGTAAACAGCTAATCTATCTGAATGTACGATTAGTTACCTCAGTAGAAATTTTTTCTTCTTTGTCCCACATATTTCCTCTACTTCAGAATGACCACCTCAGTCCAAAACAGTAAACCCCAACCTATTTTGACTGCAATTGACACAAGCACCTTTTAGGAACTAAGTCTGGGTTGCAATATCCAGTCTTTCTAGAGATACTGAGGTGTTGTGTGAGACTTTATTAATATTTTTTGTAATGAATATAACTTAATCCATATGAATATAACTTAATGTAATTTAATAACTTTCCACCTTGAGTAATATTTAAAAATTTTGTAAAATATTGCATTAGGTAACTGATTAATAATATTTTCTAGGTAGTTATCTCTTATTTTCTTCTTTTATATATAGAACATAAAAAAAAAGGCAACAAAACTAGACAGTATTTTTCAAGAATGCAAAGGTAAATGTTGCCACTTTTATAATAATCTTAGCATTTCAGGGTTGTGGCCAATTTTGTCTTTCAACTTTATTTAATATTAATGTTATCAAAAAATGACATTTTGCATTATGCTCTTTTGTCTAAAGAGTCATACAAGGCTGAAAATAAGATACTACTCTTTGAAAGATGAGAGAATCTTCAACAAATCCCACATAGTGCCAAAGATTGAACAAGGTCATTAAAATAACTTCATTTCCCTGGTAACAGAGTAGGAGAAGAAACAGGATAGAACTGACCAAGGGTTTATCATAGTGCAGCTCATATTATTGCACCAGAGGAATATAAGCATATTTGAAAATAAAAGCTACACTTCTTTTCTATAATCCATTCAAAGTATTAGAACAGATTGACAAAACTCATAAGACAGAAAATCTGTACAAAGACAGAAAAATTGTTTAACAAGACCACACACTAGCCAATTGGACAGCAGGAACATATTGAGCAACCTTGAAAAACAAACTTCCACATTGTGACCCTTTTGAATCACTACATCAAACAGTCAGAAATTAAACACATGGCATACATTTAAAACACCCACACTGCTCTTCCCAATGAAAAGTGTAAAAGACTATGCAACTCCTTTACAAAACATAAATGTAACCTCTTAATGTAAAATTATAAATTCCTAAGTTAGAAAACACAGCCTGCTATTTTTCTAAGTTGAGTAAGATAAACATGACACCATGTCCTCATTTATTATTTCAGTTTAGTTAACCACTGTGGCTTTTATAGTTATTATTTTTACATATGCCCATACTTTATTTTAGGGAAAGGGTCTCATACCTACAGTCAGTCAGATATTTGAAGTTGTTGATAATTCTCTAATAGGACTTTAACTCTTGGCTTTCCAGAAACTATTCAAAGCTATACGAGGTAGGAAGTGGTTAACAGTGAGATGAATAAGTCATAAATTCGTAAAATCCAACACTGTTGTGGAATGTTGCAAAATCACATCTATATACGGAGAGAGAGAGAGAGAGGATTCAAGTATTCTCTCTCCCATTCTGCTGCATTTCTGCAAGTCTCTAGACCACGGTAGTGACCAAAGATATAATTCTAAAGGACTGCAGCCCTTGTTCTTTTCTACTCCAAAAGAGAATTATTTCCTTGTTCTGTAGAATTTACACAAGACATTATCTCCAGAAAGAATAAGCTGAGAACAGACTTGTCAAAACTGAATAATCTCATCCCACTCTCCTTTTCTCAACCCTTCCACATCTGCTCATTTCTGTGAGGCTACCCCACTTGTTTTGGATTCTGGTTGCTCACCTTCTAGGGAAGCATTGAGCTTTGAGAGTTTGTTCTTCCTGCTAGAAATATCATTAAAAGAAAATCACAGAGTTCACCTCATTAATTTGTGAACGGGAATTTGGGCTCAAGCTGAAAACTTGGAAATAGAAATTGCTGGTTTACTATGCATAGTTATGATTACCAATTTTCAGGTCCCACAGTAATCTTCTCCTACAAGTTCCAGATGGGGACAGTATTGGAATACTGTCACTCTAATATAGAATTCACCAGGTTAGTAAATCATCATAAAACCCTACACATACTTAGTTCTCAGAAAATATACCACATTGGGGGAGGCAATGTATAAATAAATATATTGCACTTAAACTCCATTGCAGCTGTGCAACTTCATATAGCAGATGACAAGAATAAGCAGAAATATTTGATTGCTTAAATGCTGCTGGCATTTGAGATATTCAAGAAATTGCCTATTCACTTAATTCTCTTGTTAACTCTGACCTTCCAGACGTTCATTTCAAATCAAATTATGTTATTCTGATCACGCTATCAACATCGACATTTCTATTAAAAAGAAAACTCATTTATTTGACAAAATCTAAGCATTAAGATATCCAATCCCACATGCTTTGTACCCCTCTAGTGTGTTAAATGGTATGATTTGTTATCACTCACAATGTATATAAGAGTTATACTTTTGCAATTGATATGGACATGGTTGCAACAGTCAAGAGAGATGAGATTAAAGGATGAAAGTGTTCAATATCAGTAGCTGAAAAAAATCCACATTAGAAGAAACTGTATTCTTTTTTTTTCTCTTCCATAAACCTACTGAGTCATCATCCTTTCTGTAATAAAACTTCATGCCTGTAGTGAACAGTCACAGAACAAGGTGGAGCAAGTGTAGGAAGAGAGGAATAGACTGCCAATTAAGAAAATTATGAATTATTTTGCTAAGTAGGGCTGTATTGCTAGAAGAGAGATTTGGTACTTGGTTCATAAATGAAAAACCTAAATAATGTTTCTGAACATGGACAAAGAGGAAGCCAAATTTCCAGGAAACCTTGGGGGGAAAAAAAGGAAAAAGCGTAAGTTAGAGGAAGGTATCACCAAACCAGCACAATAACATTGAATAAGCATCCGTGCCAGTAGCTGAGCTCTCTGTAGTGAACGGGACAACCTATGTCAGTGAAGATAGGAGGACTTTCCATGTGAAATAAGCTATGGAATTTGAGTTCAAGGCCAAGTGTGGTGTTTTGAATTTGGCTGGATGCCAGGCAACCACCAAACCACTGTACTGCTTCCCATCCAAGCTGGACAGGGGAAAGAAAATCAGATGGAAACCAGTCCATAGGTTGAGATAAGGAAGTTTGCTAAAGCAGAAGAGAAGTTTGCACATGCATAATCAAAGAGGAAAAAAGTAATTATTCTCTACTTTATATCAGCAGGTGATATTCAGTATTCAGCCACTTCCTGGGAAGCTGGGCTCCAGCGTGAGTAGAGGTTGCTCAAGAAGGTAAATATTGTAAATAAAAAGTGTCCCCCTTCCTCCTCCTCCCCTTAGTTTTATATCTGAGTGACATCACATGGTATGGAGTGTCCCTTTGACCAATTTGGGTGAGCTGGCCTAGCTGTGTCCCCTCCCAGGACCATGCTGAGAGACATGGCTGGTGCTGTGCCAGAGTTGCTCAGCAGTAGCCAAAACACTGCTGTGTTATCAATACCTTTCCAGACACCAATGCAAAGCACTGAGAGGCTGTTGTGGGAAAATTAACTCCAGCTCAGCCAGAACCAACACATCACATCAACAACTCTGTATTCTGATGGTGTTTGCACTGGAAGGCAGATAAATTCCAATCTGAATAATTATCTTCTGAAGAAGATAATTCCAAAAATTCTCAAACTATAGTTTCAATTAAGTATGGTGGCAATCTTCCTGCCTTGTCTCAAAGAGTAGAGTACGATGGCAAACAGCTACTCTGTTCCACCTAAGGAATGACTGCATTTCACTTACCAGAAAAGTGAATTGCTTAGTGATCCTTATTTTCTTCAGAATAATTTTCAAAGAGTTAGATTGGTCTTGTAAATCACTTCAAAATTCTACCTACAAAACACACAGCTTCAATTTACACCAATACATAGATGTACCAGGTAAATATACAAGTCAGAACAAAAACACAATAGATACCTGTACAGATATTTTACCTAGAAGGATATTATACTGCATACCAATGCATATTATTCAGTTTTAAATTCCTAGATGTAAAGAGGAAAACCACCAACTTACTCGAGGAAAATTCCATGTAAAAAACTTCAAAGCTACATATCAAATTATTCCAATGGATATAAGTATAGAGATGTCTCAGCAGACTAATAAACTGTAACAAAATACTGCCTAACCCAAATAGCAAAATTTATACATATTTCAGTTCCTATATTATCTTTATCATACTCCTTTTGCATAGGGCAGCAAGAAATCTAATATACAGAGGTTAATTTAGGTAAAAACTAACACAATCCATAATTGCATTAGCACCTATTAAGAGCCATTGTTCATGGAAATTTTAATGATACATTGCAGAGAGAATAAAAGCAGATGATTAGGAAAAAAATTGTTTCGATGTATGCTGACAGGACTGCTGAGCGTAATTATACATTTCTAGGGCAACCTGTTTGGAGTTTACTCCATAATTTTATGTAAATTTCGAATTACTTCATTTTTTTCAGATTAAATGCTAATATGTTATTTCATTTCTCAGTTGAATTGCAGGAGTACTAATGGACACCGACTGGAATTGATGAAACAGGCATCAGATAAAAGTCTAGAAGCAATTCAGAATGACAAACTTTTAATTCATTGTTTCCTACTACCACATTTTTATTCCTGAACAAGGTGCCAAAATTTTCAATCGGTTACTAGATATTAGCTGCATTATATACATTGAGAGCAAAAATCTATTCCAAGGAAAATATTCTTTTGGGAGAAGTATTTTATTTTTCTCATCCTTTTCCTCATTTATTCACTGCATGATGCAGGCTTAACTCAGCTTATACAGCTTCATGTAATACACTTGCAGTAATCTGTACAACATAAAAAGACAACTAGAAAAAAAAGAAAAATCAAATACTCTGAAGACAAATATGCGGGATCAGAGCTGTTGAAAAACCTGCCTGTTTAGATTTGCCAAGGTTTCAGCAAATTATACCACTGAAATCTTGTGAAAGCCAGTGGATTCTTCATTAGATTCACACTGGAAGACAAAATAAGGCAAACTTTCAGGTTATGTACGTGAAAACAAAATGAATAGAAAAAGAGAGGCAGGCAGAGAGGCAGGCAGGCAGGCAGGCAGGCAGGAAGGAAGGAAGGCAAGAAGGAAGGCAGGGAGGAAGGAAGGAAGGGAGGGAGGAAGGGAGGGAGGAAGGAAGGGAGGGAGGAAGGGAGGGAGGGAGGAAGGGAGGGAGGGAGGGAGGGAGTCACTTTGCACCTATTTTCTTCAACTCTTTTTAGCTCGTGACCTCTTCTTCAAACTCCTTCATCCTCCATACTGGGACTAAATATGCTCAAACTGAGGATGGATCACCACTATGTGCAGCCTGACAGGAAGCTCACACTCTCACATCCCACTAGAAGGGATATGTAAGCTTTCGTTAATGATAGACATCATTCTTATTTCTCCATATCTGCCTTGTTTTACTCGCCCTGTTGTTGTTCTGAGGGGATGCAGAGAGAAAGAAAAACCCACAGCAGCAGACATGAATTTCTCCTTAGTTTTTTGATAGTAAGATGTTCCAGACCAAGAACAACAGATCCCTATAACCCGAATATTTTGTGGGACCTTACAAACAAGCCTTTCAGCAACACAAATTTGATTACCATGGGCAAGCTTAAGAGGTCTGAGTTATACCTTAACAAAAAGCTACTGTCAGGAAAATAAGACTTTAAAAACTGTGAAATACTAGACTACAAGAAGACACTGTGTGAAGCTTCCTGAGCAGATGCTGAGAGGGAAGAACAGTCAGCTGTTCTTTAGACCTTTTTGAAGAAAGGTTTGATCAAAGCCACTGGACAAGAAGGTGGTTGGGAAGTGTCTTTGTGCTGAAACACTGATTTCTTGACTTTGCCTTACAACCGTATGCTTCTGATCTTTCCCAATTATGGGCTTATCTTTCTTTCCCTTCTTGCTACAAATTAATCGAAGAATCTTATCTGTCCCTGTAGCAAACAAGTGAGATTGTGGGGTTTAAAGACTCTCTAGGTTGAATTATCTGTATTACTGGAAGAGAGATGAAGAAGTTAAGCTAGTTTGATAAATTATAACAGTGAACTGGTAAGCAAGTGTACAAGTGTAACTGTGATACCTTCTGCAAAATAATAAAATAATTTCCCTTTAGCAAGTAAATTTTAAAATAAATAAAATCAGCAGCTTAGTCATTAATGGTGACAACTGCTCAGTAAATGGAAAAATGGCTTTGCTTCCCTAAACCATATTTTTTATCTTGCAACATGGGGTGGATCTGTAGCTAAAGCTCCACAAAGAAATCTAGCTTTCTCCAGCAATTATTTCCAAGAAATGTGCCACTTACATGATCCTAGAATTTATCATCATGACTATAAAACATGGCTAAGAGACAGTACCTGAAAATGGAAAAAGAAAAAAAATAAGAGGACAATTTTCTATTCTTGTTGCATTTTTTTCGTATTTAATATAATATGATCCTAAATAAAGGAAAATATTGTTTATATACAAAGCCTCTTTTGATGGAATTAATTTCAATTTAATTTTCAATTTAATTATATTCAGTTTTGAATAATTTCCCATTAGAAAAGTCGTGTTTATTGTTATCACTACAGCCTCATAACAGGTATTTCTACTTAAACTTCCTACCTGTACTTCTTACTGGTTTCCACATGTAGTTATCTTTTTTCTTTAATTCAGTCCCTACTGTACTTCACAGACTACTTTATTCTAAGCAGTAAAGAATATTTTTCATTTAGTCACAAAGATGACGGCTTTATTAGTATGGCAGTTATTGTGGACCTTATAGAAAATCAATTATCGGTGAAACTCTTTGTGTAACTGATCAAACAAAAAAGCTTCTCTGCCAACCAGTAGGCAGATGATTGATTGGTTTGAGTGAGAACACATGCCAGAAGAAGATAATGTTCCTAGGACCTTAAAATCCACAAATAACATTTTGAATTATTGAATTATTTCATTAATAGTCACAGTCACAGTATGGAAAAAAAGCCAAATACTGATTTTATACTCTAAATTGTACATCACAAGCTGTCAAGCATTTATTTGGGACTGGCATAACGTATGTTGAGAGAAACTGATGTCTATGGTTAATTTCTCTATAATATGCTTATGCCCTTTTTTTACTTTTCCTCCTCATTCCTGAATCTTTATCACAATACAAATTAAAATAAAGTTCTTGTTACATTTTAAATTCATAAATCATTCCTCTGTATTTGCCACTTTGATCTTTCCCTCTTTGTACCTTATGTGTCCTTCAGGCAGAGAGTCATCCAACAAACAGCGAATAGCATGCATATCCAAAAGATCTTCTAGTCCATCTTCCTTTATGGTCATAGAATCAGCTATGTTGGTGATATCTAGATGAGAGATATGGTCTTTAACCTATTTAACAATAATCAAAAATCTTCACAATTTCTATAATATGTTGGTTTTTTATGACATCAAATCTGAACTTTTCTCAGTCCAATGCTAATCTGCTCTTTCCTAGTCTGTCCTTTGTGAACTTGTGGAAGAGAACTCAGGAATATGAAAACCATCACTTCCCTTAGCCTTCCTTTCTGTGACCTAAACAGACAATGTGCTCCAATGTCTGATCACACAACAAAAAAACACAGAATTTTAAGCTTAAATGGAATTATTTTATTCAACTTTTACTATTTATGTGGTGTCCTGCCAGTGGGCACAACTGAGAAGAGCTTTGCTCTATCTTCTTTGAACACTTCCATCAGGTATCTATGCACTCTGCTAGGATTCCCCTAAATTTTTATCTCCAGGCTGAAGAGTAACAGGTCTCTTGACTTCTCAGTATGTCAAATACTCCAAAGCTTTAATGTTTGTGACCTGATTTGAATTTACCAGAGTCACTGCTGGATGTCCATATGTTTCTTGTACCTGGGAGCCAAGATCTGGACACAGCACTCTGGTGTGTCTCACAAGAGAGGAGGGATTATCTCCCTCTACCTGCTGGTGAGTCTTATCCTAATGGAGCCCAGGAAGTTGTTGGCCTTCTTTTCCAGAGGAGTGCATTGCTGGGTCATGGTCCACTTGTTCACCAATATTCTAGGTTCTTTCTCTGTTAGTTCCTTACCATTTAAGTAGCCCCTGTCTTGTATTTGTGGATGGATTTATCTTTATTCGGGGTCAGGACTTTACGTTTCCCGTTGTTGAATTTCATGAGGTTCCTATCAGCCCATTTTTTCAGCCTGTTGGCATCTCCATGGATGGCAGCACCAGCCACTTCTAGTTGTGTATCATCTGCAGACTTTCTGAGGGTGTACTCTACAATAGCATCCAACTTATTAATATAAATAAGCAGTACTTTATCCAGTATTGACATGTGAGACACAGTACAAGGGATAAGGATTCTGATTAGTGGCCTCCAGCTGGACTTTGGGCCACTGATTAGAGCCCTTAGAGCCTCTCAGTTCATCCACTTTTCAGTGGACCTCAAGATCTACTTACCTACTTGATATTTCCTCAGTTTGTTATGAGACAGTGTTAAATGCTTTCATTTCCATTTGTGATCAGCTATATCTAACTGATATCCCAATCTTTCTTGTATTTAATAGTTGCATTCTCCAACTTTTCCCATCTTGTATGTGTGCAGTTGATCATTTCTGCCCACTGATTTGCACCTTAGATTTTCTAGCTGTTCTTTCATGCTGACAGAGGTGCATTGGTTTCAGGCCAAAATCACAGGACAGGCTTGCCTTTCAGTCACAATTCTGGAAAAAAAACCCAAAAGAAACAGAAACAAAAAGCAAAATAAAAGAAAGAAACAAACAAACAAAACCCCCCAACATATAAGAAACCTCAAAAATATTCAGATGCACTATAATACAACCACTACTCACAAGTGCTGTAAATCAAATGAGTACAGCTACAGACACTGTCATTTGCTGTCATTTTGAACCTGTCAGCATTTCTGCTTCCTCTGAACAGCTTGGATGGCCACATCTCCAGAGCTCAAATGTGACATACAAATTGCCAGCCAGGGCACTATTTTCTTTTAAAAGCTCCAGTGGATTTGTTATAATGGACTTACCCAGGGGAAAGCTCTGTTTCCCAGTTCAGTAAAATGAAAGAGTTAAAAAGTGTTCACTCATGGATATGCGTTAGGAATAAACCTCCTACCAGGCAAAACATTATGAAGGAAGACAGAGTGACAGAGGATTTCAGTGACAGAAAGCTGCATGTAGAAACTCAGCAGCTCCTGTGTGCATTTAGCTTTGTACCTACTATTTTTGCCTTTTGTGGTGGTAGGACTCTGGCTGGATGCCAGTTGCCCACTAAAGCCTCCCTATCACTCCCCTTCTCAGCTGGACAGGGGAGACAAAATATAAAAAAAGGTTCATGAGCTGCAAAAAGGATGGGGAAGGTTTACTCACTGACTACCATCACAAGCAAAACAGACCCCCACTTGAAAATACTAACTCAATAAAAACCAGAGGAGCATAATGAAAAGTAAAACAAGTCTAAAATACACCTTCCCCCTTACCTCTCCCTCCTTCCTGGATTTATTCCTGATAACTTTATTCCTGATTCTCTACCTGAACCCCCTGCAGCAGTGTAGGGAGATGGCATATGAGAGTTATAATAAGTTAATTACATGTTGTTTCTGTCATTGCTTTATCTTCAGTGAGAGGAGTCCTTCCCCTGCCCCAGTGTAGGGTCCCACAGACAGGGAACTTCCCTGACAGAAAAAAGCCCTCCACAAACTTCTCCAAAATACATCTTTCCCACAGGCCACAGTTCTTCATTAACTGCTCCAGCATGGGTCCCTTTCCACAGAGTGGAGTTCTTCAGGAATAGACTGCTCAAGTCTTCTAAGTCTCCTGTGATGTCACAAGTCCTGCCAGCAAACCTGATCCAGTATGGGTTTTTTTATGGAGCCACAGGTTCTGCCAGGAGCCTGCTGTGGCATGGACTTCCCATGGGAGAGCATTCCCTCAGGCATCCACCTGCTCTGTCGTGGGGCTCTTCCATAACTTCACACAAGGTGCAGGGGAATCTGCTCCAAAACCTGCACATCTCCTCCCCTTCCTTCTCCACTGACCTTATGTCTGCAGACTGCTTCTCTCATATATTCCCATTCCTCTCTTCTCTGGCTGCACTCCTTATGCATAATAATTTTTCCCCCTTAAATATATTCTCATAGGGGCATTACTACCATTGCTGATTGTCTCAGCTTTGGGCAAAGTTGGGTTTGTCTTGGAGCCACAGACATTGGCATTGGCTCTGTTGAACATGAGGGAGGCTTCTA
This sequence comes from Sturnus vulgaris, assembly GCF_052056855.1. Taxonomy (NCBI): domain Eukaryota; kingdom Metazoa; phylum Chordata; class Aves; order Passeriformes; family Sturnidae; genus Sturnus; species Sturnus vulgaris. The sequence continues at coordinate 45,610,408 of NC_142283.1, forward strand.
GCAGCTTCTCTCAGAAGCCACTCCTGTAGCTTATGAGACGAGATGCTAGAGACAATATGAGACAAGATGCTAGAGACAGGGAGAAGATCCATCCACAGGTTTGTGGCTATCATATATACCATAAACTTAGCAGATTCACAAATCAGGCTCATTTCAATACTTCCCAAAGAATAAGGGAGGAAAATTTCTCTCAAGTGTATTTTTTTCCAATTTCTCAACAGAAACAAAACACCAAACCCTTGAACTTCTTGGTTAAGTCTGTATGATGATTTAAGCAATGAGGGAAAGTGTGGTATTTTTCTGTAATACTTAAAAAAATACATCCCAATTGGTCCATGAAAAGGACTGAAGAACTGTTTAATGGTGATGCCATTTATGGCACAGAAGCAATGTTCTTCCATGTATTCAGACCCACATAGCTGCAACACATCTGTGTTGTGGCTCAGTGAAAATTTCATCAATACTGAGCCTCCAGTGACTTAAGGTATTCCTATTAGTAGGTTTCCTCTCCTGTCTAGACGAACTGTATAAACCTGCAGACTTCTGAGCAGAGACTATCCCATCTGTGATGTGAAGATAGACATTTGTCATTTTTCCGGACAAGCCTTATAATATCTCTCTGTTTTCTAACAGTCAGTAGACTGCCTCTGGACCAAAACTGTTGATTCTGAAAAATAACATTTCACAGCCAGTTAGGTTGCAAAGTAAAGCAAACACCTTCCCGTATTACAGTACATATTTTAATAATCAATAGATATGCAACAGAACTATACACAGAAACTGGTGTTTACCAAATGTAATGCACATAAATTTGAGAGGGCTTGCAGGTCAAGGCAGATGCTCTATCTTCTATCAGGTGCACTTCTATTAACAGTTATGACATACCTCCAATCACTATGGAAAGAAGACTCTCCAAACCCTAAGTACTAGCCATCCAGTACAGACTCTCCATCGCATTTTTCAAAGAGACTGAAACAATAACCCTCAAACAAAACTCTTAAGCTCATTTCACCAAGCCTTAACACAAATATTATCTCAAGTCATCTGCACTAACTATTAATCTATTTAAATCATGATACTGAAAAGAGCAGTATTATCCTGTCACTTGTGGAAAAACTGCAATAGACGGGTTGTAGAAAAGAGTAAGATGATAGAAATTATGCTGACTAGATCCTGAACAATGAACAGTGAACTAGTAGGGTGGAAGGGAAGAAAAGCCAGAAAGGCTGCACTTTTTACAAGCTTGAAAAGGCTAGAAATCATCTTTCAAACCTTGAGAAATATTAAGGATATAAATAAGCTAACGCCTCCTGCTGAGAGAGGACAGCACATTACCATCAGACCTGACACTGCAGCCCGCACTGCCACCCACAGCCTAGCAGTTCCTGGTACTCAAGACAACATTTCAGGGACATAGTCTCTCATGAATTTCTTTGTGGGAGGTGATTCACCTCCTGGCCCTTGAAGCAGAGCAACTAATGCAGTTTAATGAAAACTGCAAACACCGTTTAGCAGCTTGGGGATTCAGTTTTTTCAGAGTGTGGAAACACTGACTGAACCACTATTTCCCTTGTGGGGTTTGCTGAGGGTTTTGGCAGGAATCTGGTGATATTTCCATTTCAGTCCAACTCATATTCCTTGGCAGCTGGGCCTTGTAAAAGCCCAAGAAGCTTCAACTTGATCAGACTGGAGGTTAGGGTGCCTTAGAAAAGGCTAAATTGGATTGCTGCACTATGTTAATAGCCAAAGGACAAGCCTCTGCCTAGCTTTCACAGTGTCACTTAAGCTTTTACTTAAGAAAATATTCCTGAGGGAAATGAGGGAAATGTCTATTCTCAGTCTTTGCAGCTCTGATATTAGTCCTGAGCCTGAACAGTTCTCCTTTGGTCCATTTGACTTGGCACTGAAAGCCTTCTTTGCGTCACTCTTCAAGACTGGTTATCCTCAAGGCAACTGGTCCCCTGAACTGATAGACAGGGACAGGAACTAGATTAGATCCCCTGTAATTCAGGAGGAAGTAACTGGTGACTTGCTCTACCACTTAAGATGCTCAAAAACGTCTGGGGCCATATGGGGTTCACCCGAGGGGACTGAGCGAGCTGGCAGAGGAGCTTACCAAGCCACTGTCCATTTATCACCACTCCTGGCTATCTGGTGAAATCCCAAATAACTGGAGATGTGTCAATATAATGCCCATCTACAAGAAGGGTCAGACGGAGGATCCAGGCCTGTCAGCCTGACCTCAGTGCCAGGGAAGTTTATGGAGCAGATCATCTTGAGTGCAATCACATAGCATGTAAACGGCAACCAGGAGATCAGGACCAGTCAGAAGAGGTTTAGGGAAGGCAGGTCTTGCCTCACCAACCTTATCTCCTTTTATGACCAGGTGGACCTGCCCAGTGTATAGGGAAGACTGTGGATGTTGTAAAGTACATTAGTAAAGTCTTTAATATTTTAATACTGTCTCCTGCAGCATACTCCTGAAAAAGCTCACAGGCCAGGCAGGCAATGGCTTGAACAAGTGCTCTCTTTGCTGGGTTAAAAACTGGCTGGGATAGCTTGGGCCAAGCAGTGTTGCTGAATGGAATCACATTCAGCTGGTGGCCAGTCTCTGGAGAGTTCTGCCAAACTGGGTCGGGCTGTTAAAAGCCCTTATTAATGACTTGGACAAGGGGATCAAATGTGCCTTCAGAATGCTGATAGATAACTATAAGTTGAGTGGGAATGCTGATCTGCTGGGGGTAAGAAGGCCCTGCAGAGGGGCCTAGACTATCTGGATCAATGTGCTAAGGCCAGCAGTGTGAGATTCAACAAGTGAAGTGCCAGGTCCTGCACTTTGGTGAAAACTACCCCATGCAGCCCTACAGGCTGGGTGCAGGTTGGAAGGGGGTTCAGCAGAAAAGGACCTGGGCATGCTGAAAACGAGTCACCGTGTACCCAGGTGGCCAACAAGACCAGCAGCATCCTGGCCTCCATCAGAAATCGTGTGGACAGCAGAACCGGGGCAGTGATTGGCCTCATGTCAAGTACTGTGTTCAGTTCTGGGCCCATCACTACAACAAAGATATTGAGTGAGGTGCTGCAGCATGCCCAGAGAAGGGAAAAGAGATGTTGATAGGTCTGGACCACAAGTCCTGTGAGCAGTGACACCTGTGTGGTGTGTAACCTGGAGAAAAGGAGGCTCAGGGGAGACCCTATTGCTCTCTACAAGCACCTGAAAGGAGGGTGTATTGAGGTGGGGGTCAGCCACTTCTTACAAACAACCAGTAAGTAACAGGACAAGAGGCAATGATCTCAAGCTGCAGCAGGGGACTTCCAGCTTGGACATCAGGAAAAACTTTGCCACTGAAAGGGTGGGCAAGTGTAAAAACAGGTCACTCCAGGAGGTGGCAAAGCCATCACAACAGAAGTGTTCATGAGCTATTGGACATGGCATTTAGCAGTCATGCTTACTTGGTGTGATGGTGTTCAGTCAAAAGTCAGGCTTAGACATCTTTTCTCACCTTGATAATTCTATGACTTCATAATTCTATGATTCTGTGATTGCCTATATTGTTTTCTTTACAAACAGACAAAAGGAAAGGGTTATCCTATGTAAGAATCAAGGGAGAGTACCTCACTGTCTTTACCCTTTTCCAGCATGCACAAACATTAGGCAACACAAAATGTTTAAAAACAAATTTTAAAAGTATGGCTTCATTTCTTAACCAGTTCAGGGTGCTCATACACCTTAACATTGCCTGTGGTACAGGGGTGTTGGATATAAAGAACTAGGCTGACAGAAGACAGTGAAGCTTCTGCTGTAGATTCTATGAGTTGGCAGAAGATGTTGATCACTCCTCCAGCAATGGAAAAAGGAAGAAGTGGCATATGAGATTTCCCTCCTATGGCCTTCTTAATAAACAGGCATGTCCCTCTGCAGTCAATCAGCAGGAAACATCCACTTTGTCTGCTTCATAAAGATCCTTGCTATGTTAAAATAATTTAAGCAAAGAATTCAAGGATTTTGGTTTGGTTTGGTTTGGTTTGGTTTGGTTTGGTTTGGTTTGGTTTGGTTTGGTTTGGTTTGAAGAACAATGCCTAAGGATTATGTTACTTTAATCCTAACCTCATACGGGTGAAAAGTAGAATATTAATCATCTTCCTACAGAAACTTCTGTATGTGTGAGGAAATTTTCCATGAGGAAATTTTCTTGACGTTAGACAGAATTCACCATTAAAAATAAATAAATAAATAAATAAATAAATAAATAAATAAATAATCTAAATTAATAAAAATGGATGTTGTGACTTTTTTTTCAGATTACTTTCACAGAAGCAGAAAATAAACTGTTACTCACACAATGAGGTTAAAAAAAACCCCTCACAAAACAGATAAAGCAGAAATAGAAAACAATTACTAGAATTCATCAGTATGCCTCTACAATTGCCTGACCTCACTTTTGCTGTGCATCTCTTCTCCATATTATATCTTGTGTTTTTATTAACAATATGTTATACACAAAATATTACACGCAGTATAATTTGAGCTTCTAAATGTGTGCTTGGGTAGGATGACTATGTCTATTGAGACTCCTAGATTACTCCTATTAGGGAGTGAATGTCATGCTATTTGTCATCCAAAAGGTAATTTTCTCTAGACTTATATTAAGGTTTCATGTTTTATGATAACCTCTATATTATGTTGATCTGGGCATTTTTCATGAACCCATTCATCAGACAGGTATCTCCAGCAATAACTGCAGCTCTGCAACATTTTACTTGTTTTCAAGATGAATAAGATTTTTTTTCAGCTGCATCAGTAATACCAAAGAGAAATTTGAGTCCCTGTGATCATGCCAGTGAAATTCCATGACAAGCTTTGCACATGTTAATAAGTATATATATGTAGGAGTTAATTTATTGATTTTAGAAAATACCGTATCAGAAGGGAATCATATTTATCCTGGAGTAAATGTTATTCTCTGGCGGCTGTCTTGTAACCACCAATCTCTGGCTGGCACAGAATCCAACACCAATATGTTTAAACAGTGAAGAGACACAAGTGTCTATGATTTTTTATGCAATTCACTATGATACATTTACATGGGTGAATGGCAACTGTGTGTGAAGAGATGATCGTGTTTGAATTAACTGCAAATTCTGCTTTACACCTCGCATAGCATGAGGAGGAGACAGTCCTAAAAAAAAAGTCTTTGCTTGATCTAATTAATAAGCATTAAAACAATTTGCAAGATGTCAGATACTGCTTAGAAATTGTACCAAAGCTTCATAGGATAAGGGTCAGGGACCGGCTCCAAGGATGGCGTACTCAGTGATAATTAACCTTTTGGATTCCTCTTAGATTTCAAAGCAACTTGTGATCCTAATTGAAATTAAATTGAGGGAGGCAGAGAAAGATGGCTCTTGCCAAACTATAAACTGCAATAAAACGCAGCAGATATAGCCATGCACACTAATTTCTTCTTGCAGAGCACTCTGAGGAGCTGATACAGACACTAAATCAAATCCACAGGTTTATCTGACTAGGTGAGACCTCAGCACTCCAGTCAAGAAGCAAAACAGATGAAGACCCTTTTGCCAACAGAATGCATTTCCCATGGATAAAGGGAGCAATTTCCTATTCCCTCAGGTGAATTACTATGCTAGTAATCAGTAAGCCTAACAAAAAATCCCAGCTGCTCTCACCTCAGATGAAGAAAACACAAAAAACTCTAAAAAATCAATCTAACATCTCCTATAGTCTCTAATGTGGAGCAGTCAATTCTTTTCTGCCTCCTCCCCCTTTTTTACATAATAAAAATCTACCATCCCTGTCATCCCCAATATGTCATAAGCCAGCAAGTGTAAATGCAGCCATTCATATAATTTGAATGATAATTGAAAATAAGCGGAAAAGGAGGATAAATTTATCAAACTTGTGAGAATATTCTGGGAAAAAAAGGAATTTCCTGAGGTAACTGTCCTTGACCTGGCTCTTTAATCGAGTGAAATTTCATCACTTTATCTAATATCATGCTTCATGCTTCAGGCTTCCAGCAATTCTATTTTAGTGTGGTCTAATGGGCAGCTGACACATCCACTCAGCACCAGACTGCATAATATGTGCTGACACACTGTGTGGTGAGCACCCTATTGAGAGCTGTTTATTTGTGCCTGGCAAGGAAAAATTTCATCCAATAAAGTCTCTTCATAACAATTTTAGTCTCAGTTTTCAGAGCCTCCACAGGCTCCACATTTCAAGAGGTTCAGAAGCACTTGCGGGGCAATTCAGCCGCTTATTTGGGTGGCTGTACATTATCTGACTTTAGGTGAGAGGTTGTGAAAGCACTGGTTATGGTTGTCTGAAACCTGAATCTAGATAGTGTAATGAATAGTGTCATTCTAACTGCTTTGGAGCCAGCTCTCCTCAGAAACCCTGATTCAATTTGATATTCTGAGGTTAACGCACTGTATTGGGACTGAAAATAGGAATGCACACAAAAAGCTTTTATATTTACTCAGTTCAGTAAGCATGGCAAACTCATCAACAGCTATTTGTAAACTGTAGAATGGTGGGACTTATTTTGATGTTCTGATTTATGCTTGCTGTTTTTCCTGCAGCATTACTTTAGAAATGAACTAAAAGGAAAAAGCAGACATTGGTCTCAATGTAATAGCAAATGACATTATCAAAAACAAAACAACATGTAAAAATAAAAGAATGACATAATCACCGAGATTATGGCCTCTTAACCTTATGTAGAAATGAAATTTGCTATATCGACACCAAGGAATACATTTCCTATACATACATAAGGAGCTAAGATATTAAGATAGTTGTTTGACTTATTAGTTATGGAGAAATAAGTAGTCTGTAAAGCAAGCTACATGTATATGCAAATGAGAGAAAAAATTAAGGGCCCAAAATTGGATTGGTTGAAATTTATGTTTCATCAACCCATCCACACTGAAAGGTATACCCAAATTATATCTAGATATACAATCACTGATCAGCTAAGTACTTGGAGTGGAAACCAAATTAATTCCAGAAAAACTGTGGGAAAATTATTCTCTAAGTCTACGAAAACCATTTTAGAGCTTTTATCTAACCTTAATATATGTATTACTTAACACATGTATTAGAAACTATATGACATGGCCACATAGAGAATGCACACGTATTATTCACAAGCATATCTTGCAGGAAAGGTGCTTTGACCTTGATAGTGTTAGAAAACTAACCTCAGCTTTTTCTCTTAGGAAATTTGAAGTCAGAACCTTTAATAATTGGAAAAATCACTAGAAAATTCTGCAAATAGAAAAAAGAATCAAGCCTAATAATAAACTTACAGACACCAATTATATTCACCACTGATACACATTTCTAGAATGAGAAATGTGTATTTTTGGATTTAAAAGTTACTTTATTACTGTTTTGGTTGTCTAGAGACTTAGTGAAGAACCTGTGTATTTAACTAACACTTTAGAATTGCAGCTAGGAAGGATTTAAATGCATAAAGGCAGTTTCTTTACTTTTTCAAGAAAATGAAATTCTGAGGGGTCAAAGCCAATTTTCAGTGCTCCAGATTTTGCAAATTCGGGTTCATTATTATCGATTTCAAATTTTGCATAACTGATCATTTTTCTTGAAAAGCGTTGCATTAAATTCTCCTTTTACCCCAAATTGAAAACAGATACCAAGAAAATAATACGTATTAACAAAGTGCTTGTCTCAGTTACCACTATCTCCTGTTTCCCCATTATTGCCATGTAAGAAAAGATTCCATAAAGACTGGGTTTTTAAATAAGACAATAGTTCATACAATTTGCTACCAATATAGTTAATATATCCATTCAGTGAAAGTATGCTTATTTGCATATACACACATTTGTAGGCATGCATTTATCTTCACACCTCTATGCAAGTAGTCTAATACATTATATAAGCATGGAAGTCTCTATTGTGAAAATGAAAAATTAATGCAAAGGTAAAGTAAAATAAGAAAACATTGAGTGCTGCAGCTCCAGTCTTTACAGAAGCATTAATTTAGCCATCTTGCACAGACTAGGAGCTGTATTTTCAGTGCATGTACAGTACTTGCCAGTCTTCATCACAAAACAGAGAGGGTGCAGTATGATCTAAATAATATTGTCAAGAAAAACCTCAGTCACATAATATCTTGACTTTTACTTCACACATGTAAGTTTCTTTGAAAGTTAATATAATTTCATTTCAGTATAGAGGATCCTTTCAGGGGCACTTGGAGAAGGAAGACCTCTAGTTAAAAATGACATTATAGCCATGATATCTGTAACAGTTTTTTTGGTTTGTGCTCTGTATGTAAGCTGCCTCTCTTGCCACAGTCCTTGGTCTCAATTCTTCCTCATAGATGCTGTGCACATAAAAAGTGCACATCAGTGTGACAGCTGGCATGTGACTGAGAAAATAGGGTCAAGTAAAGAAAAAAATTAAAACTACCATCCTAAAAGAAGATGTTTCTGGGTTATTTCTGAGAACTGTCCCTTCTTCCCTGCAAACATCTCCTTATCTGTAAGAGATAGAGATGGCTTAGCTCAGTGTAGGGGGTCAGACCATCCTTTCACATTAGGGGCAGCTCTGTTCCAACACATCAAATTCAGGACAGCAGCGTGAGATTTCACATACTCAGGCAGGTGTCACTTTCCAGAGACTATTCCCAAGCAGTAGGATAAATGTCAGAAGCAAGAGAAGCAGAGAATAAAAGTGAAGATGTAGCAGCTGAATACAGGGCAGTTATATACAGGTTTGGTGTCAAACAAGAAGATTGACCTTAAGCTCCCTAAGTGAAGCCATATAGACATTGATGTTGGCTATCACCTCCTAAAAAAAAATATGAGGAACTGGTACCTATGTGCAGACACAGCTGCACCAAGTAGCCAGCACTGATATCAAACAAGTATCTTAACAGGTAAGTTTTGCTTTTCCACTTGCATGTGTCCAGGAGCAGTCTCTTGCACTCTACTTCAGGTTCCCCGGAGTCACAAGCTACACAGGAACTATTTTTTATCCTTGAAGTGAACATTTCACAACTTTTCAGACTTTACATGAATTGAGCAAATCCTGCCAGGAGACGCACAGAAATTTTCAGAAGCTTCCTCAATAGCTTTCTACTAGAACAAGGATACATTTGTTTCAGATTTTTTCATCTGTAAAGGTGAGTCACAGCATGCTTCAGCCTTCAGTCAGATACAGTATTGATCTTTCCCATCCAGCCAGAGTTAAGTATTTAGCAGTAAATTCGAGTTTTAAGGCAGGGAACAGTAATTGGACACATATGTCGTGATCTTTAGAGAACGAGATAAAGTGGAGAGGTCTTTTAATGAGCTTGGAGAAGGAAAGAGGAACTCAGAGAAAATAAGGGTGTTATTACAGTTCAACAGTAAACCCTGTTCATGCTCAGAATCCTAATAAAATCTGCATGCCATTTATCCAAATGTAAGAAAAAGAAACATATAAGCTGTGGAAAGAGGAGAGCCAAACCAACAAAACATAGCCTTGCATGCACATTTCCCCAATAAGTTAGCATCCAAAAAATAACAAAGGTGAAAAGTCAGGAAAATTCTCTCATTCTGAGACAAGAAATTCTATGAGTATCTTCACATGAAATTATATGTGAGAAAAAGTGGAAATGCTGCCTAGTAATAATACACTTAGAACCACCATGAAGGCTCACACAGAAATTTGATATACGCATATGTGCGTGCATATATGTCTGTCTATATTTACATACATATAAACATATATACATGCATTTAATTTGTTTGGCAGAATTTTTCTTGATTTTGAATTTTACCTAAATCGAGTAATTTTAAATTTTTTACATGTGGCAATTTCTGATGCCTGTTAAACCTTGAAATTATATCTTTTTTCCCCATTTCTGTAAGTTGTAACTAGAATATAGTTTGGTCTGCATTTCTTGAATTGCAGTCATTAATAGACACAGGAGTTTTTTGCAAAGCTACATCTATGTTCTCCAAGAACAATAAATAAATAAAGAAAAAATCTTGAATAATGCAAGACAGACCCTCCTAAAGAAGCTTAAACAAGGGTCAGTGAAAAATTAATTTATTTAGAATTGAAAGCATGTTTCATAGCAACCCACACATATTGCATTGCTTCTCCTTTTTGGATAACTAATTCCATAAATAATGAATTTAAATTAAACAATTAATTAACGAGGCCTAGTGTTCAATGTGGGATCAATAGCAATCTTTCCTCTGTAATGTTTCAGGTTAAAATCTACAAATAAACATTTAATATAAATTTTCATACGGGAATTATTTTGTATATACCAAATTATTAAATGCTTTTATAGAACAAGAGATACACTATGTATTATATATATAATATCACTATTATATATACTATACTAGACTAAACACTTGTCAAATAGATCCTAATTCTAATATCATGTCAAGGTATTATACTTGTTTTACGGGAGTTGTATTAATATATTTTATTTTTTTATGTAATTTTTTAAAATTACTCTTTTCCATATGCATTGTGAACGAACAGAGATGGTTTTGTGGATTTCTTACACTTTCCCTGAAGCACCTGATATGCACTGTCCAATGTATAATACATAGTAGGATGGAGAAAATATTCTTGTTACATATGGACATTTTTTCTCAGCTAATTGAAATTATCTTTTAATTAAAATTCATTTCAATCCTTTACCTATGTCTGCACACAAATTTTTCTCAGCTTTACAGAAAAGTTCAGTAAATGCTAGTGTTAGATGTAGAAACCTTTGTAGCATTTTGGGTGAACAAACAAATTACAAGTATGAATATTTCTAACAACCTAGACTGTTATATAACTTTGTATGGTAGGGAAATTTATGTCTTTCTTAATGTAAGTGCATTTGAGGGACATAAAATCTTGATCTAGCTGAAATCAGTGTATTTCACCACTCACTTGATCACAAGATACATTTAAAACGAACTTGTCTGTAGGATATAATAGTAAGTCCATGACAGACACACAAACGGTGCAGTTATACAAAGTCACAGTGCAATGCCTGGGCAAGGACATATTTACTAGAGCAGCTGCTCCCTGTCTCTGGGTGAAGTCCTGGTGCTCTAGGTTTTCTCTTCTTTATCCTGAATCATCAAGATGCACCCAGCTTTCAAAGGCTTGATGGACTTAATTAATGGATGTTCATAAAACACTTCAAATATATTTGAAGGAAGACATTGGAGTAGTATGAAGAATACTGTTTCCCACATGTATTGTGAATGAATAGAAATGTTTTTGTAGAAACTCACATTTCACACATACTGAATTGCTGAAAAAAATGTAGATAAATCTGTTTCATTGTATTAAGTATTTAGTAGGGATTCAGTTTCTTTTTTCCCCCCAGGAATTCAGTAGACACATGAAAATATCAGCTTCTACAAAAGCATTTCTATTGATTTCTGACAGATGTTTATCATAATAAAAGACAATGGAAAGGGTCTAAGCTCAAGAGAAAAAACTTTCTCTAAGATGAGGTCTGTTGTCTACAATATTCTAATACTAAAAGGAGTTTCAATCTTTAGTGAGGCTCATGAGTTCATCTCTATGTTACATACTGGCAGGGTTTCATGAAAATCATGTCTCATCTAAATTTAGTCCCCCAAATCCTATGGGAATAAGGACTTGCAGTAGTTGCAACTTCAAACCTGTTTATATCTGTTTGCCAGTATAACAGTAAAGGCCATAAGTAAAGGCCAATAAATGGTCTATAAGTTACTTCATACGAAGCAAGTGCTCTTAAGACCTTTAAGTCTGTGCTGAGATATATTGTTATTGGTTTTTTCATGACAAATTCTGTCTTAGACTACGGTTAGCGTTTCCTATATTGAAAATTCTACTTAAATATAACTCCAGCTGGGATTTGGGGGGAGGATAGGATGAGGGTCATTGGAGTGTCTCTGTTATTTAGTTCTGCCTCTAGCATGCTCTTTTTGATTAACAACATAGGTTTTCTTTTCTTTATTACCATACGTAAATCTCCACTTACATGAAACAAGATCTTCAGAGCAACCATGCAAATGTTACACTCTTTACACTCATGTAAAGTAACTGGGAAAAATAACTTGTCTGTACATTGTCCTTCATTATAAGGTTTTATTTTTTGTCAGTGTTCTCAGTTACAGTCAGATAGAGAATATATACTCAGAAGACATCTAAAAGCTATAAGCCAGCACAAATTTTACACTGTGGGTTGTGGGTGTTTCTTCTTCTTCTTCAGGGAGTAGTTCATTCTGTCATCAGCTTTAGCATATTTTGAGGGCTTTACTTTGGGGATACATCTGTGTCATGAAATTACCTAAGATATATCCCACAATATTAAAATATATTTTACAAAATACAAAGTGGGTGAAAAATACAGGTTAAAATCCCTTATCCCTTATCAAATTTACGTGTCCCAAATAACATACATTGAAAGGGCACTAGGCATCAGAAATATCTCTGGTGACATGGCTCCATTTGCATCAAATTCAAGATGGGGAGCAGAAACATTTGTGACTCAGTGGATGCTTGCTACCTTCAGGCATCAGGATGTTTGAATTGTTATGGATACACCATATTTTAGATGAAGGTACATAAGCCAAATTAGATCATCCAGACCAGCAAGTTAAAAAATTGAGTTAGAGCAATGTCTTGGGAAAAGGTAGGTAGTCAAAATACATTTCTCTGGCTCAAAAGTTGCTGTCATTTTTTCATTCTTATTTAAATGTCCAACTTCATCTGTTCGCTAATAATTTGGGGACATATAAGCCACCTTCTTTTTTTTTTCCACTTGGTTTACAAAAAAATGGGCTCTGCTAACTTTATCATACCTACAGAGCTCTTCTTTAGCCATCCTCACAGTAGTTATTAAGTATGGTTGAGGAGATAGAGCTAATTGTAAAGGACCTGGCACCCAAAAAGAGACATGGTGGCAGAGGTGATGGTGGGGCCACAATGAAACCAAGCCACAATTAGAGCTTTCAATTATGAACTGCCTTGACAAGCTTGCATGGTAAAAAGTAAGATATATAACTTTATTTCTTAAATAGGAGAAATTGCATTCACCTAACATTTTCTTATCCAGAATGTTTTGAAACTTCTTTTTCCAAAAAAATGAAGCTCCATAGGCTGATCTACAGTTAAATGTATCACTGTGGCTTATCCAGAACATCTTAATTTGTGTATGTGGAGAAAGATAATTGACCTAAAAAAATCAAGAAAATGTGTGAAGCTTTAGAAAGTATATTTGTGCAGAAGATGAAGAAGAAAGTTGATGCCAATAAATGAAGACGTGTAAATTTTTTAACATGATGGAGACAGATGTGGAGAAGATGCATGAAAGAGAATTCAAGCTTTTCTCACATGATCACATTAAAAATATTTAATGCCACCTTAAAAATATTTTAATAGAGGACCCAAGAGGTCATCTAATGAAGACAAGAACTCAGGAGAAGTTTAAGAATATTTTAGAAAAATTCTTAGAAATGTCCAAGGTATTTTAAACTACTAGATTCACCACAGGTGAGAGTCTGAAATCTTTAATCTAGACAAATTACAAAGCCACCAAAGAGATCTATAATGTCCAGCAAGGATGAATAAAGCAAAAGTAAGGTTCTGCTCACTGTACATAAGGGACAGGATTTCAGAGATACACTGTATTCCTATTATATTATTTTCTCTCATCAAAATACTTCAAGGCTCATCATGGCTCTTTTCATGCTAAAATAATAACAATAAACAAAAAGCATGATCAGCTACAGTGGCATTTCACACCATCTATCACTTATAGAGCTTGAAACAGGAAGCACCATTTTCCAAATTGAAAATGTTTGAATGGGCTGTCAAAAAGCCTCTCAGTGAATGTGTTCCATCCAACAGAAACAAGCCCTCTGCAAACAAATCAAGTGGTGCAGAAATCCTTTGCACAAGATGATAGGCGAGGCCTCCATGCTGACACTGTATGCAAGCCAAGTTTTCATGTACTTTGATGGCTGACCTCCAACTCCTGACATATTCATTATATTCCAGCATGTTGGGCGCAGATTGCATTGAAGTGATGACAGCTACAAGACAGCCAACAAGGAATATGGGCATTCTGGCAACAGGTGGCCTTTCATTTGTACTGGAAAAGTTAATCTAGTTTATCATCAAAGTATATTATGTTCAAGGAGTGTCATGTTTTGAGAAATATAGTGACAGATCAAACAGAGGAAGCAGTCTTCCATAGACTGTGACATTTTTCGTAGACCAAACCTTTCAAGCTGCTCTATTGTTTATGCTTGATTTAGGTCAGTTAAAAATTATTCCATTGTCTCAGGATTTACACTGCTGGCTCCAAATTATAGTTTCTGCCCTATGTCAAAGTCTGATGGAGGTATGCCAGAAAGTATGCAGTCCTGGGACCACCATCAGCCACACACTGGGGCATACTTGATTACCTTGAAAAAGGTGATTTTAGAAAGATGATACTTCTCAAGGAAAAATATCAGATAGAAACACTTCTGGGAATGTGCGTGTCTTTAGCTCTGACAACCACATTAGCTGCAAATTCAGTCCTGAAAATTCTTACTCCCTTGCCCACTTTGCTTATCTTTTTCAACAGACTGAGGAAAAAATGTGTAAAATTGAAATCATGTCAGAGACTCATAACTCAAGCGGTTCATGTGAACTCTTGGTTTAATTTCACTCCTGCTTCTGAAGATAGTTCAGAGAAATACTGTGCCACAGTTAAAGTAAACCATTGATTTTTACATGTGAGAATATCGTCACAGAGCTGACACCAATTTTTTTGTTGAAACTATTTTGTGCTAACAAAGTATTTTTTTAACTAAACAGATTTTTAAAAATAAATCCATGTGCTGTGGAAATTACAAATAAATGTACTCAAAAGATATAAATGAACAGAAAATACCCAAACGAAAATGCTAAAACTGGAAATGGACATCTGAAATTCCTGGTGCAGTCACCAAATATTGCAGCTTAATTTTTTCTCCTTTACTGACCACTTCCTGAACTACAGACTTAGCTGATGATGTTGGAAGTAAAACTAGACACTTCAAGAAAAATGTGATCTAACCACGGAAATTAAGTCACCATCAGAACCAGGAGAACAGCAGGGCTCAAACTACAGCCTGTATAGGATGGCAACATCTCCAAATCAAAATATCAGGAATTCAGATGACATATTTCTTAATGAATTTCTAAAATGTAGACAAGTGGTTTCACTTCATAAAATAAAATTTGCCAAATAAAGGGAAAACCAACCCCTGCCTTTTTCTAGCTTTTGTTACTTATGGTATAGTTAATATTAAACTGTTACTGCATAAGGATTCAAATACATTTTTACAGAAGAGTGGTCTGAAAACTCCAAGTATGTATGTCAATATAATTTTTGTAGAGGTGAATATTGATAAGTAATCTCAGAAGAATATTTGGCTTTTGTATCAATTAAACATAGTATTTTAAAAATGTTGAGCTATACAGATGCATTGATGTTTTAGCAGGTGAAGAATGTATTCCCTGAAGTCATCACTACCTCTTGCACCATGGCATTTATAATAGAGTTGCCTTTGAGCACATGAACCAAATTAATTAAAGATGCAAGATAATGTAAAAAATGTCTTCCATAAGAACACAGGTCAATTACATCCCTTAGTCCTTGCAACCAGGCCAGATTTAATCCAAAGACATTTGAAAACAGTTTCTAGCTTTCCAAGCAAATAATTTACTTTTTTATTATTTTATTTGAAAGATGCTAAGGAGGTAATTTCTCATGTAACAATACATTTAAAACATCTCAGAAGCCTCACTTTGGGAAAAGCAGAAACACGTCATCATGAAAAATTAAGCTAGATAGGACAAAATATGGAGTGGGAAACAAACTACACAATTTTTCAAAATGTGACAGGTGAAACAGAGGTCTCAGCATTATCTAAAAAGGAAAAGCAGATAAACAAACAACAGGTATGCTGTTTTTCATGGATGAATACACCCAGATCACCACCTCTCTCTGCTACAAAGGCCACTGACTCCCATTAATTGACAGCTGTGAGTACCTACACTTCTCTAAGTCCTTTCCTGAAAAGTTGCTCCTGGTTCATCACTTGTTTGCCCTAACCTGTCCAGTGGATTTACAGCTTCTGATTATGATCTTCTTTACAACATTGTGCAGTTAATTAAGATATATGTGCATTCTATTCCTCGTGTGACTGAGAGCACAGTTATACCCACAGGCTCTAATTTCTTTCACATTACAAAAAACCATGTTTCTATTGTTTTTGAGCAGAGATGCCGATGTTTGCCTCATGTTCTCTGTCTATTTCTTATGTCGGCCTAGCTGCCTACAACTGATTTTACAAATTACTTTTAATTAAAAATTATATTATGCAGTTCCTTATGCTGCACTCTTATCTTTTCCCCATGATCTTCACTGTCAGAGGCAGAATGTTTTGGAATTTTAATTTAATTTTACTGCAAAGTTCTTCCCAATGTTGTCCTTAATTCCTGGAGCCTTAATTCATTAACTCTGCAGATTATATATTTTTGGAGGGTGTTCCACCAGCAGAAACAAGGCTGAAAAAGGTACATCTTGCTATGCACATCACACTATTTTATGATTTCTAATCCTTTTATACATGGTCTAGCAGTACAAGGTTCTGATCCACAAAGGAGGTTTATTGACACTGTCCTAGGGTGACTTTACTACGCTGAATCATATCTGCATTCATCTGTTTATCCCTTTAGAAGTTTCCTTCCAAATTTGCCCTAAACCAGGACAGACATTATCCTAATAAAACTGGTAAGCTATAATATTAAAAGGCAGACAGACAAAATAATCGTGAGAAGATCTCAAGAGAAGAGAGTCAGCATTGTTACTGTTTCTGCCACATTTGAGTGAAAACCTCTGATTCTCACCCTAGTTTATAATTGCCTTAGCTTAAGTAATCATTGAAACATTTTTCCCTTAATTACAATTTCTAATAATAATGGTTAAACATGCAGTAGATCAGTGCTGCTCACTCAGAACACCTAGCGATTGAGATATCCTTGTTAATAGGACATAAAGGTGTCATGGTTTATGCTTACAGCACGTAACACTTTTCTAGTGAAACCTCTCAGAAATTTCTCAGTGCTCTTTTTCCTTTGTTATTTTATGACTAATTCTTGCATTTGCTTAAAAGTCACTTTTGCAACAAACGTTTCAACAAACAAATTCTTCAGAGAGAGAAATTTTAAAGGAAAACGCTAAGCAAACACTAAGGCTTTCTCTGTACTGACTAAGAGCTATTGTTTTCTCTAATGAGATTTTAAAATAATAATGTCATTTATTTCACTCAAAAATCCTAGCAGCAGACAAAGTATGTTCACTGTTTGCTGTGAAGTATCCACTTAAGGTCAAATCTGCCCCATACCCCTGTAACTGAGTTGATTTGATTGACCTTGCACTAACTCTGGAAGTGCTCTGTTTATACTACAGTTTTGCCTCAGTTATTAGCCTGTAAAACACTTCCTCGCCATGTAAGAAAAACAGAGAAAAAAGAACTAATGCAACTCTTCCACTTATGGATGCTATCAGACTGCTCCAAAAGCAAGTACAGTTCGACAATTCCACTTATCAGTCTCGGTGCGTTGTTGCCATACAGAAGGTGTCAACAGAAACGTAACTATTGTTGCAAGACTGTACACTGGCACAAGTAAATGCAAACTTCTCTGACTACAGTGTGAGGAAACAGTCCAAAGTGAATTGCCTTTCCCAGTCACCCAGAGAAGTAGAACGTGAATTATGAAGAAATTCTATCTTTCCCCTGCAGAAATTTGTGACGTTTGGCTGACAGCACCACTGATTTACACCCTCACTGTGCTACATTTCCTGTCCTGCATTTGGCCTGATAGATATTCATTCTGTAGAACAGTGTTTCATATCTTTATGCATCTGTAGCACACATCCTTACATGGCAGCCTTCTGCTGATGCTGTCACACATTGAAATAGTCAAGATGTTGAACAAATTAACAAAAGATATATCATGTAATTAAAATGCATTGTAGTTATTGTATTTTATAGAAAAGTGGTTCAGAAAAAGAAGACCAATGCATTTTCACCCAAAGATTTGCATAGATAGTGTTTATACAAAGCAATGAAAGTATCAAAATGCATGTTAATGTGTCAAACATCCGCAGTAATTTCATGCCATGAGTTTCCAATGACCTTCTGAGGCATTGCCGCTAATTTTTCTTATTAAGAAAAATTATTTCCACATTCTATCATGCCAGTTTCTGGAGGTATGCAATAAGGAATAAGTACAGTAACTCAAATTAGATACAGCATGTCTCTGCTTAATTTACTTCATGCTGTTAATTACCTATCCAGAGAGATTTTATGATGCCACACTTAATAATTCAGATCTGTCTATGTATAAGCACATGTTTAAACTGGGTGGAACTTATTTTATTTTGGTGTATGGCTGGCAACCTGGCAATTTCATTTAAGAGGATGTTGAGTAAGCTGATTTTTACTATTATTCCATCCAATTACAGGTTCATAGTCTAGAAAGGTTCCCCAAAAGGCATTTTTTCCTGACGAGACAGTCCTGTGGAAAGCAAAATCTCTTCCTCCTTTTCGTTTGCTTTCAGAACAAAGGACCTAGTCACATATGGTCAGAGATTTAATACGTATTCTGGAAAGAGTTGTGCTGAGGAGGCAAATCCTCCACTTTTCTCATAGCCCACCCTTGACTGTAGCGGCCATAGTTGTCCTTTCCCAAAAATAACATTGATTGATCAGAATAAAATGTATCTCTTAGCAAAGAAGTACTTGTAAGTTACAAGGAGTTTGGCTGTGGTGTGGATCTCCTCTCTAAACACTAGAGCTGAAATAGGGCAGATGCAAACATTTTCAAACTTTATTTTGATGGGATGATGCAGTTAAGTGGACTGTTCCTCTGAAATAAGTTAAATACATAATCTGGTACTTGCAAAATTTGAGAAATAAGCCTAGACTGTCTAGAAGCTATCTCAAAAATTCCCATTTTTGATTTTTCAATTCATTTTTTTATTACACTTACCTACACCTGGTATTCTATTGCCAGTAGTGTGGGTGTGACAAGGAAGGATCCCTGCTGCAGTCTGTGCTCTCCACACCCAAGTACTGCAGCCCATGGTCTGTGGCCCTCCATAATTGTCCGGTAAACCAGGGACACTTAGTTAAACAATCATTCCCATTGCTTTCTGTCACATTGCAAAATTTCAGCCTGTAGGGGTATTTTTTTTAAAAAAAGTAATGCATTTATAAAAATGTATACTTAAATGAAGAAAATATTCACCTGTGCTTTTAGAGGTTTAGCCTGATCAAGGCAGAAAACTTGACTTCTATTAGAACATGTCTTGTAAGTCATGAAGATGAAGACTATGCAAAGAGTAGTATGAGGAAATCTGATTAGTTTCTTATTTAAATGTAAATAAGCAAGCAGTATGCAGTAAATAAGCAAGCCTGCAAATGATTTTACAAATTTCATAAATAATTAATACTGTTAATCTATCCCATTTCCCTCTTGTCATAGCCTTTACTTCTTTTGAATGTTTTGAAATCCATAGGGTTAGTAAAATGCTTAAGAAGAAAAAAAAAGGAAAAAAGAAGGTTAGAAATTTAAGCTGAAATTTAAGCTGCCAAAATACAAGAGGGTTGTGCAAAATACCAAGAAATCATTGACATTTCTTTATCCAGAGTATTGACATTGCAAACATCACGTAGTACAAAATGTACACTCTTATTGGAACTTACTTTCAAGCACATATTAACCTTAAAACTGACCACAGAAATAGCGTGTCAAAAGGGATCCAACCATTTACTTAGCAACGTCTCACAATACTTGAAAAATAGGATCACAGTCTTCTAAGTCTTATGATCAATTAGATTTCTCAGGTCCTTTACATATATGCTAGGGAAAACTGCGCCTGTATTATTAAGTAATATTTAACAGCTTTGATTTATATATCTAAGGTAACAATTTAGCTTACATCAGTTCTAAGTCTTTCAGTTTTTCCTTTTATGTGACTCCTTTCCAGATACTTGTCTCAGTCTCACATGTACCAATAGTCTATTGCTTTGCTTTTGACCTTGCCTACTAAAATGTCACTTAAAGGTGCAAATGTTAACTAGACAAAGAATAAGGTGCTGTTCTGTCTTTCATATTGTTTTTTTAACTTAAGCTTAAATTAGGTACTCATTCCAGGATCCTTTTGGCCAGCACATTCACAAATTCTGCTTTTTCAGTTGTTCACTTGTATTTGATCAATAAAGAGAAGTTCTCTTAGAAATTGCACTACTCACAGTCAAGTGGTTCTCTGGAGGTTAGTCAAAGTTCATAGTCTCTCACTGGTGTTTAGATGACTTTTCTTTTTTTTTTTGGATAACCAAACCTAGACAAAAAAAACACTGTTTAGGAAATTATGAGACAATTTGTAGACTTGGAAAAGATTAAGCTGTGGGTCATTATATTTTATAATTAGGCTTCTACAGAGTAATGATAGAAAGCGAAATTTTTGAAAAGACTGAAATACACCCCAAATTTTCCATCATTTAATTTAACAAAAAAAATTGTCAAACTGTGTTTCTAATCTTTGCAGTAGTTTGCTGTTATGATTTTTTCATAAGTACTAAGACAGGATTCACGGATATTACAGAGTTGTAAAGATAGTGAACACATCAAAAGTTTATTAACATGACAGAGATGGACATATCACTTCACTCTTAAATCCATCATATTTCATTATACAACCAAAACCACTTTTGTGTCATTATTCCAGCTGAGAAACCTACTCCAGAATCTCCTTCTCAAATGGAGCAACCAGGGAAGGATGTTTGGTTGAAATATTTCTTCAAGAGTATCTTACACATTATTATTTTTAATATATTTCAGCACTAGTTAGTCAAAGCTTCCTTTAAATTTGGTATGGGCACATTTTCACATAAAAGGACCACCTAATTCGTGCAGTTGTTTGTTTTATATGCAGGCTACACTTATCTAATGGGAGCAGGCTTTCACCATGTCTCTGAAATAGTCAGATTTTTAATCGGTTATACCGCACCATCCAAAGGACTTGACTGGACTGAGATATAAATGTTCTAGACATCATACAAAAATATGTTTAAAGAGTCTCTGTCAAAAAGAACTTAGCCTTGTTCATTACACTTATAAAAAATCCTGTAACTTTGTATATTCTGGGACTTGTACGTCCTTCAGCTAAACATTTCTGATTCTGTGTGGACTATAGACCCAAAGGATTGAAGATGTTTCTGTCAAGCTGTCAGGAAATAATTTATTCTGATAAATGCAAAAACATTTTCTTTTTAAGTCTTCAAGGCTACACCACTATCAGGACATTTGCCTTTGATCCAATATAAATGAAGATATTTGTTCTGAGGGGTAGCATAATTTAATTATTTATTCTGTTCTTCCTCTTCGCACTAAAGGACAGTTAACAACATATGGGATTAAGAAAATATACTAACTATAATTAATCTTCCTAAAAAGGGCTTACTCACTTTGAATATGGTGAAACATTATTCATGGTTCTTCTGAAAACATTCAGCTTTTGAGAGAAAGGCTGTTGCAATGAGAACCTACACCAGTAAAAATTGATAGACTACCCTGAATGATGGGAGACTCTTGACATCTGGAAGTTTCAGGACATACACGAAATACTTCAGAAGGTAACTGTGCCTAGTAAGTTGTTTGTCATAGCAGGATACAAAGAAAGGTGATCCAGTTCCAGCCCTGAGAATATGAGAAAGAGATCACTTCCACTTTCCTGTTCAGCTGAAAGACACCACTAAATTGAGTGGTACTCATACAAAGACCAACAAAGTACAAATACCAGTATTTTCTAAACCATAAGTGCTTAAGAGTGAAGTTTCGTGCTTCCTTACAAAGTGCATGAATCAGGGTTAGAATCCAAGCCCAAGCATCAAATAAAGATTTCATCAAATGAAAACTTCCTTGTGCAGAAGTTTCTCTTCTAGGCACTTGTAGCGTCTTTCTGCCAACATGGTGAGAGGTTTTGATCTACAGGGTTTCTTTAACCCTTACAAAATAAAAAAATCTTCCACAAAAACAAAGGAGAATTATCAGAAGATGAAGCTTTTGTATTTCTGTCTTTCACCATGCCAGGTGGGGGTGGAATTGAATGTAAATAACAGCATACAAAAAGAATCTTAAGGAGACTTAAGGTTCAAAGTACACAGGAAAAACCTTTTTTTAAAATTAATATTACTGGGTTTACAGCTTTTTGCAAGCTCCCCACTTGCTTCATATACAAGTAGAGCATCTAAGCTGACCCATCATTTCATTCTGTCATCATAGAGCTATAACAGTTTTCTGTGAATGGGAGAACAGATAAAATGCAGCGCGGACAGATCTGGCATTCAACATTGAAGAAATCAAAGACAATGTTTGCCCCAATTTTTGGGTCACAAAGCTTCTGACTTATGCCCAGTCTGATCTGAAGTCCATTACTTCTTTCATGTCAACCTCACTTACAGTTTTGATTCACCACTGCTGCCACAGAGAATATGTCATTCACATATCTTTTCTTTACAGTCAGATATTTGAAACAGCATGCAAAATGAGTTTTGAAAATTGATGTTATCTCTCGGTTCCAGCAGTAATCCCAGGCCAGGTTACTGATTTTTACAAAATAAACAAACAAAATCCCCACCAACCTTCTGGTAGTAGAGTCAGAAATGGATATCTCAACTGGATGAGTAAAGCAGACTGAACGGTATTGAAGAACAAAAAAGAAGGTTGCTTTCCTCCCTGACTTCAAGATCACCTACCCCATTGTGTTGGTTTTGCATGGCTGATTTTTGGTAAGGAGGGAAGTGGCCAGCCATGGAAGTGACTTTCTGTGAGAGCTTTCTACCAGCTTCCTCCACGTGTGGTGAAACCAATTGCTGGCCAGCTCTGAGAATAGGCATGCTGCTAAGCCAGTTAGGAAAGTTGGCAATGCCTCTATGATAACATATTTAGGAACACAAAATCCCACGAGAAGCTCTCTTTCCTTCTGCTCTCTGAGGGGTGGGGGCCACGGAGCCCCATCCTGGCACGGCCGCCACAGTCACACTGCCAGGGGCCATCCCGATGCCATGAGCAGCCACGTGGTCGGGACCATGCAGCCTGGGCTAGCACCAGGAGAGCTCATGTGGCCAGGAGCAGCTGAGTGGCCGAGACCAGCATGGCCAGGATGGCACCATGCAGCTGAGCTATCTTGGCATGGCTCACAATGAACTTTATTTGCCTAGCTGCTTTTAGCTAGCTATGCTGCGAAGAGAAGGACAGAAGTGGTGACAGCAGCTTGTTCCTTTTCAGCGTCCCTTATGAGGAGAGGCACTGAGTGGAGCCAGTGGCCAGACTGGCTTGCACAGTGCCAGCTAGGACCACAAGACCAGCAGTGAGGGGCACGGCAAGCAATTCCCCAATGCAGAGCCTGGACAGAATCAACTTTTCAGTGCTGCAGAACTCTATAAAAACTTTTCAGTAGATAGAACTTGAGAACAAAGAAACCTACAAGCATCAATTCCCCCCTGAGTCAGAAAAAAAGTGAGGCCACATGAGGAGAACAATATGGCGACACTAAGTGCAAAAGAGTGAGGGGAAGGATGAGATGCTCCAGATGTTGGAGCTGAGACTCTTCTGAAAACTGTGGTGAGGACTATAATACAACAAATTATTTCCCTGTAATTCACAAAGTGCATGAAGGGGATGCAGAATTCAGCCACAACCCATGAAAAAATGGGTGCTAGCACTGGAGTGTGTGGATGCTGAGAAGCTGTGATCTGGTGAGAGGCTTGAACAGAGAGAGAGACAACTCTTGCTTCCAGAGACAGAGGAAGAAGAACCTTGCTTTGATGCTAGAACAGCTCATCTTTAAATAACTGCACCCCATGACTAATGACCCACGAAAAAGCTGTCGTGGGAAGACTGCTTTGCCTGTGAGAGGGACTCATGTTGGAACAGGTTTGGGCAGGACTGCGATATTGAAGACTGAGGCAAAAATGTTGCTGAGTACCTCAGCCTTCTCCTCATCTATAGTTACCAGTTTTCCAGCATTGCTTATCAGTATGGTACAAGTTATCTGACCATCCTCTTCTGGTTAGAAGCCTGTAGAAACCCTTCCTCTTATTCTTTATATTATTAGACTGAGTTCTGCTTGAAATGCTCTTCTTATGATGAATCTATAAACTTCTTAAACACTTTGAAGAGGAAAGATGGCAAATAGGTTGTCATTTCTTTAAAGCACTCTCTAATACATTTCCTTGAATTATTTCTACAATTACAGTAGTGCCATGCTTATTAAAAATCAACTGTAGTGGGTTTTGTTACTCCAAATAAGCACTAGGAAAAAACCCTACTGTTAATTTTTTTTTCAAAACATAGATTGTCAAACCTGTATTTCAGCATCGTATTTTAGAAGCAACGTTGTTGTTTGTCATTCTTGCCATTTTATTCATCACTTCTTTCAAATGTTTTGAAAAAAAGGATATATGATTTTTGCAGACACAGCTTATGTTCTTAGGTCTAAAACCATCATAAATTTAGAATAGGGTATTTTATGTAATTGCAAATAAATTCAACAGTTTGACGAACAGGCAGGATTGTGTGATTTAAAACAAGACCCCTCTCTGGAAGCTGCAAAAATCACACTGCATCAGTATAGAGAAACTCAGACCCTCATTCATCATACTTAATTATAATGAATAACTGTTTTTTGCAGTATGTTGGAAGATCTTGTACTGAAATGTGACTTTGCTCTCTCTTCAGTCATCTATCCCTTTGTATTCTGGAGCACTCTCTTTAACTCTACACCCTTGGAAGCTGAATTCTCTGAAAGAAAATGGAGAGGATTGGTTCCCTGCATCATGGGAGAGGCTCTTCATGGCTGGGATTTGACAGATTTTTTAATTTGAATTCTTTGACCTAGTGGTAGGTGTTAAGTCTGAATATTGCCATTTCTGTCTGCTCTGAGGCCCTCAATGACAGGGTACAGACCTATTGGAGCGATTTCAGAGAAGGACTATCAAGTTGATCAGAGGAATAGAACACCTCTCCTTTGAGGAAAGGCTGAGAGAATTGGGATTGTTCAGCCTGGAGAAGAAAAAGAATTCAGGTGACCTAATTGTAGCCTGCCAGTACCTGAAGGGAGCCTCCAAGACAGATGGAAAGAGACTGTTTACAAGAGCATGTAGTGACAGGACAAGGGGGTATGGCGCCAAACTGAAAGAGAGCTGTTTTAGGTGAGATGGTAGACAAAAATCAGAGTTATCAGAGTGGTGAGGCACTGGAACAGGTTTCCCAGAGAAGCAATGGATGTCCCATTCCTGGAGTGTTTAAGGCCAGGCTTGCTGGAAGTCTGATTAAGCTGGACTAGTGAAAGGTGCCCATGCCCACAGCAGATGGATTGGAGCTACGTGATCTTTAAGGTTCCTTCCAACCCACACCATTCTATGATTCTATGACTCTGACATTTTAATTAAGTATCTGATAATATATAATCTTCATTATTGTTAATGTTTTCGTTTATTTTATGTACATATATAACATACAATTTTTTTTTAATTACAGGTGCTCATCACAAACACATACGCCGATGTTTAGAGGTGCTTTTACACTTTTCAATAGCAAATATTTACCTCCTAAAATGAAATGGCACTTTTTCAATATCAGTTAGAAAGAACGAAAATATTTTTGTAGTATTCCAATCAGAAAAGCTAGATCCTATGATCATTTTCCTGGAAATATAGTTTTCATTTAGTTTTGTGAGAAACAATTATAATATATATTTTTTTTAAAAAAATAACAGATTAATACAATGTTTTCCTGCGTAGTACTAGCATTTACAGCAAAATTACACAAGCCCATATTTTGCTTGACTTCTGCATGTACTTACAGCCTGGCAGAGATTAACTGAAAGCTTAGAAATATAATAATTTCCTCACAAACACAAAGAAATATTAATGGACGGCTAGGAGGCATATAAAAGTAGTTTATTCAAACCTGAATTAAACCCAAGCTTAATATTTTGATCTGATGTATAGTAATAACCCAGTTTACTAAAAACCCCTAAGTTTTTGCTGCAGAAATGGCAAATACAATCTTTGGAAGTTATACGGGAAGTGGACAATGTTGTCTGTTTGAGAGGCTCTGGGGGATCTATGAGCAGCAGTGGGATAAGCAGACAAAAGAGAGGAACTGCAGTGTACTGCTGCAGGCACACGGTGCCATCCTCAGCTGGCTCCATTAGCTGTGCCATTGACTGCTCATCTCTGAGGCCAGCTCTGGTGCTGGCATCCAGACTCTTCCTGTCCCACTTTCCTGCAGCCCCGATGAAGACCAGTGGCTTTGAAGAGCAGTCGTGGCTGCCCTCTGTCCCTCTCCACATCTGGATGCCCTGGTTGGACAGACCTGGAGAGACCACAGTCAGCACCAGGCAGTGCATAGCTAGTTCTGTTTGCTCTGTCCTGATTCTACAGCCCGTATGACAGCACTGCTCCCACCTCCAGTGCACAGGACCAGGAAGGGGACTTGGGTCATATACCCCCATGAAGTCTGGTGAACACTACTTTAAGGAGAGCCTCTAAGGCTTTGTATGCAATGAGAATTTCTGTGCAAATAAGATACAGATGAAATGCATATTCCCATGGCTGATAGAGTATGGACAACCTGATAGAAAATGGTATTCACTGGTCTTATTTATTCCTGCTTAAAATTAGGATTTTTAATTCCAAAAGAGATTAATGTTTATCTTGCAGCAATTTGCCTATTGAGTAAAAAGTCATGCAAACAGTTGTGATGTTTGTAATTATGATTTATCTTTTGCTTCAGGATCATCTTTACTTTATACCAAATTTTTCTATAAAGTCAGCTTTTACTAGATGTAAGTTAAAATGAAAAGATTGAAAATCTGGAAATTAACATTGCAAATGCTCAAAAATCTGCTGAGACAGAAACCAAATCTTTATAATTACAAAGTCACAATAAGAGAAAAGGCTCTAACCTTCCTGAAACATAGGGAAAAACACAAGTGTTTAATAGAGGGAATCAAAATAAAGGAGGCTTAGTGTGCTACAGAAATGGAAAACATATATTAAAAAAGATTATTCATTAAATAAATGTACTCATGGGTGTGTATCATGAACCATATTAAAATAAACACTAGGGCATATGTTCAAATTTAAACACTGGGTGCAAAGTGTCTTAGGATGGATGATTAGGTGCAATGCCGGACAGATATTTTGCAAGAAAAGTTACATTTGCCTGCTTCACTGACATACAATCTTCAAAATTTTCTGTAAAGTACAAGAAAGACTTACTAATGTTTTACACTGAGATAGCAATCTCAATGCAGTCATTCATTTTTAACAGTGAAAAAGAATTATTATAGAGAAAATATTCCTGAAATATTTAAAATATTGGGCCCATGCTTCCCTTAAAATTGTCCTCTCATGCTGTTTCAAAAAAAAAAAAAAATGGGGACAGTAATAGTAGCCCTTTACAGCCCTTCAATGATTAACAAGGCTAAAAGGATTAACATCGAGTACTTATTTTATGAGGGACACAACGGTATTTTGAAAGATCACATAGAGAAATCACTTGCAAAAAATCTGGATTTTTTACGAATTAAGGTTTCTGTTAGAACTGTTTGTAATTGCAGAGCATATGGCTGCTGGCAACCATTGAAAAATGACATCATCTTTGACCCCAGAAATACGAGCGATAAATATAAGAGGATTATAAACCTTTTACCATAGTGCTTTAATGCTACTTCCTAGCATGTCAGAAATGATTGCCTTAGAAGTAAAGTAGTAAATATTTAAAAGTCTTCGTTGTTGGCAGATTTAGCTTGTTAACTGTGAAGGCAACATTAGCATAAATATCGTCTAAATAGTACCATTATCTCTCTGGCTGTTTGTATGACCAGACCAGAGTTGAACTGAGCTCATCACCACCCACCACTGTCAAAGGGCTTATTATACCTTTTGGAAACCTCTTCTTTTCCCTGGCCATGGTTTATCCTTGCAGCTTCTCTAGATGTTGGGTTTTACACATTGTCCAGAATGACCTTTTGTCCGCTTCCTACAAGCTGCAGAGAGCAAACCCCAAGAACACTAGAAGACAGCAGGCAGCAAACTGCCTGTCACAGTTTGGCTTATTTAGGGCATGGCAATAATATCATAACATGAACTATTATGCTGAACTATCTGTCAGATAGAAATACCAAAACCATGATTAAAAAAGCAGAACACATATTTTTATAAAATTTATTATATATGTATGTAAAGTACATTTGTATATGTAAAGTATATATGTAGGTGTAAAATACATCAATTAAATATATTTTTTTCATTTTCTTTTGCATATAGTGATGGAATTAAAATAAGGGATATTTTAGAAATTTAGCAGCAGGGTATTTACATTAAGGCACATTTTCTGCTGGAGAAAAGGAAAAATATGCTAATACTTTATTTTTTTCTCATGTAAGCTGATTTGTTTAGCTATCTCATTTATTTTACATATCTGATCAAGCAGGCCAGTTTCTGGTATCACACAGTGTTGAGGACTTAAAATTTCCAGTGCAAAGCATTTTGTGCTGCAGTCCTACATGTAATAAAAGGGCTGTAGAATGAAACCTCAGGCTTCTTTACTGTACTTGGCTACTGAATACTTCACTAGATATGTGGCTCCACTAAGACAGACATAGGGAATATGATTGAAACCAGGATATCTGTTACACACTCCAAGTACGGAGACCTGAAAATACTTACATTTACAAGGAGCCCTTACCCATTTTTAAGAGGGCCAATAACAAAGATGAAGACAAACATTTTAGCAGGGCCTGTTGCAATTGGTTCCCAACTGAGGGAGGTTCAGTTTAGATTAGATGCAGGAAGAACCTGTTCAACAATGAGGGTGGTGAATCACTGGCACCGGTTGCCTCAAGGGATGGTGGAAGCCCCATCCCTGGAAAGATTCCAGGTCAAGTTGGATGAAGCTCTGAACAACCTGGTCTAGTTGAAATTGTCCTTGCTTATTGCAGGGTGGTTGGCCTAGATGATTTTTAAAGGCCCTTCTAAGCCAAACTGTTCTGTCATTCTATGATCTTATGATTTGGAGCTTGAAAAGAGCTTTATAACATTGCACTACTCACATGAACATCACAGCAGGATCAAGCTTCATATCAAATGTGCAGATCTGCTCAGGGAAGCACCCAGTACCCCTCAATTCAAAATTAATATATGAGGTATAAAACACATTTGTAGAACTGGAGTTGCATGCAGTGAACTCTTTCCAAACTAAAAACCTCTGTGCTGTGTCTGTTCCTGTTTAAGAATAACTTACAGAAGTTTAAGTCACACAAGGCTGAATAGTTATAAATCCACGAAAAATAGTACTTACCTGCACTCTGCAGGAGAAGTTGAGAACCAATGGCTAACCTCTGTAATCCTACTAAGTCAGCTTCATATAAAAACTCAGTAAACTAGCAGTAAAAGCAACTGGCCTCCACAAAGATTAATTTTAAATAGAAAACATACTGCTCAAAATTCAATTTAAGGTGAATGTAATTTGAAATAAATAATTTTCCTGCATTTCCTGTTTAAAACTGACAAGGTATTGCAAGTTTTAACAGGGTTACTTCACATAGTTGATGATTGTTTACCAGTGTCAGCTTACCCTTTGATGTTTGTCATATTATTTCTCTTTTAGAAAGCACTTACAGCAGCATAGTAGGATTATTTCATCATCAGTCAACTGATGTATCATAGATTATTGCTAACACAGAGCTCCAATCCTGGTTTTACCAGATCAACAGGAAATACCACATTAAATTTAATAACATCATGATGGATATTTTCATCTTCTTTCAACATCCAGCCAGAAAGCACACAGGATCCCCATATCCACATGTGCACAGCCTGGAAAATCAAACACTGCATTCTGACTCATACAATTAACAATATGTCCTCCTACACGTTAAAGGGAAATCTCAGAGGGATGGAACCACCATTGATATTCTGTTATTTATACCTATATCAAAAGAACAGGAGACTTGGATGTCAAGTTGTTATGAAATCAATTCTTCATGTTTTCACCTTTTCTACCAAAAGACTACGGATTAGAAACTACTTTGGTAACAGGGGGATTCTGTGCTTTTGGTTTTTTTCTCTTTTTACTTGATTTTTTAATGTTAGCATATCTTAAACACCAGTTGCTATTTAAAACCTTATCTTATATTTTTTAAAAATATAAGTAATATTTTTATATGGGACAAGAATGTCATAAAAAACCCACACACAGCTACTGCAATGTAGAAACCAGAAAAGAAAGAAAAAAGTCATTATCAATTACTTAATTTTTAACACGTGATGTTTTGAAGTCTAGCTAATTAATTTCACTAATCGTTAAGAAAACCAGTGTGCTATTTTTTATCTAAATCAAGTTTTAAATGCCTTTTTGTGCTTCTTTAACTTCAGATAATTCAAACGTCACCATGCTCAGCTTCCCCTGGCTAATCATCTCCTTCTCCCACTGAAAGTTAGCATGCTCTCAAATTTTCCATCTCAGCTTCCTAACATTTCGTTTCCGAATGAATAAAACTGGTTCCTTTTAAGCTACTCTTTGCACTTTTTTAGCTAACCTGATACATTTGGACCCAAACAGGTTACAGAATATACACATAAACAGCTTTTCTAACAATATGGGAGACCAGACCAGTCAGAGGGTAAAGGAATTTGCCAGCCGAAGCAGAGGCAGGAGGAAAAGCCGTGTCTCTTACCCTTCGGGATGGTCGTGCACAGAAGGCATTTCCTCCTTTAGAATTTCCTCTGTGAGTTGATGGGACCGATTGGAGGCTGGTTTGGATGTTGACAGACTGAGAAACCAATTGGAGAATTTAGTCCGCCTCTGTGAATTTACATTTTGAAGCAAGTAAAGGCCAGGGAAGCTCTCTTTGCTTTCCGGCCCCTGGCAGGGCAGCGCTGTCGCGGTCCCTTGCCGTGCGGCCCGGGACGGGCGGGGGTGACTCGGGAGGCCGCCGGGCCCCATTTTCAACCGGGGCCCCGATGGCCAGGGAGAGGAGAGGCCATTGCTGAGATCCTAGCCCTCCCTCCTCCCCTGGCGTGGCAACTGAGCTCTGTTCTCCAGAGCCCCTCCATTCCCTTGTATGCTGGGCGAGGTGGAGGGAAGATGGGCATGGGAGGGCAGCCCTCACCCAGCTCCCCAGTGCGGCCCGAGCGTCCTGACATCCTGGCACAGCTCCAGCAGGGCCTGGCCCCAGCCTCTGCATCCTCCGTGTGAGATTTGAACCCTTCCAATAAGATAAGACTTGCAGACCTTCAATCCTCGTTTGAGCGAGAGGAGAAAGAAGAGAGGATGCACCAGTCAGTGAAGCAGGAGTCAGGTTCCAGATGGAAGGAGAATGAGGAGGCGCCGTGAATTTGGGCTGAAAATCCTTTTGTAAGCTATAGGGATGGAGTGTACTACACGAAACAAAACAAAAAAGTCCTATAAACTGTGGAAAAAGACTTGGGGGTTTGGAGTGTTCAACTTAATAGATCATTGAGTAAAACTACGTGTGTTGAGGATCCTTTGCCCCGAGGGAAGAAGGGGATCTCTGTTCCTGGGGATGAGGTATGAACAGAGAGAGAGATGAAGAGAGCTTTTGCTTTTTGAACAGTTCATTCTTAAAAGTAACTACCCTATGAGTTTAAGATGGCCCATAAGCCACAGCTTTGGGAAAGCTGTGAAGATGGGGGAGTTTTGTGGAAAGCGAAGCCACGAGAGAACTGATGTTTTTTCTTCTTGTGGGAAAAAAAACCCTATAGCTGAACAAAAGGAAACTCTTCTCCCTAAAGTGAACTGAAAAAAGATTATTTAAGTTGGCAACTGATTGAAGTGTTTCTGTATGTTGTTGTTAAGAAGGAGAAGAAGGTGTGGGAAGGGGGAGGAGGGGGTAGTCTGAAGGTTTTATTCTGAATTTTTTTTGTGTTGTTAATAACGTTTTTCTTTCCACCTATTAAGTTTTAGGCCTGCCTTGCTTTTGCTCCTAATTCTATCTCACAGCAAAAAATGAGTGTATTGAAATTGGCAAATCTAAACTACTACATTAATTAGTGTTTCCACCTGGTTACGAACTGAAAGCATGATGCTCTTAGAACTGCTTAGAAAGCCCTCACATTTGTCCTCCTCTGTATTTCATTCTTACTGCACTATATGTACAATCTGTCAGACAAAATTCCATTCTATTTTTTTTTTGTTTGGAATAACCATTTCTATAAATAATAAATATAGTAAAACATGAAATTATAAGTATTTCGTTTCAAGGGTCTGAAATAATATTTGGGGTGAAAAATAACTTAGCATGTAATTAGTAAAATAATTAGTAAATAATAATAAAATAATTAGTAAAATAATTAGTACCTATCAAATTAGTTAATGATCAGGAAAACACATAGAGATATGATCCTTTAGATAACTGAAAATGATTCATTATTAGTAATTTAACTATTTGAACTGGAGCAGATCCACATCCAGGTCTGTCTGTGATG
This sequence comes from Sturnus vulgaris, assembly GCF_052056855.1. Lineage (NCBI taxonomy): Eukaryota > Metazoa > Chordata > Aves > Passeriformes > Sturnidae > Sturnus > Sturnus vulgaris. The sequence continues at coordinate 45,643,024 of NC_142283.1, forward strand.
TACACAGTTCAAGACTGTACACTTGAGTACATGATTGCATCTCCGTGATCAGCTACTGTGATATAGAGAAACAGCTAACTAGAGTAGATGGGAACCAACCACATGAAGAGAAATAGCTAAGGGACATGAAATTTGAACATGGTACTTCACATGAAGGTTTGGAAACTTCACAAAGGACAACAAATGATGCAAAATATAATACACACTTGAAGAAATTAAAATAAAAATTTATTCCCTCTCAGTTACGAAAGGCAGTGTGCATATATGTTTGTACATCAATGTTGGGTATAAGAAAGCCAAAAATTGTGAAAGAGAATAAGCTACTAGCAAGATCAATTGACAAAATAATAAAAAAAAAATCCAAAGCTCAGCAGCAAAGAGTGTATTGAGACAAATGGGAAAGATCTGACGCAGCTGCGTGATCTAAACCAAAAAATCTTAACTGAAAATGCACAACAGCAATGCCTTGCCAACTTTAGAACAAAATATGGAGTAAAATGCAGAGATAATTAAAGACTTTCAATACTTGTTGCTTAAAGATGGTTTTTAGTTGTCAATACCAAAAATGCTGTGGTGATAGCCAACCATGCCTATGTATAGACTACCATCTGGAATGCTAAGGCTGGTAGAATATTTGAGAGCAGATGACTAAGCTCAGATCTTACATAGCAACTTTATAAATGAGAAGCAAGAACATTATGGGCCTTGTCTATTATAAGCAATCCTTAAAGCAATTCCTTCAAAGGTGGGGAATGAGATGTAGGGTCTGGCTCAGAGCAGACAGAGTGAATGAAAGAAGTATCATGTTTGTTTCCCACACCTTCTAGAAATGTATCACTTAGTTTAGTTTCCCATTTCAAAGGCTAATGATACAAGTAAGAATGTAAATGGACATCTATATGAGGAGCAGATCCTAAATCTGAACATAACTAAACAAGGACTGCTTTTAAGTTGGTGTCCCATATGCTGCATTCAACTTTCATGACTTTTGAAAACAGAATTGTGTAACCTTATGCTGCACCTAAACATCATTTCTGGATTGATTACATTTTTAAAATTGTAAAATAGAAAGTTAGTAAGACTGAAAATGCAGTGTCACTGACTTGGAAAATGGTTTGGCAGGTTCAGTGGTGAAAATAAAATTCTAGCATTTCTGACTTTTTGGGGAGGCTTCAGTCTGTTTTGATTGACTGACAAATAAATTTGTATTACTTACTTCTTTTAAACTGAAAACTATATGTAAGCTTTTGAGCTACAAAATATTCTTGCTAAATGTTAAAAAACGGCAGGCATTCAACTCTGTTGAAATCTCTGTTGTCCAAATCTAATGTGTACTTTAAACAAACAAACAAAAGAACCTCATCTGAATGTAAGGGAAAGATAAAAATTTCATAAATGCAACCAAAAAAAAAAAAAAAAAAAAAGACTAGTTCACCCACCTAATGACAGACCAAAAGTTAGAAAAGAAAGTATGACAGACTTTCCTGCAGTTGTACTATTTGCAGATCTCTTTACACAGAGCTGCACTGTGTGTGCCAAGAAATCTCAGGGAGAAGTCACGACTGCTAGAGAGCTGATGATGAGAGTTGATAGCTTGAACCAATCCACCTGGCAGAAATGCATTACAAAGACGGTGTATTTCTAAAGAAGAAAAATGCTTGGTTTGGAAAGTTGACAATGAAATTGCACAATGTACAAAGACAGGGATCCAAATGCGTTGGTATTTTTCCTCAGATTTTTAGATGAGAAGTTAAGTAGCAGTAGAATTTTTCTCTGTTCCATGGAACACGTGTCTTGCAATCAGTGGGACATAAATCTGTGCTCAAAACTTTTGCCAGAATGTGACCTGAAAAATCTGGTTGAGGTCATTCCTGGCATCAGTAAGAGTAGATGCTGTGTCCCAAATTTCAGTCAAGTGTCTCACTAGACACACAGATTCCTCTTGCCAAAATAGTAGGTGAGCATGATGCAAAATATCTGTTAATTTGACTATCCATAATCAAGCTTCTGTTACCTTCTAACAAGCCCAATACTGAACTTTATCATTCTTTAGAAATGTCGACATCCTTTAGACATACTTTTAACTGACCTGCACTTGGGAAAAACTAGAGGCCTATTCATTTTGGGAAAAGCATTGCAGCATTTATTGCAGGATACCTCTCTCCCCTCTTCCTCAGCATTTACCTCTGGAATTGCAAAGGTTTATTTACTCTTGTTCTGGAAGTACTACAGTTTTCACAAACCAGGGATACACTGTCCACAGGGGGAGCTATTTTCCAAAAGCTACTCTAGTACCCAGTATTTTGAGGGCGTGTTAACTGACAAGAAATATACCTATCTGAATCTGTAGTAAGAATTACTAAGTCCATGTATTTATATATTTTAAAGTATTTTGTCAAGATCCAATTCACAACCTTTCCATTCAGAAGTACTGCATTATCTGTGGGAATGAGACAGGTATATAGCCAATTCTTGGTCTGGCAGGTTAAAGTGATAACTGCTTCATGGCCAAATTTTATATTCTTGCTTTAACTGTCATGAACACTTATGAAACTGAAAAAGAACAGAGCTGCAATTCCAATAAAATAAAATTTCTGATCTCTGAAAACTGCATTTGGAGTTAATCCCCAAATCAGAAGAGGTTTTGTTCTCAGAATGTCGCACTTTGTACAAGCCCTATACAAAGTTTTCAGTAGTTTTTCTCATTCAGTTTCTTTTGAGTTTTTCAATCCCAAGAGTACCAGTGATGACGAGCATTTAGGACCATGAAGTTTAATCACCTTAGATGTCTGTGCCCTATAAATATTCAAAAAAAATGTTGAAAACCAAGAAGTCTTCATAGTAAGAAAAACAGCAATAGTAATTTGATGATATCTTGAGAATAGAGCACCTTTGGGAAATGAATCAGCTCCTGAATACATCTTCACCTCATATTCACACTGTGGAATATCATAAATTAATACATTTCCAAATACAAAGGAACCAAGTAAAATCTTTCTTTCTTTTCAGTTTAAAGGGATTATTTATATCTCATGTTCTCCCACTTTGAGAAAGAAATTACATAAATAATTACATGGAGTATGCAAGTACTAAAATACAGTAACAAGGAACAAATATAAATGTCAGGCAAATAAAGTGTTATATAAAAAGATAAGTTCTATAGACAATATAAAACAATCCTTCACATATAACTACAGATTTTCCCTGGACAGAAAAAAAAAAAAAAAGGAAAAAAAAGAAAAAAAGAGAAAAAAAAAAAACCACAAAAAAAAAAAAAAAACCCAAACAAACCACAAGAAAAAAGAAAAACGGGAAAAAAGAGAGAGGCAAATCCTCTTCTATTAAAACAGATAAAACTCTAAAATTTTTCAATATAAAGAAATTTCCTCTGTCCTTTATCCAAGATAACATAAAAGTTCTGATACTTAAAAATTCTCTTGAAGATCAGACTTTTGTTTTAAGAGCTGTAATCACTTCAGACTCACCTTTAAGTGCCACTGTATTTCAGGACTTAAGATAAGTAAGAAACAATGTCCTGAAACAGACGGTGGAGAAGGGGTGCACCAGAGAATCAGACAAAAGTCCTGGGAAATCTACAAGTGTTCAAAGACACACACAAATACACGGGCATGCATACATAAGAGCAAACACATATTTTGAGTCAACAACACTATAGTTAAACTGCCTCATACAAATAATAGCAAGAAAAGCAATAGTACAATGAAAAGGGAAAGCAATAATATTTGCTGAATAAAACTGATATAACTAGATATCAGCAAGTCTATAATGCGTCCTGTAGTGGACCATTTTAAGCAACTAAAGGTTTCAGGTGGTAGTTTGATTGGAAACTGCAGTCTGAATGAGAGGGACAAACAGAAATCCATCCCAGATCCATCTGCACCTTCACAAGGCTCCAGCTTACCTGCTGTAGTAAAGAATAACCTCAGTTTCAAATTTGAATCAGACTTCTTTTGATATAGTGCTTACAAAATTCATCTGTCATCACCATCTAATTAACATAATCAGTTTGAATATCAGCTGTTCTGAGGCATTAAAAATATTCATCAAGGAGTCAGGAGTAATCTGAAGTTATTTCACTGCTAAATCACAGACTCATAGAATGGTGTGGGTTGGAAGGAACCTTAAAGATCACGTAGCTCCAATCCATCTGCTGTGGGCAGGGGCACCTTTCACTAGTCCAGCTTAATCAGACCTCCAGCAAGCCTGGCCTTAAACACCTCCAGGAATGGGACATCCACTGCTGCTCTGGGAAACCTGTTCCAGTGCCTCACCACTCTGATAACATTGATTTTTGTCTACCATCTCACCTAAACCTGCTCTCTTTCAGTTTGGCGCCATTGCCCCTTGTCCTGTCACTACATGCTCTTGTAAACAGTCTCTCTCCACCTCTCTTGGAGACTCCCCTCAGGAAGGCTACAATTAGGTCACCTCAAAGCCTTCTCTTCTCCAGGCTGAACAGTCCCAATTCTCTCAGCCTTTCCTCACAGGAAAGGCGTTCTATTCCTCTGATGAACTTGGTGGCCTCCTCTGGACTCTCTCCAACAGGTCTGTGCCCTGACGTTGAGGGCCTCAGAGCTGGATGCAGGGTTCCAGCTGGGGTCTCACAGAGCAGAGCACTGTCAGAATCCCCTCCCTGCCCTGCTGCCCACGCTGCTTTGGATGCAGCCCAGGACACGTTTGGCTTTCTGGGCTGTGAGTGCTCGTTGCTGAGTCATGTTCAGCCTCTCTTCCACCAGCACCCGAAGTCCTTCTGCCCAGGGCTGCTCTCAGTCTGTTCATCCCACAGCCTTTGTTGATGCCAAGGGTTGCCCCAAACCAAGTACCTTCCACTTGGTCTTGCTGAAATTCATTTCCATGGGCCCACTTACTGAGGTTGTTCTGATCCCTCTGGATGGCATTCTGCCCTTCAGGTGTGGCAACTGCATCACTCAGCTTGGTGTTATCAGCAAATTCACTGAAAGAGCACTTGGTTCCTTTATCTATGCCATTAATGAAGATATTAAATAACACTGTCTGAATGCAGACCCCTGAGGGACAGCATTTCTCACAGATGTCCTTCAGGACTCTGAGCCACTGACCACTATCCTTTGGCTGTGACTATCTAACCACTTCCTTATGCATTTAAAAGTCTACCTATGAATTTTTCTTTTTCCAATTTAAAGAGAAGGATGTTAAAGACTTTACAGAAGTACAGATATTCCCTGCTCAGTCATGCCAGTCTCTTGCCTTCTTTGCACGATTTCTTGCTTCTGGGGATTGCTAGCTCTTGTTCAATCTGTCAGGTCTGTTTGATTCTCCTGCCCCTCAGGGCATTCTGTCAGGGGATCCCACTATCTACCTGAAGAGCTGGAAGCTTGCTTTCCTAATGTTCAGGAGCCTAATTTTAGGCCCTTCTTACATGATCCATATCCCTCAGGAGTGCAAACTCCACCAATATAGGGTCACTGCAGCCTGGGCTGCCTCTAATCTTGATTTCTCCAGTGACCTCACCTGTGTTGGTGATCAACAGATCCAGTAACACATTCCTCTGATGGGGCTGTCTATTACCTGGATCGTGAGTCATCAAATCATAGAATCTTCAAGGTTGGAAGAGACTTTCAAGGTCGTTGAGTCCAACCATCCACCTACCATTACCACAGCAACCCTTTAAACACTAAAGCACATCACCCAGTGACAGATCCAGACTTCTCTTGAACATCTCCAAGGATGGTGACTTCACCTCCCTGGGCAACCTATTCCAATGCCAGACCACCCTAACAGTGAAGAAATTGTTCCTTGTAAGTAATGTGAATCTCTCCTTAGTTTCAGCCTAAGGCCATTGCCTCTGGTCCTCTCAGCAGGCACAGCAGAGGAGACTGGCTCCCACCTCACTGCACCCTCCTTTCAGGGAGTTGTGGAGAGTGATGAGGTCTCCCCTGAGCCTCCTCTTCTCCAGACTAAACAAACCCAGATCCCTCAGCCATTCCTCATATGACATGCTTTCTAGTCCTTTCATGAGCCTTGCTGCCCTTCCCTGGATGCTCTCCAGCACTTCAAAGTCCTTTTAAAAGTGAGGGGCCCAGAACTGAACAGATGATTCAAGGTGTGGCCTCACCAGTGCTGAGTAGAGGGGAAGAATGACTTCCCTGGTCCTGCTGGACACACTGCTCCTGATACAGGCCAGGATGCCATTGGCCTTCTTGGGTACATGGGCACACAGTTGGCTTGTGTTTGGTTTGCCATCAAAGAGTACTCCCAGGTATAAGAAAAAGAGAAAAACAAACGATGCACAACCTAATTACTCAGCAGCTGCTGACAGATGTCAGACCTGGATAACTCCCCTTAATTCCTGGGCATGATGTTCTGTTTAGTTCATTTAGTCAGTTCACATCCTTCTCCTTCAAAACAGCTATTGAGAAGAAATTAGCTCTACCCCAGCTGACACTGTCCTAGAGGATTACCCGTCAATTCCTTTCATACATTTTCCTGGTGTTTATCTGTTGGCTTCTCTTAGCTCTGGAGTCCCTGGTTCATCTCTTCTTAAGACTGAAGGTCTGCAGCAATGACTACAGTTCAGTCACCAGCTGAAGGCCTTTGCCAGCACCCTGTGCCTCCAGCCTTTTCCTCTTATCCCACAGCTTGCCAGGGACAAGACTGATATTATCCCCCTCCCACAACACGTCTGGTTTAAAGCTCTGCCAGTGAGCCCTGCTAGTTCCCAAGCAGACTCTCCTTTGTTGAGAAAGGTGGGTCCCATCCAGTGCTGCATAGGCCTTTCTGATGTCCAGACACCATAGATTTTGGCAGTGACACCAGTCGCAGAGCCTTGAAGTTTCAGTAGATTCACAGGGAGAAATGGGATAGAGGGAGATAAATAGACAGTTGTTTCATAAACATACCACATGGCTTGAATAGTATAGAGTTCTCACAAGGCAACAAAACTATGCAAATTGCACACATGAGCTGGATGAACAAGATCAAGATGGTAGAGATGAGTCATCAGCAAACTCATATCTTAAAAACCTTTGATGACTTTTATAAATGGCCCAAAAAACCCACAAAGCAGCCATTAGAAAGACTGAAAAACTTACGTAATCTGAAAGGAAAAAAAAATCGAAATATTTTAGTCAATCACAGCAGACTGGGGACATGCCAGGCATAAACCCTCTCATCCTTCTATGGTGTGGGAATTCTGTACTACCTAAACTAGAGTATCACAGTCATCAAGAATAGCAGACAGCTGTATTTATCTACATACAGCCCATATCTGTAATACATTCAGTATGACAGCTTTGCTAAACATTTAAAAACAAACTTTTAATGAAAACATGGTCTCAGATTACACAACTGGCCTGGTGCAGTTCAGCATTCCTAAGAAAGAAATGTCAATGTCTCTCAAATTTATGCAAATGTCTAATAATTCTCTTCTAGACTGCAAGAAAATTTCAACAATGTAAAATAGCAATGCAGCATGCAGCATACAACTCTGGGAAAACAAACAGAAAACCAAACAAACCCCAAAACCAAAAACAAATCCCAACCATAATAAATACAGAAATCTATTCCCTGAATGAAGTCAACTCCTTAAGGCACACTGGAAGTCTGTCCAGCCTAGGTTGTTTCACCTCTTTAAGGCCCAAAAGGTTTGAAATGCTTAAGCTAAGCCATCAACATTTTTACTCTGGTATGGAAAAGGAGCAAGGGAGAGAATCTCACAGTATAATTTAGCAAGCTAAAATCTAACTGCCAAATTTTCCATTTTAATCAGATAAAGCTGGGGGGACTGGGTGCCTTTGAAAGTGTCCCCTCTAATTTCTTTCTTTTGATTTAATCTCACAGTGAGAAATCTTTTTTATATCTTAAAAGTGATTACTACTCATCATTCAACTCCTAATTATCTAAGATCAGGTAAAGGACTGCTTTCTTTATTTCTCTTCCAGAGAATATTGTAAATAATTTTATGCAATGTGAAGTGCATAAAATAGTGTGTGACATACACTGTCTGAAGAATCTCATTATATCACACTAGCAAAAATAAAGTTTCTACACTTTGAAATGCTGCTAATGTAATCCATGCAAATAAAATAAAGCAAAACACTAACAGGATTCAATGACTGTATTTAATTGGTTTTCCACAAACCAGAATATATTTTCAGAGGAAAGTCTTTCTTGTTGTAACAGACTTTCTTTTGTGGATCCTTTTCGTGAACTGCCAAAAATATTTGCCCCTTGGCAGGCAGCCAGCACTGATTTTAAGCCCATAGCAGGAGCTATTCTCTAACTTGGTTGCTTTCACGGAGAGGAGCTTTCTCAGCGTTGTTCTGGTGGTTTCTGCAACAGTCAGCGCATTCTTGGAAACATGCTCTAGCTCTAAATTAGGGATGAAATGCAGTAATACATTGCTCTAAATTTTGCACACCTGTCAGCAGCAGCGTTTGAAGCTTGAAAGTGCTGCAAGATGATCCTCCTTCTCCAATGCCTTTCTACAATTTAAGGTCTCCTTGAATCAGCAGCAAATGGCATGAGGGTTAGGTACTGACTCACCCAGTCCATCTTCTTGGTGGAATGCGTCTTTCTGCTCTCAAATTGCATTTTCCCCAACAGTCCTCTACAGGCAGGAATACTGGGAGAGATTTTCACAACCACATCAAGAAACAGACAGTTTTTAATTTTTTTTTTTTAATGGAGAAAAACATGTGAGGCACTAGCAGTGAGCTGGGTAAAAGATTCTTTTGCTGGTGATTAAAAGCAATTTGAGGTAGAAAATACATTGTGTGCATTTTTTTACTCTTACAGGTGTAATACAGGATTCCAATATGATCTCTTAAGCCTATCTCCATCTTTTGGAAAGACTTCTTAATATTTTATTATGACCTCTCACACTCATCTAATCACACATAACAAGAAATTGCTAGGTCTTTGTTGTGCCAATACAAGGAAAAGAAGAAATTTTATAAAATACGATTTGTTAAAAAGTGTAGTTGCAACCAATTTTATTTATCTTAAGTTTAGTACACTTGTACCACAAGTGTGGTTTTGCATGGTTTAGCTCTTAATCTTCTGCTGTCTCTGTGACTTACTTGATTCGAGCTAAAAGCATTTCAGGTTAAGTTCCCCAGTGAATGTACAAAACACCGTATTATAATCAGTAAGTAGATGTTGGAACGCTGAGAAAAATATCAAATTACTCTCTTTAAGCTTTTGGCAGGAATTTTCAGGGAACAAGATCAGATAAGTGGCATTTATCAATTCTCTTTCTGTTGAAGAAAAGAAAAAATCTGCAAAATCTGTTAGAGTTATTCGTGTTTCCCTTTTTCTTCCTTTACTTACATAACCACAAAAACCCCTAGACATTAAAATACCCTACTGAAAATACTGTTTACAATACTGCAGGAGGAAACAATGGAATGAGGCCTTCATTCGTTTGTCTGCAATATTTATTTTTAAAAATGAATGTTTAACAAAGGAATGCAATTTCAAATCCACATGCAGCTGACATATTTCTTTGGACATTAGAAAGAGAAGAGCAGATAAACAGAATAATCCTATTCCATTCTTGTTTGGTTTAAAGAAAGGGCTCCATCTTTATCTAGGAGTGTCCTTTTGTAGTCTGTATTTCAGGTATTTCATGGCAAGCATTTATACACAATGAACTATCTTTAAGATTGCTTGTCATCTTACAACTTGCCCAATTTTAATAACAATTAACTTTTAAAATAATGCATCTACCCTTCCTTTTGAGTGCAATTAAACATTGGCTTATTTCTGGAGAGTGCAGACCTAACTTTTTGCGCACCAGTATTATCTTCAAGTTTGTACCTGTGGATATCCAGATGCATATTTGTATAATGTGCGGCTTATATTTCTCAGTAGTCCTTTCAGCAACATATTTATAAGAGAAAAAGCATTTTTTATTATCAACTTTCCCACTAGAGCTGTGCATCACATTTGCCCTGTTTCTAAAGAAACCAAAGCTCATAGTCAGCGTTTTACCATTTTTTTCTTCTGGGAAGATGAAAACACTTTGGGCTGTGTGTTTATTTTGTTTAGTTTGGGTTTTTTTGATCGCTCACATTGGAATTCAAAGAAGGCACTTTTCAAAAGCATTTTCATACCTGAGGTACTAGTCACAAAGACATATATAAATGAAGTTTTTTAAAGGTGCAATTACAAAGCCTAACTGTATACCCTATTCCTAGCTGTAAACATGAAGCTTTCTCCCAAACCAAATATACATAGAAGTAAAAGGTAATTTGCCCCAGTGAGACTAGAAGAAAATCAAAAGACTGTCCCTTCAAGAAAAATTTATCATCCTTTATCACTCCAAATGGTTGCATTACACCTTTGCTGCTTTTGTGCTTCAGTTGAGCACGTTAAGGTATTAAAGAGAATTGCACATCACAATAGGATATCAAATGAATTACATCATAATGAGTGAACACATCTACTGTATTGCTATACATAGACACCTTTTACATATTATGTAAAAGAATCCAACTTGAGGTACTTAGTTCATTTTTCATTTCTAAAGTATTTTGTAGAGAACAGTTATAGTGTCAGTTACTTCAGTATTAAATACCAGATATTTTGAAAACTGTAAGGTGGAGAAAGGCCAAGCAGGTATAAGTACATCACCAGTCACTAGGGCAACACTGATCTTACCACAGAGCAATGAAAAGCAGCAAGAACAAATTTCAACCCTGTTTTGCTATTCAGCAGCATAATGCTCTGCTTGGGATAAATCTCAGGCACATGGTGTGACTCTTGGGGATGGTGCTGTGCAGGGCCAGGAGCTGGACTCAGTGATCCTTATGTGTCCCTTCCAACTCAGCTTATTCTGTGATTCTGTAAAATGACAGTGCAGTGTCAGGACTCTGACAGGCTACACAGAGGTCATACCAGCGTCTTAGGCAGACCTTCACAGTTATGCTCACCATCCTATTTTACAGGTAGCTGCCTACACTGCTGAGTGATTTTATTCAGTAAAACTGATGCCCTGTGGAAAATTAAGAAAAGCAAAGTGGAACAAAAACATTCCTTTCCAGGAGGAAGTACCATTCCCAGCAGTAGATTGCAAAAATAAGGTTCCCTACAGCAAAGAGAGAGACAGGTTAAAATGATTGTATCTTTAAAAAGATATGACCATTTTCAGGGTTTTATTGCTTCTTCTCAGAACAAAAGAGCATCAGATCTTTGGCTATTGGACACATGCTCAAGCTAATGACTAAGCCACCCATACACATTCTTGTACCAGCTTGAGTCCAAATTTTGAAGTCAAAATTTAAAGATGCTTATACAAAAGAAAATATTTTATCTTAATTTAATGGTAATGTCCTATGACCTAATGATGCTTCAGTTGGAAAAACAAAAAAAAGCCATAAATAAGCCATCAGAAAAATGTAACAAAAATGGAATCTGTAGACTTTATATGTTATCTCAAAGTGAAACTGATAGCTTTTTTATTGTTTAGATAAAATATTCAGCTTATGCATACCATTCTCTTGTAGCTTATCTGCATGCAACCAAAAGGACCATTGGATAGGTGAAACACTTAAATAGACTAATTACTTTTATGCAGATCATAGTGGTTTAACAAGAAATATAGTTTTCTTCAGAGGAACAATCTTTTATCTACTGAGAGCTAAATACATTTTTTGAAAACTTACAAATATTTCTTTTATCTTACCACGATAAAGAGTTTTACTGCAAACATTAACATACCTAGTCACCACACATTATTTATAACAGAGGAAAAGTCTGAAATGCTTTTATGTAAACAATCATATATTCCTAAAAGGCTGTTTAAAACTCTTTAGTAACAGGGGACTTTGGGAAAACACTGTTTCTAGGAAATCTCCGTGTTTTCCTTTAGTTTTTGCACAATATGATGACACAATTTTTGTCTCAAATCCTTGCATAAACAATTTCTGTAATAAAAGCAAATATATTTTTATTAGTCTCATAGAAAGTAGGTCTTGAAATAGAAATTCAAAGGTACTGGTGTAAAGTAGTCGCAGCATCTTATCAAATAACTGCAACCGTCTCCACTCACATAAAATGCCACGTTTATCATAACTGACAGAACAGAAAATATACAGGGTTCCAAATATTAAACAACCAGACTTCCATAACTACTACCACCTGTTGTTATAACTGATGAGCAAGGTTGCACTCAAAAGAGAGAGACAGTTACACACTTGCTCTGTGCCCCTTATTTACATGATAATGTCTGGAGAAGGCTTTCAATTGCAATGCAGTCTTTTGTCAAAGTTCACCCATCCAGAATCTGGGTTCAGAAAAGGAGAAATGAGACTTCCGTTGTGATAACCTATTCATTATCAAGATGTTTAGAGGCTCAGAGTAAGCTTACTATTTTAAAATTCTGGTCTGTCTGGGAAAATACTATAACCCCCCGATCACAACACAAAGTCCTCATAAGGGACTCATATGTCCAAAAGCAACATCACAGTGCTCAGCAAACATCAACTGGCAGTCATTACAATATCCCTCAGGAGGTACCTCATTTTATACATGATTCTGCATAATGAGACACAACATAGAAGCATTCTGGGTTTTGAGTATCTACAGGTGTGTCAGGTTTTCACACTAGACTGTGTTTTGATCTCAAATTTCCTGAAGCAGAATATTAAAAATATGTTTCTGTCCTTAACATAATCTTTTATGGAATAAATATTAAGCAGGTTATAGATGAATCCCTAAGTAAAACATACTAGTTACCTGCCCACTTCTAATCCACAGATAACAAAATGTCTCCCAGAGAAGCATGCTTATCAACTATATTTTAACAAGTGATAAAAGCTAAGTTAGAGCAGCATCATATGATAATTTCCACAGATATCAATGGAGTGCATTATCAAAATATTGGACTAGGAGCCACTGTGGAAAAACATATCTGCTACTCATTACAGAAAAGAAGAAATATGATTTACATCTGAGTCTAATATCCAGTACTCAAAATGGAGTCAATGTTGTAGGCATCCATAACGTAACAGAGAACAACACCAAACAGGCTTTTAAAATCTTCTGGCTTGGTCAAAATAGAATTTTAGTAGTTGCTACTAACCCCAAAGACAAAAAAAGAGAATCCCAGACTCACCATGATGAATTGATGTTTATTAAAAATGTTAACTGTAAAACAGATTAAAAATTGGCAATTTGTTCAGAGGAGCCTTTGAGCCCACAGTTCAGTCTATATCTCTAAACCAGCAACAAGGACACAACTTTGTGTTCCAGAAGAGCACAAAGATCTGAGAGGCTCGATCGCTGTACACACAGAAAAGAAGGCAGTCCTGTATCCAAATAGGCTGCAACCAAGGAAACAAGCTGGGACACACAGACACACAGCCATGTATCCAATGGCTAGGGTGAATAGCCTGCAATGTTGGCAGCAGCCAACACACAAGCATTTGCTCTGAGTCCAGAAGAGCAGGGGCCTGAACATAAGCTGCCCACTTCACCTGTAGCTATGCCCAGGGTGTTTTCATGCAGGAAGAAAACTCATCATTTTAGCAGAACCAGAGTTCTGAGTCATGATAGAGCTTCCAGATAAAAAGGAATCAGAAATGTAAATCTCAATTTGAAAAGTTAATTAGTATCAATTATCTTAGATTTTCCATGAAATAACATATTTTTAATAAACTTTTGTGTTATTTGGAGGCTTTCTTTTTTTATTTGACTCTTTTTTTTTTTTTTTTTTTTTAGATTTTTAACTGTCTGTAATTAATAGAGAATCTCATGGGTTGGAAGGGGTCCGTGAGGTTCTCCAAGTTCAATTCTTAACTCCTCACAGGACAACCTAAAAGTTAAACCTTGTATCTAAGAATGTTGTCCAAAAACTATGAAAACTAGCAGGCTCAGGGCCATGACAACTTTCCCAGGAGCTTGTGAAAAACTGTTTCCTGATATCCAATCTGAACTTCCCTTGATTAGATTTAAGCAATTCTCTTGCATCCTGTCATCAAACAATGGGGAGGAGATCAGTCTCTACCACTCTACTTCCCAAGCAGAAGGAGAAGTTGTGAGAGCATTGAGGTCATTCCTCAGTATCCTCTTCTAGTATCCTGAGCCACTCCCCTTTGGACACAAAACTTCCCATTAATGAAGGAAGGGCTGGAAAATGAAGCAAAAGACCAATAAGTGAAAACCAATGATTCCTCCAGTTAGGCTAGTAAATAAGACTATGCAACATACACACCGGGCTAAGCAGGTTAAACAGCTAATCTGGAACACAAATGTTTGGGTTTTTTTCCTAAGAAATATCTTTCTACAGACCAAATGGACAGATGCAGGGTAGAAGGCAGAAAAATTAAATGTTTTCCTTTAGCTTCAAACCCATATCTTTTCAACAAATTCAGTAACACTCTTAAGGGAATTAACTGTCTTATACTTTGTTGTTCAATTATGCCACAGAAAGAAAAAGCAATAATGAAGGATTTCTACTTTTTGCTGAGCTGCAGAAATAAATCTGCCAAACTGCTAAGAGAGTTTGCACACAACAGAAAGCTGTCCCAAGAAGATGAAGGGCCTGCATCACAGTTTTTGTGGTTTTTCATAGAAAAAAGATTGTCAAGAAGCGCTATAAAACACAAAAGTCTCTTCTGAAGGATTCATTGAGACTGTCATTGACTCATAAAATCATAGAATGCTTTGGGTTGGAGCAGATCTTGAAGATCATCCGTTCAGACCCCCTTCCCCTATATACCTTCCCCTAGAGCTGCTCCATCTAGCCTGGCCTGAGACTGAAATGTTAATGACTCAAAAAAACAGCCATTAGCAGAAGCACCAGGTGCTCTGTTGAGGCCACGTTTGTGCCCCCAGCTGAAGGGGAGAAGGAGTTTTTGGGTGTGTGGTGATGAAACCTCTGGTCTACAGGGGAACAGCCCCAGTGCAGAGAAGTGCACACCCACCACCAGAGGATGAGCACAACAAACTGACCTCTGTTTAAGCTGAGTTTATAGCCACATAGGAAAGAAAGCCAGTAAGAAACAGATCCTGCAAGGTGGGATAATACTTTTTATCATGCTAATTTCTTTCTTTGCACAATTGGCTCAGGCTAAAAATTCCCAAGTTGTCAGGTCATTCACATTGACACACAGGCCTGAGGGTATTCATTCCTTCTGAGGGGCACAATTGGCTCATCTAGGAGGCAGAGGCTGTGGTCATGTCTTAGGAGAGGGTCATAGGCCATCAAAGATGCCAGAAGCAGTCCCAGTGTAATTTCTGGGGCCCTCGACCAGAGGACTGCTCATGATGTACAGTGTAATATCAGAGACTGTACCCGGGGGGTGGTACCAGGATGTGCCCACCTGAACCTGGTACTTGAACCTGGTATATAACCCCCATCCCCAACAGAGATAGGGTCATCTCATTTGCAACAATCAAGTCTCATCTTTGCACCCATGAGTGGTGATATCCTTCCTCTCTATGATCTACTTTTATCCTTTCTTTTTCTTGTATATTTTCTTAAGTGACATCTTTCTACTTTTTGTGTTGTTTCATTTCTATAGAAATTACCAAAATGGTTACATACCTCCTTTAATTTGCAACCAAATTGCTGTAAAATAAACCGAACCTCAGTTGTCCTTGCATTTGTGGGGGTTGTAATGTGGCCACTCTTCCATTAAACATTTCCAGGGATGGGCCATCCACAGCTTCTCTGGGCAATCTGTGCCAGTGCATTCCTCAGCACCCTCATGGTAAAGGATTTTTTCCAAATAACTAGTCTAAATCTACCCTCTTTCAGTTTGAAGCCACTGCTCCTTTTCCTGTCACCACCTGCTCTTGTTAAGACTTTCTCTCCATCATGCTTGCAGGCTGCCTTCAGGTACTGGAAGGCTGTTGTATGATCTCTCCAGTCTTTCAAGGCTGAATAAACCTGATTCTCTTCGTTCTGAAGGAGGAAGAGTTGCTAAATTCCTCTAATCATTTTGGAGGCCTCCTCTGGACTTGCTCCAGCACATTGATGTTCTTCCTGTGCTGGGACCCCGGAGCTGGATGCAACATTATAGCTCAGAGGAAGGGCACATATCAGAGGATGTGGAGGTGTCTGAGAAAAAACTATTGCAAGGACTCAAAACTGCCTCCATTTAGCAACCTACTCAGGATATGTTAGATTCTTAAGGGTGAAGACAGATTTCCTTGCCTCTCATGCCATTTCTACAGTCATGGGAATGCCCTTGTAAGTCATGAAACTACAGGAGAGATGCAGTGAGAAAAAATCACCAGATGACATGAAAACCATACAGCTATGTCCTGAAGTTAGAGTTCCTCCATACCCAGGTAGTTAGGACTGCCTAGCAGGAAAGTAGTATACTCCATAAGTCTCAAATATTTCAATACCACCAAAGTGGCTCAGTATTTCAGTAAGAGATAACAGGAGACCCTAAATGCTCCATATGATAATTTCATGTCTTTTCTTCTCAAGAAATCTTACTTCCACAATGTGAACAAGGGGCTTGGGAAACAGATGACAAGCGTGATGACTTCAAAGTGTAGGGAAACAGGAGATTGTCTTTTGAATTGCTCAGGGTTTGTTTGGGTATTTTTTAACATGACAGGTACAGTCAACCTTGTCACAGTTTTCTGCAGCCAAAATTCAGGGAGCCATTTGTTGCATTTCTTCTGCGTGTTCCTTTACCAACCTGATACATTCCAGTTGGGTACCATTCTAGGTACCTAGTTTTAATTGCATCAGGCTTTTTTCCTTCCTGCTTGAACTGACAGGAAGCCCAGGAAAGCTCAATTCACAATCTCCTGACATTGTTAAAATTGCACATTGATACATTAAACAAGTTCTTTGAAGAGCTATGCAGGATGGTCAACAATAATTTTTCTGATACACTGAAATGCAGCTTCAGAAAATTCTACATTTGAAAAGGGGGGAAAATGTGGAAAAAAAAATTAAGAAAATAAGGTTGCTGACATGAAATAACTTGCACAGTGATCCATCAAGCCTGTATATCCCTATTCACATTATTCCAGCTGTAGACATGCCCAGAATGAAATATACAAACACTTGTCTCAGGATCAGAAATTTTTCCTTTTACTAGGCATTGAGAAAAGAAATGTCTGGTTTAGAGAACAAGGCCAGTAAAATTCAGCCTGATGTGAGAAGGCTGCCCATGTCTCACACAGAAAAAATTGGGGTTTAATACCATTTACCCCTATGCTTCCTGACATGGAAAGTGAAGGAACCCTCAGCAATCCTTGCTCTCAGGCCACATCTCTCACAGCAGTGCACAGTAGCAGTCAGTACAACTGACTATGCAGAGCTGTAATTACCCTGCCTCTCTCCTGTGTGGCCAAGACCATCTTCTCTCTCTTCCCCTTGAGGTTATCCTGAGCAGCTATCAGTCCACACAGCTGCAGTCTGGGACACTCCACCGAACCCAGGTGCCATGGACACAACTAGCAACAGACGTGGTGGAAAAGCCCCTGCTGAATCTCCAAGCTCAAAATCCACACTTTGGACTTCCAAGAGAAACCAGATCATCTGGGCTGATAAAGTGCAAACCAGTGAGTCTAAGTAGGCTGGAGCATACTGCATTGTTCTGCTTACGTTAAGTGCAGTTGTCTTTTCTACTATTGTTTTCAGAGAAACAGTGTCATAATAGATAGACCTAGGGAGAACTGTTCATTTTTCAGCTGCACAAAAACACTCCAAAGTGTATGTTTTCTGTTTGACAGCCCTTCTCTCCCACTCTCTTCACCCATCAAATTTCCTTCCAAAACAAACACCCCTTTATTCCATTACGATAATACATTCTTTTTATACACAGATCATGAATGTAAGAAGGACTGGGAGAGACCCATGAGCTATGGATGCCAATATCTTGTAATTACACACACATCTTCATAAATATATCATTCTCTGTCTTGAAAGCAGTCACTTTTTCCTAGCCATCTCTGTATTGGAAAGCCATTACAGGGTAGCCCGCTCTTAACAGAGCCTCTTTAATTCCAGGTAACACTGTTTTCTTCACTTGCCTTTTTTGTGCTAGATTTATCCTTCAGTTGTAATACCATCACCCTTGATGAATAGACATTTGAAGTATTTTTAGATGCCATTTTTATCTGCTCTTGGTCTGCCACCCTGAAAGATTAAAAGGACATAGGCTTTCCTTAGATGACACGTTCTCCGTCCTCTTGTTTTTCCAGTCTGCCTGGTACGGTTCACTCTTTTCCCTATCAGTCCCATTTTCAATTAAGATTTTTGAACACGGGTGACCAGGTTTGTACTCACTATTCTAGGCAGGGTCTCACCAGTGCCTTGTATAATTGCAGCAATACTTCCCTACTTCTGCAGCAAATGCCTCTCCAGACACATTCTATATCACATTTTTTTCATGGCTGTCTCCCACTGGCACATTGAGCCTACCTAGAACTCCTAGCTGTTTCTCCTCTGTCATTTCCAGATGATGAGCACCTGTGGAACTTGGTAAAGCAGAAGGGTCAGCTGCACAGAGGACTGCCCCTACTGCATCTCTTTATTTAAGACTGGTCAGAGAAATGAGGAGGCATAAGTGAGTCTGTAACAGCTGTCACAGCAGTTGTTACAGTCAGTAAAATCCTGTGAACGCTTCCCATTTCCATTCACTGAGCAACCTCTGAGAGCAAGACCAAGCCACAAGCAAGAGCATCTTTGGAGCAGATGAATACTCACTTCACAAATGTTCTCAGTGGAAGAGGAAAAAGTGAGAAAATATCATTGGAATCACACAACCTGCAAGAAACCCTAAAACTGATAGGAAGTAGAGAAACTATTCTAATTATTCTTAAAAGCTTGGATGAAGTAATCTAATTTACAATGGAGGTGGGATCTTTTTTTTTTTTTCAGGCAAAGACGTGCATAGGTAAATGGGAGGATGACATTAACATTGCTTTAGAAAAAATATTTTCATTGAAATATTAACTTCGCTGCTCACACAAGGTTATAAAATGAGCAGATTTTTTTCAATAATATTGTTTCATGTGTTTGAGAGGAGAAAGCCTGGTAACTATGCTCATTCTTTTAGTCACTATCTTTTTGTTAGGTGGCCAGACACACCACCATTAATACCACAAGAGGATTCATGCTTATTTATTCTAAAATGAGTGCAAATTGGACTTCATACCTGATACCTTAAAGCCATGCTGAAATACAAGATAGTCTATTATCTTTGTATCATATATTTTTTCTCCCCACTCTGGTAGAAGACTGACAGTTTATAACACAGCAGTGTGACTGCCTCATTTGCACATTTACAGTGCTTGATAAAGAGTTGAAATGCTTGATTCCCCAGAGGTCCTCCTTGTTCTTTTCCCAACAGAAAATGCCTCCCTATATTTCAATACAGCTGTGACAAATTTTTCAAAATAATGGATAGCTAGCCTTTAGATAATGCTTTTCGTGAAGAAGAACATAAAAACACTTTACACAGGGCTTATGCAAATCATTTCACTAGGTGTCAGGCAGCACAGAGCACAGGCTGGAATCAGAAGCAGAGCAACCCATTCCACGCACCACCCCCTGCCCATGGTCCTGGGACCAGAGTTGTCCTTAATTACCATTTTTTCATCAAATGTGCCCTAAATTACAGTAAAAAAAATCAAGACGGAATTGCTGAAACCCCTTGAAGTTGAATCCCTAAGCCATACTGGACAGACAGTGCATTAAAACATGCAGCTAAAATTCCATACCGCTTTTGCTCAGGAAATGAGGTAACTTTTGACCACCAAATCAAACTGTTCTCCCCCAATGTTAACAGCATTCTCTAAACCCTAATAGCAGCTGGATCACCTATTCTCATTTATGGAATTAGTGTGGACTGTGCTACAGCATATTTGTTATAAAATTCTTCAAGTATAATGACAATAAACCCAAAAAAAATTTACGTCTTCAAGCACTAGCATTGGGATATTTCTTAAAGACAGATTTGATTGAAAGGTAAAGATTAGCTTAAAATTCCTCCACCCCTTCTTTTATTTGAATATGAAAAGAAAATGTAATACAGATGCTTACCTTGATATGACTTTAAAAGACAGTTTGGGTCAATATAATTACTGTAGAACAGCAGAATTTTTTTAAAAACCCTTAAATATTTGTACTTACTGATTTTACCCTTCAGATGCATTTAGCATTCTGGGGTAATCAGCTAAATCCAAACCACAGATGCAGAAGTAACCAACCACTGGACAGTCCCTCCCCTTAATTTGTACACTGTGCATATGATATCACAGGTTAATCTCTCGCAAAACAAGGAAAAATTTATTTCTGGAATGTTTTAGAACATAACCATGTGAATCAAAGTGACCCCACAGAAGAACTTCTTTGCACTCCATGGCAGGTTTATGGACATGTTGTAAATGTCAGACTACACCATTTTTAATAATAAAAAAAGACACTATAATACTGTTTCCTTGTAACTGGGACAGAAAATCATTTGGTAAGAGTAAGAACATTTATTGGTTTTGACATAAAAATTTCTTGCTGTGCAGTGGAAACGCTGTAGTCCAAATACTGGAAGAAACGTGAAATCTCAAGGGCTATGTTCAGTAACTCTTGGTTCAAAAGCAGACATGGCAGGTGCATTATTTAAGAGCTTGTCAGAGACGATCTTCTACAGCACACCACTCCAGGATTCATCTCCTGCTATGTCTGGGAAGGGGATTCTAATGTAAATATATGGCAGAACTGGCTGGCTGCACATCTAGCCCAAACTGCTCAACTCTCTTCAACACTGCTGTGGTCACTGGCAAAACATTAGAATCAGAAAAGCTCTCCAGTACTGAAGACAACTACCTTCCTACACAGCATGTGAGAGGAGCACTTTGGATGAGCTATTCAGAGTGCATTTGCTCTGAAAAATTCCAAGTGGCATTCTTCTCAGTAGCCATACTTGACGTTCTAAAGTGTTCTTGAATTGCTGTATGCAATGTTAGTTTCGTGCCACAAACATGTAGTCTATTCAACATAAATGAGAAACAATGCAGCCCAAGTTCTGCTTCGAATTTCTTGCATGTACAGAAATTCTATTCTATTCTATTCTATTCTATTCTATTCTATTCTATTCTATTCTATTCTATTCTATTCTATTCTATTCTATTCTATTCTATTCTATTCTATATTCTAATTTCTATTCTGTATTTTTATTTTCATTTTCTTTCACAACACAAATCCTTGAGTAGAAGCTAGTCACATCAGGATTTCAGTTGGAGTGATCAGAAATAAATACGGAAGTAACAGAAGAAGCATTTATTTGTGCCAAGAACCTAGCATGTTTTTGTAGAATATTGTCCAATCATATGTAGCCCTGCACAGCTACTTTTCTGTTTCTCCCACAAACCTATCAACATTTCAGGAAGAAGGAACTTTATATGTGCTTCAAGTGCCAGAGTTCAATGCAGTACACAAAATCCAATTTGAACTATTCCAGTACAGACTTAAAATCCCTCGAACATGAAAATCATGGCTGGTAAAGTAAATCTTTCTTTTTTATATAATGGAGTAGCTTCAGAAATAGGAGAGAGAAACCACTTTTGGCTGAAAACAGAGAAATTTAACTTAAAATTGCCTGATTTAAAAAACATTGGTTTGAGAGGAAGTGTTCCCTTTAAATGTACCTATACTGGCCAGTCAGAAAATATATAAAAATTAAAAAGAAATTTCTTTCTTAATCAATCACTGTACTACATAAGACTTGAAAAGGGAAGAATACAGAGAAATAGATGGTTGTACCTTGCATTTGGAGTATGTTTGCCACAGGTTTGTGGCACAAAACACATCTGCATCAAAACACTTTACACAAAATAGTTCTGTGCAGTTGCAAACAAAACTAATGAATGAGGAAAGGAAGATGACCCTATGTATGCATAACTGAAAAACAGAAAGTAGCTCTGTACCATCTCTCACTTGCACTCAGCCCTGAAGGAGGAAAAATCAGGATGACTACACATTTAACTGCAGTAATTCTGGATTAAAGAATTTGATTCTGACACTGTTTACAAGCCATCAATACAAACGTTAATAAGCAGATGTATGGCAGGCTGCTTCAGAAGCATATTACTTTGCTGTCAAAACTAAGTCTGCTACAAATTCAGGTGTATGCAATGTTTTATTATTTTTAAAGAAATGCTTTATCTTAGATGTTTTAAGTAATCTCATACCTGAACTACTACATAAAAATATGACATTCTCTCCAAACGTTAAGCAGGTGGTTTCTCTTTTTTTAGTAAATCCTAGCCTTTTATATTTTTGAATAGCTTTGAAAAGACAAGGTGTCTCCAATATGTTTATAACCAGTAAATTTTTATTTCTTCAGGTAAGAGAAAAAATTAACAGAAGGTGTCTGTAGCATGTTTACTTTTATGGAGCATTATTTTATTAAATAGCATAGAACCTTAGTATAAATGAAACCTTACATTATTCTGGGAGAAATCTGGAAAACTCTTCACTGTTAACTCTAAGGAACTGATAGCTCTGAGAGAAACTTGCCTCTACACTCTCCTCCAAGTATTACGTTATCACTCAGAGTACAAGTAAATTACTTCATCAATTTACGTCTTATTCTGACGTTTCAAGAAAATCCAAAATATTTCTAAGCTTGGATTCACATATCAGCAGTCACCACAGGCTGGCATATCACAACAGGCTTGCATGCTTGGGGATTTCCACCATGCACAGCATCATTTAAAAAATGGGTTACAGAATAACAAAATTCAATTTTTTCCTTGGATTTTTTCCCATTTCTTTTTTTCCTGTTACAGACAGCATAACTCCTCCCTCTGACACTCCTCTCCAGCAGTGCATTAATTAATTTGCCCTAGCTCACTTTGTGTTCATTAAGTTCATAGAAGCTGGGCTAAATCCTTGATCTAAACCCAAATGTCAGTGAGAGAAGTCTGTCCGTGAGCACAAACTTTAGGTCTGGATGAGGAAACCCTGGTGTGATGCTGCAGTGCAACACCCCTCCTAAATCCTGCTGAGCTCCACATACTCACTGGGCATGTGAGCAGTAATGGTCCTCAACTTCACTTTCTCCCAAGGTATGGGATAATACAGGTATGTCAGATGGGAAACCACAAAACTGGGAAGTGGCAAATTCTTAGGTGACAGGCGAAGTCTGATGCCTCCAAGTGCTCAGAATCAGTGCAAGTCCGGTAATGTGAGAAACTATAAATTCATAGGTTTCACTATCTCAGCTGAAATTCTACACTGTGTTTCAGTGGCAAAACCACAAGTATCTGTACTAATATGTTGTGTGACTGAATGGCTGCACGTGTAACAGATTATCATACACACGAACAATGAGGGAGGAGGCAAAAAACAAGAAAAATGAATCTTAGAAGTTACTTATGTTTAATGCTTAAAAGTCTGAATGCACAAACAATAATCTACCATTATAGAAGTACTGGTGGTCAATACAATGCATTAGAACTATGTACAATGACACAGTTTAGTATCAAAATCTTTCTACAATGTAGAGTATTACGAAACTGTTAATGACATCAAACACTAAGCACTTAAGACACCATTTTTTGCTACCACATTTGGAACTTCAATAAACAGTTCATTTTAACTTGCAGCATCAATCCATTTCTAGTATGAAATTAAGTAATTTTCTACTTATACAATAAGATTTATCTACACGGGTCTCTTGATTTTGATCCATAGCAGCAAAGGCACTGTACATCAGCAGATCCACAGACTTAAAGATTTTTTTTTTAAAGCATTCAAAAAACAAAAAAAAGTCACAGATCATAGTTTAACAGCAACAACAACAACATAAAAAGATAACACGTTGTCTCTGGCACAATGGCTCAGTCTGCGTCCGTTTTAGGGACATCCAATCAAGACTTGGATTGAACTGCTGGCGAACAAAGCAAGTCCTTATCCCAATGAGAATCCATTCCTTTTGGTATGTCGGAATGAGTACTCTTGTAAATCCTACCTCAGAGGTCATTGCTTTTGTAGTTTGTATATTGGTAGGCATCCATTCTTATTTCAGTGCAGTTTCCAAAGAACATATCAAATATTTTTCATAATCTCTTGTAATTGAAAAATTGCCCAAAGACACATATCCCCATTTTCAAGGAAACATTGCAAAAGTTTCCAGAAGTAACAAAGGTGATTCTTTGAGGCAACTTATTGTACTCTCTACAATATAACAAAGAGAGGTGTTTATATTAAAAAACCTAGCTTGACACCAAAATGCTTTATGTTTATCAACAGAAAAGCATTGAGAACAAATCTGTACACAAGATGCTATATTAACATTGCAAATATATAAATCAGCACATTCTTACTTAAAGTGAATTTAATTTAGATGTGAATTGAATTTGCCATTCATCACAGGCATGTAGATCACTGGCTACAGTTTGCAATTTCCTAAATTTCCAAGACTGTCTAAAATAGTTAAGATACAGCATCTTCCCACCAAATAATTATACTGTAATAACACTTAGAGGTCTCATCCATGAACAGGACTAAAAAATATAACAAAGTTTATTTTTTTAAATAGAAACTACAAGTCTATTTAGTGTAATTTTAACTATCTCCTGAACATCCTTCTCCAAGATCCCCAATTTATCCACCTACAAAAACACAAGTATATGATGAATCTTTCAAACAAAAGCCGGGCCAGACAGCTTTATTTAGTCAGTTCATTGTTAGAAAGCCTTCTTTAAACAAAATAAATACATTACAGCTATAATACATAAAGAGTCAAGGTCACCATTAAGTATGCTTATTCCATCTTCTTCCAAGTAGGTATCTGACAATTTGGTATCACAACTTCTTAATGAATATTCACAGATCAATAGCAAGTTAAGAAGGTAAAAATAAATTCTACAACTGTGATGAGCGTTTAAGTTTTCAATTTAGAAAGAAAAAAAACAATAAAAGGAATATACAGCAAAGTGCTAGGAGAAGGAGTTCTGTCTGCATTCAGATTTGTCTCTAATAAATAACTTCATAGACTGTAGCTTTCTTGTCCCCAGAGCCAGTGACAATGTATTTGTCATCCACAGAGATATCACAGCTGAGCACAGATGAGGATTCTTTGGACTATAACAAAACAAAGAAAAGGAAAAAAAAATTACATCTTTCCAATCCTTCAATCCTGAAGGGTCTGAAGATTAATTTGAAGAATTTATAGATAGAGAATACATGAAAAGCTCATTAAAGTATCAGTACCATAGTGGCAATTTTTTTTAAATACTTTTGTTCCACAGAAAGATCTATTGTAAAATAAAGCAATGGTAGAAAGGAAGTGAATATTATGGACATAGAGGTAATCTACCAATCAAACAAATAGAAGTAGTCCTTTCTTTATACTTTAGAAAGAATGAGCATTTATTAATATTTTATGCATTTGATTTGCATTAAAATGAATGAAAAAGTCATGTTCTTCCCACTTCTTTTGTTGTAAACAAGAAATTCACACAGAGAAACACTTCTAAGCCCTACCTACCCACAGGTATGAAACAAAGAGACTCCACAGAAATAATGGTATCTCCTCTCACGACTTTCCCCACACAAGAAGACAAACGCTTTGCACAAAGGAATTTATATTATCACAGAGGATGTAATTAGGAACTGTGGCAGAATAGGATACACAAGTGTGTAGGAGCTGGATGGGACACAGGATACAGCAGGATGCAGTAGCTCTTCTGGCTTTGCTGTCTGTTCTAAGATGAAGTGTATGCACTGTCATGTTTACTTTGCTGTTTCAGGGCATGTTTTCTTTACATAATATATGTCTACATAATTTTCTGCCTGTTACCACAGGAGTTAAACACTTCCCAATCATGCTGTGTTTTGGCAAAGACACTTCTGTTCACAGCACTACAATTTTCCTTATTTACCCCTCAGTAAGAAAGTTGTACTGGAGTTTTAAACATCACTTTTAAGGGTCACGTGCTATTGTTAGGATGATTTGGGCTGTCTGTGGGGCCTGGTTCTAGAAATGGGGGATTGGTTACTTAGTCTACTAGGAAAACTTAGACCCTATCTTTTTCATGTCAAGGTAAATTGCAGTCTCTAAAAGTGGAGGCATCATAATGGCAGGCATCAGTACACATGAGACTGGTCATTTAAATTAGAGCCAGTTAAACAGTTAAATTTAATAAAATTCTCAGCCTAGAGGTGCCTGCAGGTGAAAGCATGGAAAGGCATGTCAAAAATCCCACTCTTTTATAGTGGCACTGAAATGCCATTAAAACTGGGCTCAGAAGGACTACAGATAGGTTAAAGCTTCCAGTTATACTTCAGTGGGCCCCTCCATATCACTTCAGTTTTCAGCTCGGGAGTCTGCTTCTCCAGTCCATCAACACATCTCATCCAAGAAAAATACACATGTTGAATATGACTTCCACTGGTTTAGCTCCATTTTGGACCTTCAGTGGCTGGTTCACCTAACAACATGACTTGGGCACTGTATTTCACCAATATGCAGAAGAAGGTGAGAAAGAAGGGTATTAAGAAGAATTTTGGATTAAATTTTGGATTGGCTACTTTACTGTAAGAGTTGAATTAGTGAAATAGTAGAAAGGACAAAAGCATTTCTTTCTCTAATTACAGACAAACTCTTTAAGGACTACTGTAATTAGCTGCATTTCCACCTGAAAACTCCTTAGGTTACTGACAGACCCTAAGATGTGCAGCTCTACTGCACTGTAATGTATGTGAAAAATAGCTTTTAGGAGATTATTACCTGGAATATACTGGCTCCATAAGGTGTTCTCCAAGCATTAAGAAGATTATCTTTTCCAGTGCTTACAAACCATTTGCCTGTAACAGATTGTTTAAATGTTATTGCTGCATTTTGTTTTCAAGGAATACACCTTGAAAAGAAACAGATGATCATAACAACAAAGCATTCACACATATCCAAAGAACAGTAACATTTTCATCTAGTTGCACTATGATGTTCCATCACAAAATAAGCAGTACATAGAAAAATGCAGTCAGATAGTGTTTTTTTAAGTAAACTTAATACTTAAATTTAATACCTAATTTTTAACTATACTCTGTAGTTCAATAACTATATGGCACTTTCATTTAAAGGTAACTTTGAACTAACTTTTTGTGAAGGAAAACACTGATATGGAAAGATTGGCTTACCACAGTGAGCAAACTTGAGTGACAACACACAGCTCTCATGAAGATGCAGCTGATACTTGTCTGGCTTAGTAACATGAAGCACCTCAACGTTGCTGTTCTCCATTCCTACTGCCAACCACTCACCAGTTGGACAATAGCCCAGTGAGAAGATCTGCAATTAGCACAGCACATGCTTCAATCAGTAAAGGAATGAGCTTGAGACATTCAAAACTGACCCTTGCTACACTGTTAGCACTATGCAAACTCACAGTTTAGGTCTACTGCAGTGTTAAAAACATGATAATCCAATTACTATAGTAATCAAGATAAATTTGTTCATGCAAACACAGCTGCAAAACTATGCTATTAAATGTCATTAAAACCGCAATAGTGAAGTACTGAATCAAACTATAGAAGTTAATGTCCAAGCTTATCTGACAGCATTTAAAAATATTTTCATAAAATATTTTTGAATTTGAATCTACAGAAATGGCAACAGATTGCAGACAGGAACATTTTAATCTTCTGTAAAACTGATTCTCCATTGCTCTCATGGGAGAGGTACTAATCTGTCGAACAGTCATAATCCAGATAGACATTTAACTCCCACAAGAAAAAAAAAAAACAAAAAAATTGAGAGTATGGAATATGAGACTTAAGTGAAAAATTCTTTGGAGTTCTCTTTGAGGCTGCTTTTTTTGCTCATAAAGAAAAAAAAAAATTGAAAATGTTTCTTTTTAAAAACTGTGAGAAAATTTTGTTAACATGTCAAAGGTCTTGAGACCAAACCTGTGATGTGAAATCATGTTGCTGTAGCTGTCTCCCTTCTCTGAGATCCCAGGATCTGACTGTGTTGTCCAGACCTCCTGTCCATAATTTGGTGCCGTCATTAGAAATGTCAATACAGCTTGCTCCATCTGTGTGGCCCTGAAATTGCCTGAAAGTATTAAAAGAAGATCAGCACATTCTGAGCAATAATGCAAAATACCTTCTTCCAGTCCCTCAGCTGTAACTTAGATTCCAATAGCAATCCCAGATTAATAGAAACTCTGGGACAATCATGTGAGCTTTGTGATGAATTGATGATGCAATCAGGCCAGACAGCCAATGTGATTTCAAAAAGAACACTCTAAAGAGTCAGGTAACTCTGGAAATCTTTGCTGATGGATGTGTGATACCCACTACTCAACTTAAAATAGTCATTCCCCCCAAAAGACAGTAGCATGAAAAGCAAAATTACCTTAGTTTAAGAAAAGTGTAGGTGACTGAAGTTAAAAACAAAAACAAAACAAAACAAAACAAAACCAAAAAACCCAAACAAACAAACAAACAAACAAAAAACCAAAACAAAACACAAAAAACCAAAAACCAATCAAACAAAAAACCTCACCAAAATGTAGTCTAAATGGTAATATCAGGTAGTAAAAGCTTGACTTCACCTGCAACACTGGTATTACATGTAACAACATATACACAGTACAGTGCACAGAGAGGCTCTGTGTGACCAGCTCTTAGCTTACTGCTTACTGTCTTATCAGTGTTGAGCACCAACCAATACTCCTGAAAGGCTAAGCCTGCAATGCAGTAATTTACACATACCTTTACCCAAGACATATTTGCTGGATCTCTGATTAAAGAGATTAGAGTGAGAGCAGAGTATTGCATGGAAACAAAGAAAATCATCTGTTCAAGGAATCTACAGCAGTATTGACATCAGCTGATATTTAGGGAACTATAGTTATGGGCTGATCAAAAGACCTGGAATGATGAAAACTCTCAAAACCTATAAATAATCATACAGATTTTTGTCAAGGTATTACCATGGCTATGCTGAACAACAAAATACTGGAAGCATCCATGCATGGAGAAAACAGAATATATAAGCAAAAGTGCATGTGGCTGTGTCTAAATAATTCTTCACAACCTGATGATCCAGTTTGGTCGGCCTACCTTACTAAAGTCTGGTTATGCAGATCCCACACTGCAATGTTGCCATCGCTACAGCAAGAGAAGCAGACCTTGGAATCAGGGCTGATAGCTAGGGCATAGCAAGCTGGAGCAGAAGATGTCAGCTCAGCTTTGATGCGAGGAGTTGGAGCTGCCAGGTCCCAAATGGATAATGTGCTGGCTTCCCCACCAACAATCAGGGTGCGGCCGTCAGGGAGCAATCTGCAGGAACGGATGTAGTTGTCTCTGTTCTGTGGAGACAGAAGCCATCAAGAGATTACTCATGAGGAAAGAAAACAGCATTAACATGAGAGCAGAAATCCATAAAAGTATTGTATTCCCTCCTGGTTTTAATGAGCCATTTATACTTATGACAATGATAAAGTGTATTAATGCCAGAAAATTACATGACATTAGGGAAGTACTTCAACTTGATCTACAAAATTCAGCAGTGAGAGATATTTAATCTTAATTAGCATCAAAAAGCAAGGACCTGAACCCAGCCCAAAACAATTCAAGATAGCTGAATTTGACAGCTGGTGTAGAAAGTTGTATTTTCATACTCTGTTTATTTCAGCACATTAACCTCTCAGCACGGGGGAGTACCAAATTCCCTGCACACTTTCCCCCTTCCCATTCCAGTGAGACTTGCTGCCACCATACAGGGGATGTCAGAGGAAAATATTTGGGCAATTTTCCTCATTTGTGTAGCAACTTGTGTAGCAATTCATTGTAAGTCTACATGTGCTGCACAGTTCTCATTTTACTGCCTCTGTAACAAGCAGCATTACCTTCCCAAGAACTGGTAAATGACAAGAGAAAAGCTGCTAACAATAGTTCATCTTGTCAGCACATTCAAATAATTTGGGCATAACACTCAGGGATATTTTTAATTGCCACATTAAGACAGGTCAATGCATTCATACACATACACAGACACAAAATACGTGACACAATCTCCAAATATTCTTAGAGAATACAGGTGCAAGACAGCAATTTTTAGAATGATAGGGTATCAACAAGCTGTAAGATTGCCAGCAAATGTCAAAGTTTATAAACAGTATTTGCTGTGCTGCCTTTGATCTTTCCTCCTACCATGATTTTAGGATATTAAAAATGTTTTGATTCTTCGTGGAGGGGAAAAACCCACAAGTATGGTGAGGAACATATTTCAACCTCAGCTCCAGTAGAAATAACAAAACTACAAATGCAATACCAGCCTGTGACACCAGGACAGAAACCAATACCCACTTGCCCTTTACACCTCAGTGGTATCACTGCAATCTTAACACAACGTCCTATCTTCTTTCAGTGTCGCATGCTGCTGTTCACCTACCAGGCAGTCCAGCTGAGAGACAGGGCTCTTGTTGCCAGGGTGGCTGATGTCCCAAACCTTGACACACCCCTTCCCACCCGTGTACACGTGTCTCGTGGGGTTGCTGATGGTAACTGCACACACAACTTCCCCGTGGTTCAGGGTGTTGATCTGACGGGCATGGCGAGGGATTCCTGGACCGATGAGGGCATCAGGAGGGAAAGGAACTGGCTGCATCTGGCCATCTGCACTTACATGAAAGGAGTAGGCTCTGAGGGGAAAGAAAATTAAAGGGATGATTTAAAGAGTTTTACTTCAAGTCTGTTTAGGAAAACAGAATCAAAGATGTGCTTCCCCTGCAGGCATTCAGGTTGTGTCCCCAGCTGCATTTTTTCCATAGATATTTCACAGAATATTCTGAGCTGGAAGGGACCCTCAGTGATCGAGTCGGACCCTTAAGTGAATGGCCATAGGAGACTGAACACATAACCACCACATTAACACCACGCTCCACTCCACTGGGAGTTGAGGTATCAGGTATTTTAATCATGTAAGGAAAAACATTTATTTTTGTGCATGGCTCTCAAAGCACAAACATAGGTGCTCAGCTTTAAATGTGAAAAGTCAAGCACCAATCAAATCAGCTGTTACAACTCCCATTATGATGGTTTCTGGCATGAGTGAGGCTATATAACACCACTCTTAATTTTGGATGGGGATATCACTGCATTCAGAGAAGGGAAGGAAGGTTGGGTCAGGGCCCCTGGAAGACAGAAATAGTTGGCTGGCTGCTGCTAGAGCATGGTGGGTAGCTGTGTGCCAGGGGACAATTTGGCTGCTCGCTTTACTGACTCTTGTGTGGCAGCTTCAGCTGGACTGCTGCCAAACTTTCCCAAATGCACCGTGGGTCCCAGGCCCCTTAAGCAAAACTCAGTGCTCAGCACTGTACCTAAGGGTGCAGCGAAGCCTCCACCACCACGGAGGAGTTAAATCCTCAAGGCACAGTTGCTGACAGCTGACATGACAGACCAGCTAAAATGCACTGCAACGGAATTTTTTGTTTTGTGGGTTGTTTTGGGTTTTTGTTTTTTGTTTTTTTGTGGACTCAACACAACTGCTACAGATCCCAATTTCTCTTGCCAAAATCAGGCCTCTCACTGAGAAAGAATCTGTTCTGTGATTGCCACTTATGCCACCTGTGAATAACCTATCAACAGTTTTATCTCAAAGCATTTTCCAGGGAGAACAGTTAGGTTGTGAAATTGCCTTGTTCTGAGATGCTATCTGATACATCACATCTATTACAAGAGCACAAAATTTTTAAGAGGGTTCACCTATACATACCAAGGCTTGCTTAATGGAAGGCTTTAATTTTCTTAGACCTAAAAAATCCTCATAATGCTCGCAAAAAATCCATTGTCACAATGGTAGGATGAGAAGAGCTCACAAAGAAACTGTTTTGTGAGAATATTTTGTAAGTTCACTTCCTTAATTGATAATTCAAAGTGACTAAAGAAGGCAGTATTCACAATTGAACTACTGAATTTGTCATTTAAGATTCATAATGCATTAACATTTAGATCAATAATTTTCAGTAGGACAAAATGCATTAGCTGTCTTTCCTATTTATATACTATCTTTCAGTATTTATATACTGTTCAATACTCAATTGATACAATTGAAACAGTTGATACAATACCAAAGTGAAAAGATTATCATTAAGTGCCAGATCCCAAATGTACCATATGCTGCCCAGTCCATTTCAGGACACTCAACTGTGCAGAGAACTTACACAAATTTCCCTATAAGGCAAAAAAAGGAGTAAATGAAAAAATAACAATTCGGGAACATGTGACAACTATCACACTTAAGATGAAGAAAAGTCAATACAATTATGCTTAAAAGAATCACAGAAGTTTCAAGCCCTCTGGTAGAAAAATTACTGTTATATTTAAATGTTTAAAATAGACATCAACAGAGCAACAACATTTATAAATCGTGGAGATATACCAGAATTGAAGTGATTTGATTTCAGTTTGCCTCATGTTTTATTTCTCTCAATTTTAACAGAAGTAAGATGTGAGCACAGAGGTCTCTGAAGCCCTGCCATTGCCATTACTCTCACCACAGCAGGCAAAGCCTTAGTAGATCCAGAGACACTTCTTTCCAGGTGACCGACTCCATCAGGGATGAACTTAAATCCAGTGAGCATTTGAACATTACATCAAGACATTTCTTAGAGCCCACTGTATATAATGGATGAAGATCTGTGCCCCACAGAATTTTTAATGCAAGCAGCTGGTCTGCAAGCTGCTGTACATCAACTTCCACACCTGCCTTATGCATTCACCTAACAGGGTGGTACAACTAGCAGAAAAGTAAATTAATGTAGTTACCCAGTGTGTGATGCCTGAGAGATCTGGACGTGGCTCATGGTTTGTGTGATGAGTGTACACGAGGAGTTACGGGCACTAGGCTGATCACCTGTCACAGTATTGTTAACCCTGTGTGCCTGCAAGCTCACTGGCAGGTAAGCACAGGCATTTACTGACACAAATCCAAGTGTGTGACTAACCCCAACCACTCCTACACAAACACGTTCACACATAAAAGAGCTGGAGAGGACTGGCACAAATACTGCTTGATCATCAAACTTTACATCATGAACTGGTCACAGCCTCACAGAAGTGTCACAAGGCAGTGGGACTGGATGAACCTTAAAGAAAATCTGGATCAATACGATCCCGGTTTGTATAGTTTAGTTTTCCCCCTCTATACCTTAAGAGGCATATGAGCATAGAGTTCTTTGTCTCTGTAATTTTTCTTCCAAGGCTCACAACACAAAAAGCAGGTCGCATTACACAGGTCAGTTCCATCAAGAATGAATCTGAGTATTATCATAAAATAATTCTTTCCAGTATTTTCAATCAAACAAAACGTTCCAGTATTCCTTTTCCTGCACACAGCTGCTAAGCTTGCAAGTAATTGCAAGGCTTTTGTGAACAAAGAAATATTTTTTTTTAAATGAGAAGCAGAGTACAGTAGAGATGGAAAACTGAGATCCTATTCCAGCTTGTATTTCCATAAACAACCAACCAGTCAGATTTGAAGTTCATCTCCTTTTTCCATTTATTTCTGTCTCCTTTACTTTGTATCACCCAGTCTATGTCAACTTCTATTAGTCTTCAAAACAAATTTATAAATGCAACTTTAAGACTACACAGTGATTCTCCTGCTCCTGCTGAATAGCTATACTTATTTCTACTCACACAGTAGTTTTCAGTAGCTAAGGGGAATTCCAACCAGCAATGACTTCCAACAGATGATTGACTTTTAAGGCTGAATGTTTGATACTCACGGTTTTCCTCCTGGGATGCCTGTGAGATTAGGAGGGATGCCTGGGACTCGCATGTGATGATGTGGATCAAAACCAACCTATAGTTTTCCCCAAGCAAAACAAAAAGGTGTATTAAAGTAAGAGTTAGGCAAAGAAGACTGTTTAATTCATGTTCTCCATAGCACACTCCCCAAACCACAAAATGAGTGAACTAGAGTTAACCCCACGGGTCTTATATTTAATAGAAACAGATCTCAAAACTAAATGCACTAACAGCAAACACTTACCACTGGAGATCGCCCATAGGCTGCTGCTGCTGCTGCTGCTGCAGCTGCTGCACTCATTTGAGGGGAAATATTGTGTAGGCCAGCATAGGCAGCTCCAGGGCTGGTCAGCTCCCCGTTCATACCAGCATGTGGCACAATCCCGAACGGAGTAGGATAAGGACATGGTACTGCCATTGGTGTCCTTAAACCTGAAGCTGTAAGAAGAGAGGCAGAAGTGAGAAGTCACAGAGGCATTCTAGAGCCATCATATGAAACATGAGTTTGGAAAACTGCAAAAAACCCCACAAATAACCCAAACCAACCAGCCAGCCAGCCAAGGAAAGACACACAACACTGTATTACAGTGCTAAAGAACCAGCTCAGCACCCAGTTTAAGCATTTGTAACATACTGACTTGCCATTACAGATTTAAAGGGAGCCTGACAAAAGACAAATTGTAACTGTTTCACACCACCAAGATATATGGACACTAACCTATCGGGTCCACACCTGGGGGTTTGCCAGGCACTGGCCTCAGTCCGGGAGTGGAATTGCTGCCTGGAGTTGGGGCATCAGTCCGTGGAGTTGGGGTATTTGATTTAGACACAGGAGTGGTAGATTTCTCATTCTAATCACAAGAAGGAAAAAGGAAGACAGCTTGTAAACTATTTTCTCTTTATAGCTAGTGATTAGTGATATTAGTGATATTTAGCTCCTAGGTTTGGGTTTCAACAGTCCCTGGCAATGAAGAGAAGATGCAAAGACACTGAAAAAGACAGAACAGCTTTGGTAATTAAGTACAGCCTTCACAGCTTTTCTCATCAGGAGAATCTGTATGATTCAGAATGAGGTAAATGACTGAAAATCATTGCCCTCTGACAATTGGAAGCATATGTGAAGTCTGTCAGTGGTCTCACTATGCTCATGGACCTGCTCCCATTATAATTTTCTGTGAGGGATGGACAAGAGGAGCAGAAAAAACATCTCTGAACTGACCAAGTTCTCAAAGCCAAGTGTGGTGCTAGAAACACAGGATGAAGACAGTGACAGGCATAAAGTCAGGAACTGTGCAGTGCTGCTCTTGTGACAGGCTTGTTCATCAGACACACCACTGATTCCCAGGTCTGAACCTGTCATTCCATCACCTTTCCTGAGCACTACATTCACTTTAAGCCTTCTTTTTATTTATTTTATTTCTTTAAATAATTGCATACCCTGCCCTGTGAAGAACCGAGAGGGGAATTACTGTGCAGCTCAGGTAGGTGATTAACTGTGGCCACAAACAAGAAAGGAAAGAACACCCCTTGCAGGCAGCTCTTTTCTTTTGCATTATGATTTGCGATGCAAGTCAAGGAAGGCTCTTGTAAATGACAGATTACTTTTTAGATAGAAAATAAAAATTATTGTTGTTGTATATAGCCTGGTAATTCAAACAAAGCTAACAACAAAATCACATCCAAGCAGGGAACTGAATTTGCTGTAAACCACAGCACAGGAAAACAGCTCAAGAAACCCCTGTGTACTTTTATTTATTCTCAGAATAACAGTTCTTCATATGGGGGAGGAGAAAAATATCTCTCAGAATACCACATCTATCATCTACTCACAACACCAGTGAAAATAACCTCTTCCCATCCCAAATAAAGACTGTGGACTTTCTATTCTTTCACTAGACTCTCTTGAAAAGATAAATTAAATTAATATTAAATGTAGGCTTTGTTTTATTGACAGCTGTGGAAATACGAACTGTCTCCAGACAGAAATCCAGTAAGCATATATTTCAGCCTGTGATTAGGGGTCAAAAGCATTTTGTAGCACTTACAAGGCTAAGTTCTTTGGATTTGGAGGAAGGAGTACTGCTAGAGGATGCAATAGATGCTGGACTAATTGGTGCATCTTTTTTCAGCAGTCGAGTCTTGTCCAAGCCATTTTCCCGTGGAGAGTGGGCAGGGCTCCCACGGGGAGAAGAAGGATCCTAAATATCAGGAATATGGGTTAGCATAAATACTTCATACTAGCCACTAGTTCTTGTCTTGAGCAGTCCTCAAATTGGAATGAAGATCTGTCACAGGAAGTGGCATATTCTTTCCATTCTTAATTGATTTAGCTGATACAATTGTAAAATTGAGAAAGATAATGAAGGACAATTTGTTTTTTTTTAAGAACTCTTAAAATTTGATGCCATTAAACCATGAAAAATAATGCCAAAAATCGATGGATATTGAAATATGCAAGTAAATATCTTTTTTCAAGTGATAGATTAAAAAGATTTAATGCATTTGGCAGACCTGATAAGGTTCACACATGAAGTCATGGCCAAAGTGAAAGAAAAGACAGACACTCTTACAAGCTGCACCCCCTCTGTTGTGCTGGGCTGGCTTCAAATATCTCAATAGAACTTTTTGTTCAAAGGAGAAACAAGAAGTACTTTGTAGAAGTAAATGTTTCAGATCTGATTTGCATTCTAAAGAAAGAGGATACTACTGGATTCCCTCAGGCATTTCTAGTTCCTTTATGAAGGCATATGCCATAATCATGTTCATAAAACCAATATGCACAGACACCACTGAAGATACCCTCATCACAATTTCTGTAAGGTAGAAAAAAACACCATTGTGTGTACCTCATTGGAAACATCAACTACCAAGTTGTCATCACTCTTTTCACCATCGCTGTCCTGCAATGACAAATCACAATGTGTTAAAAAAATTGAATTAATTAATTAATTAAAGAGACATTGGGATCAATAACTATGAAAACAGAGGATGGCTGCTCACAAATCTGCACTGTACCATTCACTTTTACCAAACTTTCTGTGGTAATACAATTAAAGTATTTCGGTCACCTCTAAGACTTCTGCTTAGCAGGTTGCCACAACTATAGCCAGTTTTCTTGCCAGTTTTCGCATTGGTGGAGGATATGGGATGAAAATCTTCATTCAAAGTGGACACTGCACTATGAACTGGAGTCAAGATAGTAACAAGTCCCAGCCTAACTAAAGCCCAGTGCTACTGTCATACAACTTCCAGGTGCTTTGTATTTACATTGTTAGAAACAGCATGATTCATATGCACCAAAATATTTAACCCAGCAGAGATACTAGAGGTAGGCAGCAAAAAATAGTTAAAATTTGACCCTCATTTTAAAATTAGTTATGCAGCAGAAATCAGGTGAAATTACAGAGGAACACTGAAGTTCAACAATGCACAATGTAGACAATCTACTCACATAACGAGCTGCTATTTCCTTCTCTTCTGTTTTCTGTTTTTTACTATCTGAAGAATAATCTGTTGAATTTCTGTGCTTTTCTGCTGTTCTGAAACTGGCTGAGGGAGATACAGAAGAGCTCTGTAGTCCAAAAAGAGAAGAAAACATCATGAGGCTCTCATTCACAACAGTGGTTCATTTGTCACTACCCTTCAATACATCTTATACTGATAGTATGATCCGGAGCTGTTCTCACAGACAGAACATCGGGTTTTAACCAGAGACAGCGACCCAGCAAGTGCCTCGTATCAAGAACTGCAATGTATTGCAAGAGACAGAAACAGGGGATCAACTGACAGGTTATAGTGGCTATCTGCACTGCCAGTGGGATGAATTTTATGAATACTGTGCACTGGTCTTGTTTTGGTTTGTTTCCTCTACAAATATGCAGGGTTAAGTCAATAGTCACCCAGAAGAGGGGTGTGTATTTGCACATGTGTGTGTGTTTGCCTGTGCAAATCGAAAAGAACAAAGAGGCTCAAGGCAAGTCACACTTCAGCAAACATTTGAATGAAGATTTCTACCAAAGAAATAAGCAAGCTTCTGAACAGTTTTGAAGCAGGCAAGAACAGGGAAAAATACCTAAACTCATTCTATTTTGCTGCCTTTTACAATTACAGGCTACGCCTGCAGCAGACAGAAACAAAACACACACTGGCTCAATGATTCTCTTGCTATTCTGCAGTTCTCACCTAGTAATGATTGCTAAAGAGCATACATATGGACAGGAGAGAAAGGAAGATAACGTGTACTTTATGCACTATCATCCAACAACTCCACTCTACTCCGTTAAACAAGGCAGGCAACATTTATCAAATTCTACCATATTTCCAAAGCTTTGTGGAGCCTGTATCTTCGTATACAAAAAAGGAAGCAATGAAAGATGCAACGTTCCCTCTGGGACCGATTTTAGTAGCAGCAGCAGCTTTTGGCCCTAGTTCAAGAAAGCATTTAAGCATGCACTAAACTTTATCTCACTCTGAAGTCAGTAGCTGAGCGTACATAAGTAAGGATGTGTTCAGGCTTTTTGCAGAATTGGAAATGACAGCAATGAAGATGAAAATAATTGTCAGCTGAAATCCTGCTGACTGTTTCCATCTCTGTCCTCCTTTTTCACTGGGGTGGTGAGGAACAACCAAAGAATTCCTGACTGATGGACTTTAGAGTCTCCCATTTATCCAGAAACACTTGTTTGGGGTTGTTTCCGCCCGTGCATGATGGACAGCTGTTGTTCCAAATAAAACTGTACAACGTAGCAATTTGGTTTTGGGGTTTTCAGTGCAGCTATTAACATGAATACAAATCAAGAAATTAGCATTTACACTGAATAACTTCTGTTCCATCACTATTACAGAATTTCTTCTTTTCCTTATTATATCACAAGCTTCTAGTAAGGATTATGAACACTTAACCACAGAAATTAAGTTGTGGTTATTGTCCAAGTCACATTAGAGAGTATTACTACCTATTGGAACACGCAGGTCTTCCTCTCTATTTTGTTGAAATTTTCAGTTCTTGAGAATAGCAGCTCAGATTAATGAGTGGTAGAATTTGCAAAAATCTTCCATATTTTTGACTGGTAATTGTTAATTACTCTCTAAGAAGACTGAGGGGAAATAAAAATTTTAGAACAAAGCTAGTGTTGAAGGCACAGTCTATGTCTTTCCCATACTGTGCAAATACATCTTAAAATACTAATTTAGTTTAAAGCAGATCATTAATCAATGCTCATAGCAAATAATGCAAACTAACAAAGTTATTTATTGCTCTGAAGAGACAACACATGTTAAGACATTTGGAGAAAGCAGTGCCAGGGTACAGAAGTCCTTAAAATAAAGGCCAAGTAGAAACACAACATTAAATGAACTGATGACTTGAAAAATGTATTTGTTTCTGCAATGATATAGCATAGCTTTTTGAAAAAGATTTTTATATTAAGCTCCTATTACATTTATATTCATTTACAGTTTGGAAGGCAGTAGATTGTAATGTGAATTCAATTCATTATTTCTCAACTTCACCCTACAGAAAGCAATTTGCTTTAAAACGAAGAAAAATAATCATCAATAAACTACAAATTAAAGTGGTGTCTAAAGTACTAAACTACTGCACTTATTTAAATAGAAATATTTATTTTCATAAATTTGAAACCATACAGTTCAATTTTTCACAATCTGGTTAGCTATGTGCTATAGATACCATTTTAATCTTTAGTTTCACTACTTAATAAAGTAATAAATTGAAAATCCCTACTAGAAAGATAAAGTAGCTAATTATCACTAGCACATTAAAGGATGAGCACCACATTGGGCATTGGGGCAATGCACACTGCTTAATGGTTTTATTGCTTGATGGATCTGACCTTATATCAATATGAAAAGATCCTCCTGCAGTATTCTCACCTGACATTAGCAGAAAAAATGGAGACAACTCATCTACTGACAGCAGGCAGAACCTCATTTCCCAATCTGAAATTAGGCCAAAGTACTAGGACTGACATTATTTTGCCTCATGAGTCAATTGCTAGAGAACAAATCTAAACACTTCTACTTTTAACTGTCACACCCCTTTCCTTGCACAGAGCCAGACTACCAATACCCCTGCAGAACTGCCTTCTTTTCCCTTCAACATGAAATGCACCTGCCACATAAAGATCAGTGACTTCATGGGATAGATCTCTGGTACTTTTGCTGACAGATCTAAGCTTCTCTCTTATGCTAAGTGATAAAGATATGCCACATACACAGACAATGAGCTGTGGTCTATGGTCTTCCTACGGACCTAACGCCTACTGTGTTCACTGTGTGACAGGTAACAGCATTACTCATACTGAATTCCCTCTACTGTTCATAACAGCTTTTCAGTCTATAAGCACTAATAAGGACCTACCTTCATTGAGAAATACTGAGGTGTAACAGTGTCCTCACAGTTTCTACTGACATCAGATTCCTGTAAATAATCCTCTACCCACCCACACTCTGGTTCCTGAGTGTGCAAGCCCACAAACTCCAAGAGAGGTCCTTAGATTTGCAGACTGTGGAAGAAAACCTCATTAAAATACACTGTTCAGCTGACAGACTCTGCTCTGTTCCTTGATTAAAACATCAGTGCTCTCCTAACAGCTGCCTTTAAGAAGCTGGAATAGGATAGTTACTTAGAGAAATGAAGTGATTCAGCACTATGACTTGGCAGGCTGTAACTTAATGGGCCAGAGTCCTTATTTTAGTAACTATTAAAATTTATGGAGAAATGAAGCCTTTTTACACTGCTGTTTTTTTTTTTTTTCAATAAAATGCATTAATCTACTAGAAGAGTAGCACTTTCCTACTAAACAATGCTGTGTTTGCTCACATGTAATAATTGTATCAGACACAGGGAAAAATACTCTTTGGTGCAAATTGGTTACACTTAGTTTGTGTTTGAGCAAAACATACCAGTTTTTCATCCTCTGCTTTGGTCAAACATTTTTATTCATGGTAAATACACCACAAAATGCTGACAAAAAACAATGAACATACACATTTATAGAAAGGCCAAGTACATTGACATGTTCACATAATTTGCTTAAAGTGGAACAGTGTCTTTCTAGTGCTGGACCCAGATTATTTTTTGCACTAGGCTACAGAGCACAGCATGCTATGATTCGTCTCTGTTTTGGGCAGTGCTGAGCACAATGCTAACTGAAATGGTCTCCCACCAGAAGGTCCATGCTGTTTTCTCTCCAACACCATCAGGGCACTCCTGGTGGAGTATCAGTGCCATACAGGTGTAAATTAAATCAGTATCAAGAGAGCCGCACATGCCTCCTAAGCAGCCATAAAATTCTCACCAGTATATTCACTCTCTGTTTGGGATAATTAATAGCTCAAATTGTTAGGGGGAAAAAAAAAAAATCAGTTTTACCCCTACCTTCCACTGGAATTTAGCTGCATCAACATAGATAGCTCACACTGTAATGTGGCAGAAATCAGTGTGGAAATCATAAATCAAACTGTACAGCCATCCAGCTGCAAGCCCCAGCTCCCCATATGCTGACTTCTTCAAATAAGACCTGGCCTGAGCATACTAAGTGATAATTAAATGAAATCAGTGTTAAAAGTAATGACTAGAGATGACAAGATGAAAAGCCTTCCTACATGTTAAAGCTGGTAACTCTTTAAAGCATTCACGACTATGACCATTCCCCAGTGTACCCTTACTACTATGCCAAAATGATGTATTTGGAGTGGAATAATTAAAACAATAATTCCCAACAAAGTGGGAATTACAAGATAATTGACCATACTGAAGTATTAAGCAAACTGCAGTAAAAGCCAAGGATGCTCAACGCTAAGGTCAATTACAGTATAATTATCTGAATGACATTATTGCTGTTATAAAGACTGTTGAAAGTATAAAAGAAACTATAAAAATGGATACAATATGCATTGCAAGGAAACGACCAGGCAGTAATGCTGCTTTGTTGGCTATGCCAATGTTATAGATGGAAGTACCAGCACTGGAGCTTGGACTCAGGCACTGCCCTAGGTTTGGGCTTGGAGCACTAGGCTGCCTAATATTGTAGGCTTAAATCAGAAGTGGAGAAAAAAAAAATTAGGCTTAAAACTTCTGACACCATAAAGGTGAGATGAAGACTGCTCTGGCTTGGGTGGGAGATGTCCCCTCAGAGAGGTAAGAAGCCAGGGTAGAAGAAAAAAAGGCAATGCAAATGCAGCCTAGAGACTAAGTGCTCAGGGAGGAAACTGCAGCCAAGGACTGCCACCAAGCAAGCCTGAAGGCTCTAAGGTAACACCAATCTACCTGTTTAAAAAATTAATTAATTTACATACATCTATATGCACAGATATATCACTTTGATTAAACTCAGGATGACGGTGTGAAATGCTGTGGGTTGATCTACAGATACCATAATGGAGCATTTGCATAGACTCTGCTTCCCGAAGTCACCCACACTTACAAAGTCCTTTTGTTGCTGACATTATTATTATTATTATTATTATTATTATTATTATTATTATTATTATTATTATTATTATTATTATTAAATTACTATTATTGTTATTACTACATCCCAGTATTTGCATGGACGGACATGGATTTTGTCCTCTTTGCTTTAATTTTTTAAGCACACACTCTTTGCAGCCCTTAGGCAAGCAGATTTTCTTTACCATACCCTTACCTTAAGGTTTACACAGTGGGTCATGATCAGGCTGTACAACCTGGACCACAGCTCTTCCAAAACGGCTCATCAGAGGAGACTGGTAGTCAAGTGTTGATCCCACATGTATCACTCACTGGGTCATGGTGGACTTCTTTAACATTTTCATGTCTCCCTTTTCCAACCTTTCTCTATTCGCCCAAACTAAAACCAAACTTCCACTCAGCTATACCATGATCAATTTTTTTGTTGTTGTTGTCTTATTCACTCACTGCCTTTTCCCTACGGATGCATTTTCAGATACCAGAAAAAGCTTCAGTAATCGTCAGTGAAAAATGCAACTAACTAGTTAGGAATGATACAGACCAAATCCAATTTTAACATCACATGATCTGGTCTGAGCTAACTGCATTCAGTTTTGTAATCAAGCATGTGATAATTATTTTTAATACAAACTATGATTAAAATGCAAACTTTGAAGTTTTATAAAGCATTTTTAACCACTAATTAACTTCACTAATTGCAAAATTAATGAAGTTAATTAGAGGATAAGAGTGCCATAAAAAACATCAAAGTCTAGATGTGAAGTGCTGCCTGCAAGACCATCTAGAAGGCCATAAAAAAGACCAGAAATAAAGAGAATATGTAGGGTCAGCAGTCTTCAAAATCCAAGTATTCTCATAAGTGTTACGTCAAGAGAAATAGAGATGTATGTGTATATTATGTATATGTGTGTGTGACTTCATAAAAAATGCCCATGTAACTGTTTACACTCGTGATCTGCTTACCATTGGTGGTACCACTGAAGTATTTAATCTGAGCTAATTAAAAGCATCAAAGTCTAGATGCTATGAAATGGGTGATAAAACGAAGCAATAAACTACTATGGTTGCACACATTAATTCTAGCTGTATTTCAACATATACTTAGCAATTTGCTGGAAAAGCTGAGAGGTCCACATAGTAACAGTTGCAGATACTGAGCAATTTTGATGTATAACCTTATCAGCGTGTGATGATGCTTCTCTGGCCCCTCCTGATGTACAGGAGGTGACAAGAAAAGCAGATGTTTAAAGCAATGGTGAGGTCTGCTGGCTAGTCTTTCACAGATGGATTTTTGCAATAAATCCTTTAAAATACAGTTTCTCCACTAATCACTGGCTGAAGGACGTAACACACATAAGGCCTAATCACTACTTGACACTGTGAGGGGCCAAAGGGATGGGGAGAACTAATGCAGCTTTAGGATACACAACGGAGCAGGAGAAGAACACAGACGAAAGTGAAAAAAGGTAGGCCAGGTTAGGCTAAAGTTTATCCTAGCACAGGCACGCAAAGATAGTGAAATCAAATGTG
Source organism: Sturnus vulgaris (assembly GCF_052056855.1). NCBI lineage: Eukaryota > Metazoa > Chordata > Aves > Passeriformes > Sturnidae > Sturnus > Sturnus vulgaris. The sequence goes on from NC_142283.1 coordinate 45,686,769, forward strand.
CCAAGAGTAACCAGCACCCTTTGGTAAGCAGAACAGTTTGAACACAGGACCTGATTTCAGGTGGGAACAAAAGAAAAAGAAGCAGATGGCAGGAAAAATAATTAAACATTTCTGATAGGTTTACAGAAGCCTCAAAGTTCACTACTTGTGAACATTGTTAACTACTTGTTAACATTGAATTTAATTGACAGTAAGACAACCTGGGCACTTGTCAAACATCCTCTGGCACTCAATCTAGAACAATTCACTTGATCCATTCTCTCCATTCACCACTCTGTGATTCTATCTCCTCCCTTGACCAGACCCCAAAATAAGAATATATACTTCAGAACACATCAGACTAGGTAATTTGGGTGGAGTGAAAAGATTTGCAAGAAGGTGCTAAGGCACAAATTATAACTGGTATAGGCAATGGAGTAGGTGAGCCCCAGGGCATATGCAGGCTGCAAATGAGTATCAACCCTAATGATCACAGAAAGTAGAAGTGTTCCAACATCACAAGCCTGGAGATGCTACCAGAGAAAAATGTCCTGCTGGCATTAAAAAAAGTAAGTGTGAAAATCCAAGACACACCTGCCTGCTGGTCATAAAAGATTGCAAGCCTCTAAATGTTACTTCAGCCAAAATCAGTGTCACTTAAAGGGAAGGGTCAAAGATCACCAGGTTACAGAAATTCAGAAGAATTCAGAAGGTAAATATCTTTGGAAACTTGATAAACTGAGCAGAGCTAAGGAAATGTGAAATAGTACTCCCCTCTCAGATATTTATTTGGGGTTCCAGTTACTGATATTTCATGCTATTTCCTTCAGCAGAGACCTGAAACAGTCTAACCAAACAGAAACACAAACAAATAATAGGGAGTATGGGCAGTTAACTACGGAGAAAGGGAAAGCATGTAATTACAGAGTAAGAGGAAAAGCTCAGCTAACTGGAGCATTCAATACAGCAGTTTAATTGTGGGCTCACCACCATGGAAGAGTGAGAGAAGAATAGCCACCAGCCGGCATTACATTTTGAGTCACCGAGATGCTGTGAGGCAAGGAAAAGCAGCAGCACACCATGAGTGTTCTTCAAAAGCCAATGATGGACATGCACAAAAATTCCCAACATCCAACATATCTCCAGGATATCGACACTAATTATGTTTTCACAGCAACTACATTTAAACAGAATACACAAGGATATTGGTTAGTTTTCAGAATTTTAAAGAAACACTACAGAGGGAATGTTTTATGATAGCCTTTAAAGGCTTGTGTCAGTATGCTTTACACTCTGTTCCTGCAAGAATCACGAAATCCCTCTGCAGAAAAACTGGGTTTTGCTCAGAGTCCTCTTTTCAGACCAAGCACTGTAATAGAACTGTTATCCTTCCACTTTGCAAAGTGATTAAAATGGACTGCAAGGCACAGAGCCAAGATGAATGCAAACACTTTCCTGCAGCGTCTCAAGGCTCAAGGGTTATAAAAATCCCTTCAGTACTGGCAACCAAAGTTAGGAGTTAAAAAATACACACATCTACACCCCCTAGATTTTCCATGTTCAAGCAGCAATGATCAGGCTTTAAGTGTTGCCTTCTCCAGGGATATTTAAGTGGATTCAGTTTTCATGTGACAGGTCCTAACAACTTTCTCCTAGGATTTACATTTCCTATCTATTCTGCATTTTGAACAGAAGTATCTAACCCAGTGCTAATGAGCCTCTTTTTTGTTGCTTTAAAACCACAGAGATCACATCTAAAGACAGTCCCACAAGACACTCAATTTAGCTTCCCTCCATCAGGTACTGTGCTCCAGTATCCTACATTTTTAGTTTTGGTTATATCAAAAAGCATGGCAAAAGCAGCAGTTTTCACATTTCTGCTCCTTTCCAATCTATCCATATGTATCAACCCTCCAGGGAGAAACACTTTCATTTTCTTCCCTTCTGCTTGTTTGTCTCTAAAGGATTTTATAGTTGTTTTGCTGCAGAGATGACCTAGGAGATGATAAGAAGACTGTCTCACTGTTTCAAATCAAGACAAAGACAAAGTAAATTATTGTTTTAACTGAATAATTCACGAATAGAGCTGATGATCTCTTTCCACATGTTCTGACTAGTTATCTCCCTTATCCCTATTTTTAATCCTATTTGTTCCTGACTTGATCATTAGAAAAGTGATGGGGGAAAAAAAGCAGCCTTCAAAATGCTATCAATCACGGTACTGAATTCCCCTAAAATTCAGTAGAAACACTCACTCCGCATCCTGACTGCTTCTGTCAGCAGAAACACATTCACATGCTTTTCTCAAGTATTAAGCAAAAGACTAGCAATTTGGTCTTCTCTTCTCCATTAGATTTTTTTGTGGCTTTTGAGGACTTGATTTATTTTCCGCTCTTTTAGTACTCTACATAATTTAGGAAGCCACAGCCACTGATAAGTGTCCAATGAAAACAGAATTTCATTATCCAACCAAACTCTTAATTGGGCGGGTGAATAAAACATAACTCAGTACTATTAAATCTTTGCAGATTCCAGGTCATGCTGATTCTGAATCAAAACATTCTCTTAACCATCTATTAAAAGTACCTTCCATAAAAAAAATATTTGACGCTACTATTCTCCTCTCTGCCCAAATAATATCCTAGCCCATTATATCTGCCTCACTTCATCTACCCTCACTTACTTGTGTTCCCAAGACCCTTGCTCAGGAAATTGTCCCATTTCCTATTCAGGAAAGCACTTGAGCAGATGCCAGATTTGAGGCACACACTTTGATCTTACGGAAGTCACAAAGCAGAAAAAGAAATCACAGGAATGTACATATGTGCTGAACTTTAGATGCCTACTGTGCTCTACTCTGAATCTGGACGTCAGCCTGCTGCAAAAATAATGGTCCTCAGTTTCACTCTTCAAATCAAGAACTCTGCTAAGTGGAATGGATGGTGGAGTGGTGGGAACACAGATTCTGCAGTCAGCCTTAAAGCAGTTACATCAGTATGTAATAGCACATCATACGTATAACACCTACTTTTGAAGACTGAAAAATAAAACACTTGGTCCTTTCTGCCAGATTTTGAGATGTATTACAACTCCTGGACGTCACAGAGCTTTGCCAAAAGAAGCAGCAGTAGCTTTTACTTCTCTGGGCCTTCCATTATTTATATTAGATAGGTCACACTGTTAATGTTTTAAATGATAAAAGCACAATCAAATACTGACTTCAGGCTATCTGGAAATGTTTTGATGTTAGCAATGAGCAGCCAATACATTTTTAATTCAGGCTAGAGAAAAGAAAAAGCAAAAATCTCCCTCTTGTACTCCTCCTGCCCTATGCCAAGTAGTTAAATGTGATTAACTTGGCATGCACACACATGACCTTCTATTCTATTCAAATTAGTTATTTTAGGTAATTTCTGAAGACTCCTGTCTTTCATTTAAGTATTTCATAATATGATCAATCTTTCCACTTGCTTTTAAGGGAAGACTACAGTAATAGCCCTAAAACAGCATTCTGGCAAATGCTCCTGAATTATGTAATTCACTAGGTTCAACTCTACTGTTACAATCATTTTCAAGGAAGACGGATGTAATACATTATTATTATAGCTACACAATCTTGAATTTAATTTTCCTTTGCTGAATTACTAACACTCTAATGCTGAAATTGATCTGTTTTAGAAACCTCATGTGAAAGGTTTTTTAAATACCATACATGCTCAAGCTCTTTGTTTTGAGTAGTTTAGAAATGAGCTGGTAGAAACAGGGAACTAAAAAAAAGTCATGTTCTCTAATCTAGCATTAAGTATGTTAAAGAACACCAAGCATGTTTCCAAGCAATACCTATGGTGTGGATTTAGATCTGCAAAGACCTGATATTTCATCAAGATTCTAGGAAACCATTTTAAAATTTTATTTATAAAACAAAATGAAAGATGTTTATTTCCATGTGGGATGCCTCTAGAGAAGCTGGCAAGAACAAGTTTATTAAAATGACAAGTTCAAGGTACTTTTCTTGTTGACTGTAAATAATCTCCCTGTGAGCCAATTAAGAGTGTGGAGATCAAAGGCACAAGAAGCACTATAAAAGCTGGAATTACAGGGTTAAGGGAAAACCTCCACAGGCTCCTTCAATACATATAATTTCCTCTAGGCACCCATTGACTGGGTGCAACAGTGCAGACAAGCATTTTTTTACTTGCTTTGGAGTACAGCAAAAACCAACACCCACACTTTAAAGGACACCTAAATAGGCAGCTTGATCTTATGCACAGTCAGGAATGAATGTAGTTGTTAAGACTGATCCAGGTGAGGCAGCTTAAAGGGAGCTAGGATGAATGTACAGGATGACTTATAAAGTGGGTTTCTCTGCTGGGAAGTTATTAAATCTCAAAGTACAACAGTTTGTCCGTGCATTTCTTCTCCATAACAGCTTGCCAAGATCATTCCTTTTCAAGGTATACTAGTCAGAATAGCTAGCAAAGTGTTTCCTAATGCAAGGCTTGACTACAGTGATGATCTCTGCACACATCATCTTCAAATTTGAAGAGTGAGTGGGGTTTTACATTGAGTACACAGAGCACTGCCAGCATGTCTTTAGCCAGAACTTAAGAGGCTGAGCTGGAAGTCACACCACTGTTTACTAACCAACATCTGAGCTGCTGGAGTATCCTTTCACTGCTACCTTGCTTACTCTCGCTAATGAGCTAAATCTTGTTTTAAGATAGAAAACCTTGAATTTTAAAATGGGTTTTCATTGCTGTTTCCTGCTAACACGGGGACAGATTCTGAACCTGTTCAGTGTGTCCCCCTTTGTTTCACTGCCTTTCCTTGCCCCTTTTATATTACAGGGTTTGAGTGCAGGACAAGCTTTCATTATTTGTTGTGACAGATAAGACCACCAGAATGCTCACTGTGCATAGCCTTTAGCTCTGACAGTAAATGCAAATTGTCATTTAAAGACACCTAGAGCACCAGATGGAGCCCTTACAGTAAGAAAGTGTAAGAAACTCTTTTACAACAGACACAATTGTATTCAAAGCTCCAGTCCACAGATGGAAATCCTTCTTACCTGCCTGCATGCTCTCCCCAGTGGGCACTTTCACTACTGACAAAAATCACATTCCCACATCCATGTCTAGGGCTGCTCCCCTGCAGCAGCCTTGCAGGAAGAGTCCTCCAGCTGTGCAGCAGACCTTGCTGAGCACCTTGCTAACAGTCAGTGGAGCCCTGTGCCCAAAATCCTTCTCTGCGGCTGAACAATCTTGCTCCATGTACAGAAAGTGGCAGAGCCTTGCCTGTGTGGCCCTGGGCTGGAAGCAACACAATGAGGAACAGTTCAGGCACAGTGACGGGATGTCCAGAGTCACTGCTGCTCCATCCTAAGATGGGCTAACCCCGGGGCTATGGCACTGTGCTTTGTGGCATAGTGTATATATGCTGTGTGACAGCTGTGAGCAACAGAATCAAACACAAGCTCCCCCTGCCATCCCAACAGTGCTGTGGCTTCTGCTGATTCTGCTACATATCACAGAATCACAGAATATGCTGAGTTGGAAGGCACCCCAAGGATCATCAGGTCCAACTTCTGGCCCTGCACAGAACCATCCCCAAGGGTCACAATGCCTGAGAGCATTATCCAAACGCTTCTTGAGCTTTGTCAGGCTGGTCCTGTGACTTTCCTGGAAAATTGTTCTGGTGCCCAACCCACTGGGAGAAGAACCTCTTTCTAACAGCTGACATAAACCTTCTCTGTCACAACTTCAGGCCATTCCCTCAGGTCCTGTCAGTGGTTACCAGAGAGCAGAGATCAGTGCCTGTCCTTGCTCTTCCCCTCACAATGAAGTTGTAACTGCAGTGAGCTCTGTCCTCAGTCTCCTCCAGGCTGAAAAGATCAAGTGACTTCAGCCGCTCCTCACACAGCTTCCTCTCAAGGCCCTCCCCCATCCTCTCTGGCCTCCTTTAAATGCTCTCTTAAAAGTTTAATGTTTTTCTTATATTGTGACACCCAGACCAGCCCCCAGCACTGGAGGTGAGGCTGCCCCAGCTCAGAGCACAGCAGGACAATCCCCTCCCTTGCCTGGCTGTGATGCTGTGCCTGATGCCCCCCAGGACAGGGTTGGCCCTCCTGGCTCCAGGGCACTGCTGGCTCAGGTTCAACTTGCCATAGACCAGGAGCCCCAGGTGCCTTTCCTGGCACAGCTTTCCAGCATCCCATTCCCCAGTCTGTCCATACATCCAGGATTGCCCCATCCCAGAGGCAGAATCCAGCACTTTGTCCTGTTGAACTTCCCATGGTTGGTGATTGCCCAGACCCCGGATTTGTCAGGGTCTCTCTGCAGGGCCTCCCTCCCCTCGAGGGAGTCAACAGCTCCTCCCAGTTTTGTATCGTCTGCAGGCTTGCTCTGTATCCCTTCCAGTCCTGTGTCCAACAACCTGGTGTGGAAGGAGCCACAGAAACACAGAAGCAATGCAATCGAGACTGAAGGAAGGATGAAAATTCAACCAACACTTGTTTTCTGCAAAAACATGCAGAGATTAGACAGTCAAATGAAACTGGAAGTAGCTCAAAAGGACTGAGTGGTCAAACTAGAAGCATGCATGTACTTGCCAAGAATGGGACTCAAATCCACCGTGAGGTTTCAAAAGGAACAATTAGGTGCAGATGGATCACAAAGTAAGATTGATGCATCAGCTAAAAACTGAGAGTGGGGAGGTTGGAAAACCATTTCTATTTTGGAAATGTAGGTTTAGTAGTCTGCTCTTTTATCTGATCACATGAAGTCAATTAAGCCTCTTCATGCCTCAGTTCATTATCTATAAAAGCAGGATAATTTCAGAAGTCTAGAGAACGTTTCTTTCCCTTATAGGGTTGTTGTTAGGATTCATGGATTGAAGATTTGGAGGTACTCTGGTATCACCAAAATGGATCTATTACATATGCTCGACTGAAATTTATAAATGAGGAAGGAATAATCAGTATTCCTTGTATCAATAAAAACACAACTAGAAGATTAGAGCAATCCAATTACTGGAACAGAGTACCTATACTAACTCCAGGAAGTATACAAACCTAGAACTTTAGCCAATTTTTAGTTTGCATAAATCTGTATCAGGCAAACGTGAGAAACGTAAAAGAGGAAACATTTCTGCATTGTATGTAAAACTCATCAGCCAAACTATGAGAACGTAAAGCCACTACATCTGAGATGCAACTAAATACTCTGAATAAAGTTCCAGGAAGAAGATGCTACTGGTGGTTAACACTGTTGTTTTTTGAATTACCCATGGGTAACAGAATTAATCAGGAAATGTGCTATTTGCAAGTTTGTCTTTGAAATGATTTTTTCTCAAATTAATATTATGTATTCAAGATGTGTATAAAGCCAAGCCTGCAGCTGCCTAATAAACTCAAACCTGTACTTCAGAATGCGTAAGACCTTCTCAAAGACAGCCAGATGTCTGATGAACCTTCCTGATTTCTGCAGAAATGCAGAGCCAGTCTTTCCATCATCACTTCTTTTACTATAACCCACCAGGTACAGTGTCTTTTATTGCTTTTTGCTATGCAGTGCTTGCACTTAAAGCACTACGTAAGTATGAAAACCAAAAATTATCTGTGCTTATCTGATTAAAATCTAATATAAATGATATGCAAAATAGGTGCAGCCCACTAGTTCATGACAAGCCGCCAGTAAAGATTTCTGTGGCTGAAGGATGTGCACCCTGATTTAGGGCTTCATCTATCTGTTACTTCTCTCTTACTTTACTCTTTCCTATTACTGAATGTTCTTTCCCATATCCATTCTTATTCCTAACTGGCCACCTTAGAACTCCAGTTGCATACTATTAGACACCAGACAGTGCAAAAAAATGTTGTCCCACGATGCATAATCACTTTGTGACGAGTAAATCCAATTCAATCTCAGCCTATGTAGTACATCAGTTCTCTCCCTCCTTGCTTCACTCAAAACTACTGTTACTTCAATGCAAATTCATTCCAGAAGCACTTTCCTGCTTCCTGGTCTCAGGTCTCTGAAACAAAGTAAAACTTGTGGCCCTTCTTACAGATCTGCAGGCAAAGCAGATTACCCTAACGAGCTAACTCAGTGTAACTAAATACAGGGAAAAGTATATTTCACATGAAAACACAAAACTAGCCAAGACTGTCTAAAAGCAAGGCAACGCCACAGAACGTTCACAAGTTAGTTTTTTCTGAATTCTTACACATTTTAGGTGATCCAAATGCTATTCAAACATGATTATGGAATATATTTGTTTTAATTTGGCTTTAAGTCCCTGCATTTCAAAATGTACTCACTTTACCTTCAATCAAGGTCGAAATTCGCTATCATAATACCTTTAGCTCCCTTTAGAATTGTTATGTGTATTTTTCAAAGAGAAAAGAACTGCGGATTCATCATGTACAAAGTGATATGCATAGTAACACCACTCCTAGTAAGTTTGCTAGAAATAGCTTGTTATTTCTATCTTTTGTTTTGGTACTTGTATGACTAATAACAAATTCAGGCCTGATCTCGCAGTATTTAACATCTGGGCAAAACACTTATTGCTGATGTCAACAGGGCTATGGTTTGATACAACAAACATCCTGCATGTTAAAAGAAACTTAACAGTGACAGCAGTAAAAGGCAATTTCTTCCTGATCTCTTCTTTGCTTCCCTTCTTTTCTTATTGTGATGAGAGCAGGAACAATATGGCAATCATAACGAAGGGGAATAATGAAAACACTCACAGATGATTGCTCAAAATGGGTCCATAAATTCCACAATTACCTGGCTACTATGGTGTTTGATTTTAGGACAACTTGGAAGATCCATGAAGACAGGTGACAAAAAATACCTGCATATCACAACTTTGGTACCCCAGAACCCTACAGCTACCTCAGATACCAGCAGGTGCAGATGTTACAGCAGAGGCAAGGAATACTTCTGCATGCCCTCACACAGCAACACTGAACAGCACCTTCTTCGTTCACTGCAGTGGTGTCTTCACCCCTGCAAACTTTATTTGCCACTTCCCAGCTGATCTGCACAACACTCTGAAGTCAATTGCTACAAGAAAACTACAGTCAGAATAACAAACACAAAGCATCTCTCCTGCCAAGTGGCAAGACCTTCCAGATCATACACTAACTTTCTCCACAACTAGCCAGCAAAATCGTATTTGACAACACATTAGATGCATTAAGAGCCCCAAGCAAACAATACTCAGGCACAAAACTCAAGTGCCAGAGATGGCTAGAGTAAACTTGCAACTCCTCCAGGGCCAAAACTACTTTTTCTGCAAAGATATCCTAATGGGATGCTATTCTTCTGCATCTATTCTCTGCCATCCCTCAAGAAAGACTTGAAAAGAAGGACAGATAGAAAACCATGAGTCAGACAAAGGTAAAAAGTTTAGTCTCTGGGACACAGAAACCACAAGGACAGGTATTTCAGATACGTTTTTTTAAATGTTTTCTTTCTGTCTCCTTCTCTTCCTGAAAGACTAAATGTAAAATGAAATCGTCTTACAGAAGGACAGCTGCTTCCCCCCCGTGCTCAATCATTCCAGTCACACTATGTTGTCCAGTAACCTGCATTGATAATTCCTCATGAATAAAATGCCAACATTATCATCCACAGCTATGTTGTTGACATGCGTTTGCTATTTCACTAAAAATACCATTAATTTTCTGGCTTCACAACAGCTGAGCTACTCCCCATTTGAATATATAAAAGAGTATTTTGTTTAAACCAAATTAAAAGCGTTCCAGTAAATGACTTCAATTTTGCTGGCTATACTACTTAGTGTATACCGTTCTATTTAAGCCTCTCTTTTCTCATCTCTAGTCCTTCTACACCCCCGTCCTTCTCTCTCTTTTTTTTTCTCCCCTTTCCTTTATATACTTAATCCCTTCATTTCAGGAACTGGATTTGCCCAGCAAGACATCCACAGTCAGAGAGAGCTTCAAAAACATAGTGCCAAGGAGTTAAGGCAATGGTAAAATTGCCTCTGCTCTGTTTTTATTCACCTGTTTGCCAAAACATATTTAGCAGTAGGGAAAGCAAGGGAAAGGGGAGGGAAAAGCACATAAATGCTGAATACACCTTCCTTTACCCATCCAGACAAGTGCCGACATTCCCCATTTAAGCTGGAATGAAAACCACCATTTCTGCCAAGCCCTCCTGGCATCTCACCACTTTATTTGTTCCCATTTGTATCTAATGCTTTTGTCAACAGTTCAACAAAAGTCAAAGCAAACAACCCACTACAAACACTGAGGGTAACAGCAACAAGCAGGAATCCTTCACAATTATCCAGCCCAGCTGCTCAGTGCCTGTCCAGACTGCTTTCATTTACAACAGTGTCAACAAAAGGCTGAAACCCAATAACTAGGTGGGTCAATACTACCACTGTAAAGCCTCCAGAGAAGAAAATGCTGTTCTGCTGCTTAACTGCTTCAGCAAACATGCAGAATAATTCAGTTAGATAGACAAGTGCTTGCCTAATCATTTGTTGTGTGAATTATTCAAGGCTTTCCCTTCAAATTGCTAAATGATGGCTCAAATATTTCCAAGGAACCACCAGATGTCCTATAGGAGAAAAGGGAACATAAGGCACACTCTGATGTAAGAGAGGGCAATGGTAACTTGTGATCTTGAAAAGGATTAATTTTAGAGGATTAATGCCTCCTTACACCTTGCTTCTGGTACAAAGAACACACAGCTTTTAACATACAAGTGTTAGGCACGCATAAATTTAGTAGCTGCTTGATCTCTATACAGAATAATTAGGGTTGCATACAATTTTTCTTCCTTTTTTTTAAATGCGAATTGTGAAAGAGTTCTCTCGAGAGAATATGTAAAGTGTAGGTAAAAATAAGCACGGTGGTTAAGACAGGTGGATGCAGAGAGGAAACATGCATTTATTCCCACATACCTCTCTTCCTCCACTGCCCCCCATGTTCATTTGACACAAGCCAAATGTTCACTCATCCTCCTCCACAGGTTTCACATAGGTTCATGTTTACAGTTTCAAAGAGCAGGACAAAGTAGTCTTACTGCATAGAACCCAGTGCTAAGCATTACGTGTTTTACTTGAATTGCCATTTTAGTATGGGAAACAGCCACCTCCAGATGTCTGCTTCCCTGATTTTGTTGGCTTTTGTCACAATAGCTCCATTATGTTATTATTTTTAAACTTCTAGCAAACTTTAAGAAAATAGACAAATTAGGTAACAAATGGTGCTTGTTTTGATTTAATCTCATTACTGGCAATGAGAACAAGCCTGGTTATGAACAAATGTTTTTCCTAGGACCAGTTTACATATACATCATAGTGCAGTGTTGGACGGGTATGCATCTTGAGCCAGAATACAATATCAAATACACTTATGAATATTTTATTTTTGACATCTACAGTAACAGTTGCGCACGCTGAGTAACTAGTATTCCAGAGAGGATTCCTGGCAGTTTTAAGATTTAGAAAAAGAGTAAGAGAAATTCTCTCTGTATGTCAAATTAAAGAACATATTTTTGTTTTTATAATTAGAATCTGCAACATATTTTGTTTGCAAAACATGCGGCTTTGCAGTGATTGCACTGTAGCAGTCTGGTGTTGTGTGCTGTCAACATGAGAGACTTCTTCTATCAAATAAAGTTTTCTTCCTCTCTGTCCAAAACAATCATGAAACATTTGTCTGCTAAATAGCAGCAGCTCCATCGTGCTGTGATCACCACAGCTGTTTGTATCCACTGCAGCCCTACACTACTTGGTGGGAAACTTCTGTTAGATTTACTCTTAAAAATGAGGTTATTGGTATTTGCAACACCAAGTTTGTTTATTAGTATTAGCAGGACTGTTACAGTCATTAGCAGGATTTGTAAAATTGCTTAAGGTCTACAGAGAGCAAAGACACAACAGAGAGGTACTGTACAACAGAAAACACTTGAGCAGATTAAATGGGAAAAATCTCTGATATACTAGAAAGAGTCGGATGCTAGATACTCTAGAAATAATAGGGAAGAGGGATAACATGACAATTTTTGATAGCATCTCATCTTCCTCATCCAGCAGAACAGGAAGAAGCGTTGGAAAATGGCACCCCCCAGCCTTTGCCATGGCTGAAGGTAACGCTGTTACCCAGAAAACCTTCATAAAGCACACCAGAGTCCTACAGGTCTGGTAAATAACTTTACTGCTTTCAAACACCTGCAGTGTGATACAAAGCTTTTAGGCTACCTAGATGGTGAGCACACACTGCTTTTTCTAAGGGCAACAAACTGATCCTGGACAAGATGCCTTTATGTTTAAGGTAGGGTGCCTTGGCTACTCTCATGTCAATTATGCATACTGACATGGCACTCAGAAAAATACTATACTGCAAAAAAAGGTTTCTCCAACCCCACAAGTTTCACTGTAATTGATTTTAAAGAGTTTATTTTTAAATTATCCAGACACTGAATTCTTCTCATAAACTGCAGAATGGGACAGCAAGGCTCATTACAAAATAGTAGTTGGAGGCCATGGCAGAAAACTTTTATCAAAGCAGGGAAGAAAAGCAAAACATTAATTTCCTCCAGGACTAAAACAAATTGCAGTTTGATATTTTTAAAAGAAATGGAGAGTTGAAACAGAAGTACAGCATCAACAGATATGGTTTCAACAAATATATAAACACACAAACTACAAGCCAGATACAATGATTTTCTAATGCCTGGTACTGGAAGATCACATGGCAAAGCCCTATCTTATTTAGGCCAGCACTGGTTTTTCAACTCAATGCAACTAGCAATTTCTATACAGTCTGTCCACTTTGTTAATAAAATAAAAATACCAAAAGACTCAGAAATACACTGCTGTAGCTGAAGAGTTTTATGTTGTCTGTAGCCTGTGCCAAACACAAACCACACACAACTGCAGAAAACCCTTCTGGGGGTCGCTGCAATTGGGAAACACCTCTCCTGGCCTTTTTTCCATATTTCTGCACTGCACCTCTGCAGAACATGCCAGTTTGACAAAGCAGGACCCAGCCAGCAAAACCAGTGTTATTGCTTATTTTGATTTGTCAAGATTAATATAGCAAAGAAAATACTGTATGCCCTCTTTCAAACAATATAGTGGCTTGAAATTTGCCAGCTTCTCTGTATGGATAAGCTATGATAGACAGCTCACCTAGCTAATGGAAAAAGGAACAACCCACGTTGAATCTTTTCCTTCTCCCATCCCCCCGCCCCACTTACTCATAAGCATGCATTAAGAACACTCCCACAGCTGCATTCATTGCCTCTTGAGTGGCAGAAAAACAGAGGTGCAGCTGTGCCTGCTAATATTCGTATGCAAACAAGTAGCACTGGACTGCCTGCTATACTTCACTTAAAAGCTCCTCAGTACTTTGATAAGTTTGCAGATCAAAAAGAAGTGATACAGAGTAATCTGCTGTCCTTTTAATGCAATTAGCAGATTAAAGTGGCATTTCACTTCCAATACTTCATTAAAACATTGATTGCATCCAGCAACTGCTGATGATACAACATTCACAGTGTTCCCCCTACAGTCCTTCCTGAGACTTGGTGGAGAGCAGGGGCAAGCCCTGAGCTGGCAGCCAGAGCCAGCACCAAGCACAGCTTCTGGAGCCAGACATGAAACCTGCACCCTGGTGCACCCCAGCAGGGGTGAGGGTGGCAAGGGGAGGCAAGGGAAGAGAACGCCCAGAGCCTTCCAGGGAACTGACCCAGAAGTGAACGACTCCTGAGCGAGTGGTCTCCGTGATTCCTTCAGGAGGCAATGGAAAATACCATCCTCAGTATTTGTATCTCTTAAGCATGGTTGTGGCTGGGCCTCTTGCTGGGTTAGCTGTCACATTGCTGACTTTTTCTACATTTTACGATTTGCATGAGACTTTCTACCCCTCAAGTTCTGCTTCTTCTACAGTCTTGTGAGAGTGAAGCACACGAGTGGAGAAGTCCAGTAAAAATGCCACGTGGACACAAGAGCTCATTTCAATTTTGTCATGTAAGACTAACAAGCCAAGTTTTACATCAGCTTAGGAAAATATTTTTAAAATTTATTTCTTCCCCCCATGTACCCAAAACCAAGTTAACAGCATCTCAGCAAAAGTGACATCAAGCTGAATTCCTTCAATTCCTTCATTGTGGGAAGCACTGCTGGGGAAGGACCTGGCTTCACCCCCTCTGCCAGAAGCTTGGGGCATCCCTGGGGTACCCTCCAGCTCTGGCCCTGTTGCTACCATCCAGCAGAGCTCCACTGGTGCCAAGGAAGGAACAAACTAAAAAAGATTAATTCGCAGATGTTCATGCATTTCACACACAGGGTGCCCTGTGGTCCGTTGCCAGGGCAACAGGAGACCACCAGCGCGCGCTTTATTGGCTTTATGAAGTGCGTCTCGGGGGCTATAGTCCGAGAAATGCTGCATGATAATCTTCAGGCTTTTCAGAAGCCTTGTTTTGTGTTTATCCACATTTAACCCTCTGAGTGTTATTAAGAGCACCACTATGTCTGGCGTGACAAGGAACGCAGAGAGAGGATGTGAGGAAACAAACACAACGTCTGTGTTTCCAGCCTAGAAACCCTGGAAAGCATGTCCTCAGCACCTGCTCCCATCTGCCCCGCACGGAACTTTTCACCCACAGCCTGCAGGTAAGCTGGCAGGTAAGCTGTTGTAGGGCAGACCTCAGTACAACCATGTCTGGGGACAAAACTGACATCAGAAAGTGCAAATGCAATCAAAGTGTCACACTAACAGGTAAGTGATGGCTAGCATGTTTTCTCACTAACTTCAAAAGAAGATTAAAAAGAATCAAGAGCATTCCACCAATTTTCTAGACGCATGATGTGAAAAACCACACTTTTATTTGGAACATCATACATGACACCGGCAAACCACCCATGCCAAAACCCCTACCAAAATTTACGAATTCACTAGAGAACTTTCCTTCCTCTTCTCACTCCAGGCCAGTGTCAGGCGTCTCCCCTAGCTGTCCTCTCACCAGCCAAGGCAGGGCTGCAGACGGGGGGGCAGGAGGGAACAGGGGTTAAAATCACAAATGACACAACATCCCAAGCAGCAACAGCCGCCACTGACATCAAGCGCTAATCCAGCAGGAGAAGAGAGGCAGAAAGCAAGGGTGGCAGAAGGGATCAGTAGAAGAAACCGCTCGCATTCAGACTTGCAGGAGAAAGAGCATGCAGAGACAATCATTTCCTGGGAAAAGCTAAAGCCTAACGAGAATTTACTCTGCCTCCTTTATTCAGACAACCAACCCCTTTGTGGCAGGGGCTTCCTGACTGACAGGAACCCAGGGCTCTTTAATAGGATTTCCATATTATTTCCAACACCTGCCTATAAGTTATTTGTTTACATTGAAGAAGGCGAGATTCTCAAATCAGGCATCTGCTTCTGGTTCAGGCATATTTTAGGAAACCTTGTAGAAAGAAGCTTTGTTGCTATGGAGACATTTTTATTTTCTTCCCTTAGTTGGATGAAAAACATTAGCATTTCCAATTTTTTGTTCTTCAAAAGGCCAAATGTCGCTTAAGAAAAGACAAAACTTTTCAAATTGCTATGCAGAATAGGCTAATCGAGCTTTAGATATTTAATTAATTATTCAACTCAATTAGAGCTGTACCAAGGAGAGGTAGGAAACAGTGCAACTTTCCTGCAAACTTCTCTCAATGGCCAATTCCTGCTGGTTGGTCTAATTGCCTCTTCCCTCAAAGCACAGCTAAAACTTTGTAATTTCATGTTTTTTGTAATTCATGCAATTCAATGTTGCACTCAACAATCCTGCATAACAACTTCCATATCAGTCAGACTACCCATTCCGCTAAGCTTATTCTAAAATCATCTTGGACTAGAAACGTGCTCCCTTCCCAGTACCAGATAAAAGACAAGAGCAATATAAATACAAATATAATATTAGCATTCACGGACTTCACCCATATCACAGAAACTTCCAATGCATGTCATACATGTCACTGAATCCAGAAGGTGCACTCCTTTCCTCCCTTTAGCAGATAATCTGCCTGCCCAATGAATCCATTGATTCATGTAAAAATAAGGGACGTTTCAAGTAACTTTGGACCTAAGGGTCCAAAAAAAAAGACAAAATCAAAATGTTATGTGAAAAAAAAAAAAAAAAAAAAAAAGGAAAAAATCACAGTGTCAACAGAAATCTGCAAGTCAAAAACCTAGTTTGGGTCACACTTTTGACAAAAATTGATAGGTGGTGTTTATTTTCTCCCATTACATTGACAAGCATCTATGTAACTTGACCTGCAAATGTATTCTTCATTCCAACTCATCCACCATGAGTAAACTAGTGTAAGACATGAATTTCAGCATCTAAAGAATTATTTTAATTGCATGCTTACAATGAGGAGAACTCGAAGAGATAGAATAAACAAATTAATTTCCTCCCTTTACTTCTTTCCCCCCAGCTATTATATTGTCAAAGCCTTCGCACTGGAGACCTTTCCACCCACCTCCTCATTCCAGCAAACTTCCTCTTCCTACTCTATGATGTGAAATCATAATCCTGTGTTATCAACATCACAGTCTGTTGCCATGGAAATAATTAGACATGACTGCTCAGGTTAGAAATTACAGCCCATGTATGTATTTGCCTTCTGGGTGAAGAGAGCATCTGGAGAAAGAATATTTGAGTTACCCTAAATCACCAAGTGGCAATATAAAAGTTTGACAGTGGGATGCACTATGGGAATTTGACCAAATGTGGGCACATCACTGGGTAAGAATCAACCTGTGGAAACGTGCAAAAAGATGTAAGATAAGAGGATAGTGTGCCATTAACAGACAGAAGTGAGTACAAAGCTATTGGGTAAAAGAGGTGAAGGCATCAAAGCTGGCAGAAGCAGCTAATTCTTTGATACCAGAGCATATGCTGTTATTTTCATATGAGCATGAGTACTCTACACTAAATTAAACTTCCCAGATGACCTCCTGAAAAAGACTACCACATGAATGAAAGAAATTTAAAATTCAATTGGGGTGTGGGGGAGAAGAGAAGAAAAAAACACAGTAGGGAGATATACACTGAGGTTTAGTTTCATGTTCCAGAAGTCTTTTAAAAACCCCAGGGCTTGAATGACATACTACAAGTTTAGCCATGAAAAGGTTATTAAGAAAAAAATGCAGTGCCAAAAAATCAGCTCCATAAGATAGACTGAGACAACAAACAGGACCTTGCTAATTAATATTTGTTCTGCTTCAGCAGACAGTTACTGGACGAGACTGCAACAAACAAGCATGTCTCACCCAATCACATCATTAATCCACTCACGTTCACCACCTGAGGACCAGCTATGCCCCACAGATATTTATTCATCTGTTCCACAAACAAACAATTACAACACATTTTCTGGAATTAGGGCACCTGTTACATTCAGCACAGCTTACACACCCAGAGGTAGATATCAATTAATACTGAAAAAATTACTGTATCAGAAGCCAACAGAAGTTACTCATTATTTTTCGGTAATGCTACCCCCGAAACACCCACAAACATCAAAACCACAACTCTTGCAGAGCAGTATAGTTCAAATCTGCTTTGTTTAAAACTACCGCTTCGACCTAACAGAAAGCAAAATACAGGCAATGCTTTATTCCTGAACAGCAACAGGTACAAACAGAATCCACGACACGAGTCTGAAATGTCTGGATTTTAACAAGCCTGTGAAGTGCTTTTCAGCTGAATGGTGATTAACTGGTCAAATAACAAAATTATCAGGAAATAAATCCTACACATTTCTTTAAGTCTGTAACCACTTTTTGTTTTTTGGCTTGTTTAATACACTGAATGCAGACACATTTGGTAGGACACTCATGCCTCTAGAGGAAGTCCCATTTAGAAGAAACCTGACAATTAGGACAAAGTCCACAGAATACATAACAGCAGTTTATGTGGTGTTCCTCTATCAGCAGAAGAACAAAGTCAGCAACACAATTATGTTTTACAAAATTTACAAATTACATTTGGTAATATCCAGAAGTCTTATATTATATATTGGGACATTTTTATTTTAAAGTACCTTGTACTTTCCAGAAGTGCATTCACACAACTCCTACAAGCATGCAGTTACTCACTGGATTCAGAAGTAAACAGCCTACTCTTACTTACAACTAAATGAAAAGAGGTCTAAACACTTAATAGTGGCTAACAGCTTGAGAAGCACTGGAGCACCTGCTACCACAAATATAAATGGAACATGGGAATCATATCCATCCACTTTTCCTGTATTGCCCACATGTGTAATTATTAGCTTTCACAAAGATTAAGGCAAAAGTAATTTTATTTCTAAATTCACCTCAATTTTCCCTGACAGACTTTTCCCAATTCACCTGCATGTTGGCCAGAAATCCACCCCAAAGCTGTATTTGATGCATTATTTCAGATTTTTTCTTCTAAAATTCTTTTCTTCCCCCTAGAGGAATCTCAAACTAGCTGTTTTACTCCTGTCACAAGACTGCAATTTTCAATTATTGGCACTTGTTGCTGCTGAAACAGATAAAAATGAAAAAAGGTTTCATCACCTAGTCAAGTCCTGCTATAGGCGTAGTCTCTGCCCCAAACGATTTAAAAATCAGATGAAGAAAAAAAACCAAAAAAACCCCTGAAATATGGCCCAAAGAAACAAACCAACCAACCTCAAAAGGAAAGCAAAGCATAACAAGCATATAAAGAACAAGAGACCTTTAGAAGTGATTAAAAAGCTACACATGTTGGATCCCACGCGTGAATTCACATGTTTCAGAAAACTCTGAGGTTCCTGAACAATCTGCTCTGTGACATCCAGGCTACCTCTGGCAGGCCCACAACCCAGCCAGCATCTGGGAGCTCCCTCACTACATTTGCTGCACTGAGAGTTACAGGAAGAAGAGTGCCAGCACCCCACTACTTTCTGTCAGGCAGAGCCTTTTTACACAGTATGTTTCCATAGCTTCTCCAAAGGGAATGAATTAGAAAAGGAACTTTGTTAGGCACCAGAGAAACTTTGCCACATTTGTCCCAGAGATGATACCAGGACTGGAAAAAAAGACATGCCTCCTGCACCACGAGTTCTCACAGGAGGTGGAAAAACGCGAGTGCAGTTAGCAAAGAAGAATCCACTTAAAATAATAATCCTTCTTGTTTCTTTTCCCTCTTTTACAAGAAGGAAGTTTTATGTCTTTGAAAAGAAGACGCACCAAGTCCTCTGTGGAAAGCTGTTCGGTTAACTGCAGAGTTGTTTGTCTTTCTGTCTAAACACATTATATTCCCCAGAGCCCTTAAGCCAGGGCTGCACTTTGAGCACAGCCCTGGCGCATGCCAGCCTTCCCTCCCTTTTGTCCGCTCCACAGCCTTGCCACTGCACAAAGAGCACTCCCATGACCCAGTTTACTGCCTTTAGAATTTTCCCACACTTCAAACTTTGCAAAGAATTTGGAGGACTGGATACAAGAAGAAATCAAAGAGCTCCCAAAGCTGCCCTTCTCCACAGAGCTTGCTGTGTCAATGCTGATCTATTATTTAGGAACGTCTCCTGGACAATCTCATGTTACCTGAAGGTGACTACTCAGTTTCATCAGTGAATTACTCACTCCAGGGAGGTGCTGGGGAGGATCAGGCTTAACATGCCACATTTGGTAGAGTGAAGCAAACTGCCTTCTCCCTGGCCTGAACTAAGAGGACAGTCAGGACCAGTACATCGAGAGACAGCAAGTTTCAGTAAGAAAACTGCCCAGCAAATTCAAAGCGCTGCAAGTTGTGACAAGAAATGGGTCATTTCAGCCAAATTCCTTTCTTTGTAGAAATGGCTACTGTACCTTTGTTATCTAAATTGCACACTAAAGCGTAAATTTACACTTCATGAGCTATTTTAAAATCCACCCTGCTTAATAATCTGTATCAGCAAGAAAACACTTTAAAGTGTCTCTCACAATTAAACCCAGGCACAACCTTATATAAATCAAAATTTTGCTACCATATCAAAACGTTACACTGGGGCTGTATAACATTGCCCATATCCTCATTACATGCTACACTAATTACTACCAGCAGATTCAGAATTTTCTGCACATTAGAGGCTTTTAGAGGAGCTATAAAAAATTTCAGGCATCATTAATTTAAATTTGTATTGAAATTTCCTTTTGACAGATGGCCAAAAATTACTTACTATTTAGAGTACCAGAGCCTGCCTGTTTGCACATTGGAAGAGGAAAGGGAAAAATTAAAAGGAAGAAGGAAATTTATGTCACATTCATTACCTGTTCAATGTTAAGGAGCATTATCCTGCATGAATAAATTATTTCATACAAGCACACAGACTCCAGCTGGTTCTGGCTGACAAAAACTGTCCCAAGTCACACAGCAGACAATCATAAAAAGCCTCTCTTAACCGGGAACCACTTAAGGGAGGAGGGATCGATTGAACAAGCGACTAACTGCTACTCTGGGCATCACTGAAAACATTTAAGGAAATTAGCAAACTATTTCACCTTGCAAGGCTGGCAGTAAGCCCCATAATGCTGACACACGAGCCAATTCACAACCTGAGCACCGTGCAAGACAAACATCTACTTATCATTTCAAAGTGAACTGCACAAAGTAGATGCCCTTCTTTCCTTCTGGAAGCTCTATGAGTAACAGCACTTTTGAATCAATCCCAGACAAAAACAGGCTTTTCAGGACAAACGCTCCGCTCCCCCTAACATCCATGCCAGCATAAACACCCCAACACCTCACAAATGTTACAAAAACATGACTAGGATATATCGTTTAGAAACAGTGAATGGCGTGTATTAGCAGTTCTCCTCAGTCACTTTCTTGAATGAAATCACTAAGTATCCAACTGTATAGGTAAGTAGCCTCACTCAAGAAACCATGTGGGTTTGTGCTCTCACAGTTAGGTATCTGCCCCACTTGCATTTGTTAGCTTGAGGGCAGGAAAAAGGAAAATGGACTACACTTATCTGCTCACAGTGAAGAGCGGGTGTTCTAGGAAAATCATCATTAATGTGTGCTCCCACCTGGTCGCATGGAGCAGCAATGGCAGCTCCAGCCCCCACGACAAAGAGGCTGAAGTGAAATCCAACACGCTGTTGTCTTATGTCAGCAGATAGACAGCTTCAGTGCCTCTGCTGCTCACGCTGAAAACTGACAGTTCCTGTCAGCTCCTGGTTGTTATGCAGAGCCACGTGTGTAACAGCAAAACTGACAACTATTGGCTCAGCTGCGCTTGGCTGGGACATGTCAGGAGTGCCAGTGGCAGAAGAGGTGTGCTGGGATAGGCTGTGGGACACATCCCCACCTGTAGTGCCAAAGAACCAAGGTGTCAGCCCTGGTGTCAGCCCTTGATGGACAGGTCTCTGGTGAGGACAAAGCCTGTGCCCAGAACCATGCTTCTCCCAACACCATCAAGGGCACACTGGTAATATCCACTTGACAAGATCCTGCTAATCTTGTGTAATGCACGCTAGACTCACGCCATGAACATCTCCTTCTTCACCTGCCCAACCCCTAGAATATATTATATATTCCTAAAAAAAAAAGGACTAGAAACTTGACAAACTGTTTCTAAGGGCTCAGTAAGGCTGGTCTTGCCATTTCTAAGAGAAGTGTATTTTTTTTTTCCACACTCAGCAGCACCTAATAAGGCTTGATCTTGTGCTTCTGAAAACTGTGCAAACTAGGAGAGCAGACCCATCAAGGAAGAGGACAGGGCTGATGTGCAGATGGACACATCTCCATCTGCAGCATTAAAACCTCAGGAGCCCCTGAGACACTCTGGTGGCTATCAGTATGGAAAAGCATCATATGAAACTGAATCATACTTGTATCTATTACTGAACGCTCAAAATTGTACGAGTTGCAAGTATGTCATTGTATCTACTAATGAACACCACCTTACACAGGATTCGGGTAGGCTGCAGAGTCACTCAGAACCTGAAAATTAATTTTTGGATAAGGAAGGTAGAATACTCAGTTCAAGCTTCAGTGTCACATTTAACAGGGTAGAGGGAAGGGCAGCTCACTCTTCTCCAACTACAGGACAGAAGGCAGCACCCCACATCTTCCCCTGTGAGCAACAGAGCTCTCCTTCCTCAACTGCATTATAAGGAAATATCAGAATTACAATTTACAGCTTCCAAATTACTTAAGACTACTGGCTTATTCTTCCTGTCTCAAAAGCTCGGACATTGGCGCTGGGCAGACCTTTCCTTCCATCCAAGAACAGCCTCAGTGCTGGTCCAGTAAACTCACTGGTCAGCATGCTGCTTGCAATCCTAGCTGCCACACTACCAGCCATTGCCTAAATGTGACACACAGACTATGCAGGGTGCTGCCAATCAACACAAGCATCACAACCATTTTGTGACTTTTTCCACCACTCTGTGCCACACTTCGGAAAAATGCAGCATTCATGCTGCTTTATCAAGTTACCCTTTACACCTACAAAATGGAATCCTACCTTGATGGAGTCTCTGTCTGCATGGAGAGCAGCCCCCGTGCGTAAGCGGGGGGAGATACGGTGGCAGGGGATGGGCATGTGGGGGAAGAGAGAAAGAGAAAAGTACTAGTTAGTTTACATAAAATTATACATTTATCATACTCCGAAGAAAGAATCCTGATGTGTGTTAAATAATAAATTGCACAGATGTTAACTTTTCTGTACAGTTAATTATTAATGCTGTACAGCCAGATTTATAAAACTGGATTTCTAGCACTTGAACACAATTTCTGGCTACTGCTAGATAATAAACACTAAAGTAATTAACTAGGAGCTCTTCTGAAAACTCCTCCCCCCTCCTTCCCCTTTGCTTACTTTAAACAGAAGAACTTAAAATATAAGGAGGGAAATGAAGCCACACACTCCTCCAGCAGCGCCTACCTCTTTGGTGATCATTATCATGGTGCTTCTTCTCATCTTTAATTGGGAGGTGGGATTGGCCCCCCAGTGCACTGGAGAGTGCCAGGAGACCAGCACTGCTGCCAATGGGTGGGATGGCTGGAGGCTGCAAGCCCGAGGGGTGTGGAGTGAGCGGCACGGGAAGACCATGTCCATGTGACAAGTGCTGGGCCTGGAGTTGTTGCTGCTGTGAAAAACAAAACACAGATATTGAATTTGTTCAGAGAGCTGGGGATTGTCTGATTGATCACCTACATCAGCTGTGACTGATCAGATCAATCAATGCATCTGATCCATCCAAGATATCAATGCTCACAAACATCCTGGTGCCTTAAAAATGTCTAGATGTTTGAACACAGCATATTTGGTAAAACTCAGACTGAACTGGAAAACAACAACGACAAAAAATTTAAAATTAAAAAAAAAGGCAAATGAATGTTACCCTTTTGGTGATTTTTTTTTCTGACAGAGGTATTATTACTTTCTCTTTTTAGTAGAAACACGCCATGTACACATCTAATCAAAACATATGTAACTGTAAAAGCAGTTATATGATGAAAAAAAAGCTGAAAATTGAGAAAATTAGTGTTAAACAGTTCTCCCAGCGCTACTGCACAGCATGCAGTGAAAGTTAATTTGAAAGAGAAAACCTGAATTAACAATCCAGAAAAGGAAACTGGTTGCAGCCACCGTTTTAAGCCCTTTAAGTGTCCTCAGCGGTACTTGAGCAAATTACTAAAGAAAATCTAATGTAGCAAGGCTTGGGTCCTCCTGTAGGCTTGCTCAATAATGCTGAAATAATTGGGCACTCTGTGCACGTTTAGTGATGCTCGAATGAAAAGCTAGAGGCCTGCCCTTGTACTCTTCTCTAGCTGCTGACTCTGTGTTGTGACAGGTTTATTTGAGTGGGACTGTGATGCATGCACCAGTAACTGCACTGACAAGAGTTTAAAGTCATTTTTACCAGTACACTGGCAACACATAGAGAAAGCCCTTGAGAGGTTTGAATTGGAGTGCTTGACCTCAACCAGGGCTGCATCAAGCTTTGTGCTATACTAACCACTGTGGGGTAGATAGACTGTTGCTATTCGTTGGGAAGGCAGGGGAAAAGAACCTTGACAAATCAAACAACAAAAACCAAACATGTGAAAAAGTTTAGTTAAATATATCCCAAGAGAGATCTGTTCAGGTCTAAGGCTTACACACTAACCAACCAACTAATTTCTGTTCATAGAATAATCAGATTACCCCTGAAATTTTATTTTCAGTTTCAAGCAGCTATTGTTCAGGATAAGTCAAATCCTAAATCCTCTAGGATTGTTCTTTCCCACCTGCATGTCTGTACACAGGACTTTAGAAGAAATAAAAATTCAACTTGCTTTGCATAAAACCATTCCACTTTAAACTTTTAAGACCTGAGATCTTACTTACACAAGGGTGTGCTGAAAGGAAAAGGCTGCAAGTCACAGCAGACTAGATAACCCTTGCAGCACACTGCACACATACGTCCCTTGACACCTCACCCTGAAAGTACAGATCCTTCTCTTCTGCTTGGAAATAAATTCCGTGTAGTGGAATCAGACTGGCAGTGGCATGCACACATCATCTAATCCAGATCAGTGCTAGGGAAAGGAGGGTAATGATCTACAAGAAATCTATGGGGGAATAAAAATACAAAAGAGGGCGGGAGGTGGACACCAAAATCAAAACCAACCAAACAAAAACCCAGAAAGAACATTCTTCCAAGTGGAAGAAGAAGAAAAGGCTAAATCTTGTTCCTGCTTGCGAACTCATGTCATTCCAGCAGGTGTTCCTTCTAGCACAACGTATCAAACCCATTTTGCTTGCTTGATGCTCTTATGGCAGGCAGTATGCTTCATTCTTCAGAATATTAAATTAATGAAACAGAGCAAGAGAAAATAGCGTATTGTTTAGCTTCAGGGTTTGAACAGGGCTGCCTTACAACAATGTGGCATGCCTGACTTGGAGAGGGAGGAGAAGAATGAACAAAAGAAAAGGGATGAACAAAATAATCTTTGTTCTGCTACCTGGTTTTGAACAAGGAATTTCCTATTCCTATTTGAGAATGTGCTATAAACCACTGCATGAAGATCTTGGTCTGAATCTGCCAGTGGCTTAAAGCAAAGACTTTGAGAAGAGCCTGAGCATATCAACAGTGAGCTTTCCCCTTGTTAACTACTACAATGTCAACCGAAGAGGAGCACTCATTATCACTACTGTACAATCCATACAGATCTGCCTACTGACCTATCCAATTTGCATTACATGACCTCCTCTATTGATACAGGATGGTTACCCAAGAGCTGGAAGAAAACCACACGGTGAATGTAATACCCTTTTTTACGGCTCTTTGTTGGGAATCTCTGTACATAGATCAGCAAGACAACAGCATAGACTGAAGCTTGGATGTACTGAATATCATTAATGACTCTCAGATGTAATATGGTCTTAAGACCATTATACTTAAGAGTAGTAGCCTAGCAGCTTGAGATCACCCGAACAGCTGGGCTGCCCCAGTCCCTCCTGGCCAAGAATCGATGTATTTTCATTGCAATTTGAATTGGAGAATGCTCTGTAAATAACTGCAGAGAGTGGGAAATTAAAAAAACCAAACCCATAGCCTTCCTGCCATAGAGAACTTTTCTGAAGAGACCAAACGCTTCCATTAAAAGTAGTTGGAACCTGAAATCTGGTAAGAACATGGCCTCAGAAGTGACAAAGTGTCATTCGCTGATACAGCTGAATTTTGGTGTCATTAAGTCACAATTGTAACAGCAGAAAGAAAATGCTTTGCTATGAAAAGCAGACTGTTAAATAAGTTTAAACTAACACCCAAAATTCCAGCATAGCCTCACGTGCCTGTGCCACACAAATATAATATTGTTGCATGCCGTCAGATGGGGTGGGAGCAAAATTTCAACAACAGAAAGAGGACTGTGGACTAGGACTGCACTGGTATGGGAAAGAGTGTGACCTCCTCCACTACAAGGAGCAATGTTGAAATGAGGCACCAGTCCAAAACCAGAAAGGAAGCAAATTCAAGTGAAACACTGGGTAGGCTTTTGTTCTCAAAATATAGAAGTGGAAAAGGAAATAAAAGTATATAATCACATAATTAGTGCTGTTTGCCAATAGGTTTAGTCAAGAAGGTAAAGACTAAGTGACATCTCTGACTGCCGTTTCCAAACTTTTCAAAACTATTACTTGTATCCAAATACCCACACAATGACAGCTTGACCTTGTTTTTCCACTGCTTATGGGCATCAGTGGTAAGCATCAGGCCTACATGCAGCTATTTCTTTAAATGTAAAGTTACATAAAAATGAGCAATTCCTTAGCCCACTGGGCAATCACATTAGTGCTACAAAGTAGTAAAAAAAGGGGATCGTCATCAAAATGCCAAAGTTATGGAGGAGTAAGAACTGATAGTTACTCTCTACACAAAGAAATATTCCACTATGGAAGAAAGTTCACACTTGTTTCCGCCTGTAGCATGAATTTAGATCATAAAATCTGACACAATTTTAAAACTTGCAAGGAAAGCCTGAAAATGAGCCAACTGAGCAACCATGTAATTTTTTTGAAGTTGCTGTAATGCCTTCTCCTCCCCTTCTCCATCTTCTCTTTAATTTGTTATCTTTGGTCATGTTATTTATGAACTCTCAGCATCTGTAGCATGTGGTTAACTTCAGACAATCCCATCAACGTTGACTACAGTATGTGTAAAGTCAAGCATACATCTTCAGCATGAATGGATAATAGGTGAAAACTTGGAAAGGCAAACTTTATGATGCTGTAAATTTTCCAGAATTATTTGAAAATAAAAACAGCAACAGTTAGCTACCAAGAAATACACCCTATGGAACTACAAAATAGATTGCAGTATTTTTAAGGAGCATTCAACACACACAAAATATAAGAGCACAGGGTAAACACAGCAATCAGAAAGAACCCAAAAAAGAAGAATGCATTGTTTTTAGTGATAAGTTTAAGAAGATGATAATTTAAATCAGTTGAGTAGTAAAAACTGAAGTAAAGCTTTCAAAACACATTAACACATGTCAAATAAAGATAACATCTGGCTGCTACTAATGGTATTTTCTTTTCTATATGTTCTTCTAGGCTGTCTAGAGTAAGGAAAAAAATAACTGCAAAGTCACATCTACACAAATAGGTAAAAAGGATTTGCTGAAGGTTTTTCTGTAGGTAACACTTATTTTTAGGACCGCCATTCTAAGTGTTGATGCTTAGCTTAATACTTTTCCCAGCATATCTTAAGAGATCAACTTTTAAGTAAATGTGATAACAAACTCACTAAAAAATTAGCTTTGAATGCTCTCTTGTTATAGTCAGCACATTCAAAGCCTATTTTCCTGGAAGAGGTTCAAGTTTCTACTGGATACTTTCCAAGCAGCTCTCTGTTGCAGTAATCTACCACTTTCCCTCTTGCAGACCCTGAAAAGTCACAGCTGTTACTCAAATAACCTGAACATACTACTGCCTCAAAAAATCTGAATCATATAGCTTCACTGTTTGTTTGAAACTAGTTAAGTGATGTGGTTGGTTGCTCAGAGTGAATCATTAATAGTACAGCATACAAACAGAACACAACCCAAGAAGAAGAAGAAGAAGAAACAAAGACATAAAAACAATGGCTCAAAAGTACATAATATCAATGTCAGTGGTTTGAAAACCAGCAAAGGCAATTCTTTGGCACACACAGTTATGAGTGTACTTAAGATGATATGCATTTTTATCTATCGTGCCTGTTCGCACCCTTGATGTGATCTGCACTGTTTGTACTTCCTTTGTACTGTTCTCTCTCTGCTGGCAGATATTTAAAAAAGAAAGAGATTTTTTTCTGTTGTTATGATACAAGACAGCAAAACAGCCTACAAAGAGAGTCATACAGCAGTTCCTGCAGTGGAATGGTTCTGGAGCTGTATGGATATATACCACATAATGGGTTTGCATAAAGAAACACTCCCACTGATACAGAGTAGAACAAACTACTACCCTTACTCTTTTAAGAGAGAGTGAGAATTTTGGAAGTTACTACAGTGCCCAGAGTAAAAGGGAATATCCTAGTGGGAATCTTGCTAAAGACCACCAAGATGAAGAGGCAGATGAAATATTCCATAAGCAGCTGGCAGAATTCTCACAATGACAATCAATGAGAGGCCCTTCCTCTTGTAAGGGATTTCAACTTACAAGATGGCTGCTGGAAATACAACACAACAGAGAGGAAACAGTCCAGGA
Source organism: Sturnus vulgaris (assembly GCF_052056855.1). NCBI lineage: Eukaryota > Metazoa > Chordata > Aves > Passeriformes > Sturnidae > Sturnus > Sturnus vulgaris. The sequence continues at coordinate 45,714,957 of NC_142283.1, forward strand.
GCTTCCTGGAAGACAATTTCCTGACACAGTAGGGATGAGGGAAACAACAAGGGCTGGTATCCGATTGGGCCTGCTGTGTGTGGACAATAAGGATTACTGAGAGAGGTGGTGGTCAGAGGCCCAGCCAGTCAGGTTTATGAAAGACACATCCTCCACATCCTGTGGATGTTGTCTATGTGAACTTCAGTAAAGCTTTGGACATCTTTTCTCATGGCATTCTCTTGGAGAAACTGGCTTCCCATGGTCGGGACGAGTGCACTCTTTGCTGGGTATAAACTGACTGGATGGTTGGGTCCACAGTATTGGTGAACAGAGTTACAGCTGGCAGCCCAAGGCTCAGTGTTGAAGACAGCTCTGCTGAACATCTGTATTGGCAGTCTGGACAAGGGGATTGAGTGTCCTCTCAGTCAGTGTGACAGATGAGTGGCAGGTGACACCACATTGGGCAGGAGGGCTCTAATGAAGGCTCCTGACTGGATCAATGAGCCAAGGCTAACAGTATAAGGTTCAACAAGATCAAGTCACAACAGCCCCATGCAGTGCTACAGGCTGGAGGCAGAGTGTCTGGAGAGCTGACTGGTGGAAAAAGACTTGGGAGTGCTGGTTGACAGCAGCTGTAAGATGAGCCAGCATGTGCCAAGTGGCCAAGAAAGCCAATGGCATCCTGGCCTGTGTCAGGAATAGTGTGGCCAGCAGGAGCAGGGAGGTCATTCTTCCCCTGCACTCAGCACTGGTGAGGTCACACCTTGAGTGCTGTGTCCAGTCCTGGGCCCTTCAATTCAGGAAAGACATGGAGGTGCTGGAGTGTATCCAGAGAAGGGCAACGGAGCAGGTGAAGGGTCTGGAACACAAGTCCTGTGAGGAGATGCTGAGGGAGCTGGGGCTGTTTGGACTGGAGAAAAGGATGCTCAGGAGACATTATCACTGTCTACAACAGCCCGAGAGGAGGTTCTAGTGCAGAGGGAGTCAGTATCTTCTCCCAGGCAACTAGCCATTGGATCAGAGGAAAGGGCCTCAAGTTGTGCCAGGGGAGGTTTAGATTGGATTTTAGGAAAAACCTCTTCATTGAAAACATGGTCATGCATTTGAACAAGCTACTCGGAGAGGTGGTGGAACCACCATAGCTGGAAGCACTCAGAAAAAACTTCTGGATGTGGCACCTGGGAACATGGCTTAATTGTGAACACAGGGGTACTGGTCTAATGGTTGGATTAAATGATCTTAGAAGTATTTTCCAACAATAAAAAATTATGTGACGCTATGAAATGTATCAGCAATTAGTGGAAATTCTAAATGCTCAGATGCAACTGATCTACTAGAAAATTTGGATGGCTCACAAAGGGAAATTAACACAGACCTTAAAAATCTAGGAATAAGAATGAAACATGATGAAAAAAGAGAGAATAAGGAGCAGACTAATAATAATAATAATAATAATAATAATAATAATAATAATAATAATAATAATAATGCTTTTTTTTTTAAATCAAATGCCAGGCTACTTGCTTTCTAAGATTCAACAATTTCTCTCTTTGAGGATGCTGATTCCACAGAAGAAAAGCAAGCTCTACAGAGGAAACTATGGGGAGAAGGAAAAAAAAAACCAATAGCTGTCATTAATCAGAACAGGAACATTTAGAGCTCCTGCATAAATAACAAAGAAACCATCAGAATCATATCTCTACAAATTGCTTCAAAGATCTTTTAAGTGATCTAGGAACAAAAAGTCATCTCCCAAATCATATTGTGGGATGAAAGGCAATATATGCAGAGCACATTTCCGTTCTTAATCATATATATGGGAACATCCGTCAGGATACATGTTTCACCATTTGTCCTGCCTTCCACTCTTACAACTATTTTTTATTCAGTGAAACAGCATTGACAGAGGACAAAAAATTAATACAACCTACTAACAAATAAAAGATTCATGGCCAAAAATTGGAGAGAACCTTAAAAACAGAAAAACCTAGTCCTCTGTAAAAGGCTAAATTCACCTTCCCACAGAATATTAGAGTTCAGTAGTTCCTTCTGATTGCAGGACTTCACCTCAGTTTCACACTAGAGATGGAGAGAGGAAGAATTAAACTTCAGAATCACTTTCTATTATCATTTAATAAAGGGCAGAAATTTCTACATAAATCACACAACTTAAAACTCTCTTCTTCCTACTGCACCATCAATTTCTCTTTAAGGTAAAGAAAATCCACATCTGCCAGAGAAGGCAGAAAGCACAAATAGTAAGGTAAAGGTCTTGTCATGAGAAACCTCTGCTTCAAAACCTTTTCACACAGATCACTGCAAAAAATAACAATGGCAGCAAAGGGTGTTTTCTGCTATGTAGAAACAGATGGCAAAATTTATCTCTGGCTAAGTAGGTGCACACTGGTTCAGGAACCTTATTACCAAATGCTCCACTAATGTCCTATACATAGACACTGGGAAGAGATTTTTTTTTTTTCTCCTCTGGACTAACAGTAAAAAGATAGCATCTCTGCTGGGACCTTGTAAATTTTGGTCCTTTCCTTTAGAAATGAGAGTAATGTCTGTGCTTTTCCCAGCAGACTTCCAAATAATCTTCTAGGGTCACCACAGTAGAAAGCTTCTGAAACCCTGGACTAAAAAGTTAAAGTTACCATCTGTAAACAGTAAAAGCTAGAAGTTAAGCAATGGCACTGGTCACAGAGAGATTCAAGTGGCTAAATCTATAAGCAATTATATTACCAGAGCTTTTAAATGTGGCAACTACAATTCTAAGATTCCTCAGAAGGTATGGTTTTAGACCCATGTAATACCAGCATAAAATAGATTAATACTATGCATCTCACATATATATTTCTCTAATGCATCTTACCAAGTCAATCCTTACCAAGTCACATTTTTACATAGCAACTATGGAGAAGCAGAAGTTAAGGAACTTCTAAATGCTAACACCATGTTCCATTAGGCTTGCAGCACATGCTATGCTAGGTTTCAGCAAGTTGCCTTTCCTTGGGATAAAAACCTGGGTTGCACAGACTGATCCATTCTTTCCAACCCATTCTGTGTCTTTAAAGACGGCCATTTCTGGTATAGCTGTGGTCCTGTGCAGAGGACTGCAATACCTGGTCTTCTTGGAAGTGAGTAGCCTTTTCCCACAAGTGTTAGGACACGTGGATACCATTATCTCTCTCCAAGCAGATTTCACTGTGAGATGTAGTGCTCTGTCTTTAATGTAATGCCCATTAGCCAGATAACTGAAACTTGAAGTGAATTCTTTTGCCTTAGTGCAGTTTCCCAGTCACAGCAACTTTGATAAAGGTCTTGACAAGCATCAAATCACCTGGATTTAAGTTGCAGCCCCAAGACTTTGGAAGGACCACTTGTTCTTTTTGTCTTAGCCTCTTTAAAAAGTATAAAGGGGAAAGCAGTACTCCCCTGTTTCACAAAATTCCTTGAGTTAGTTCATCAGTTTTGCAATGCATTCATATACCCAAGGATATGACTGTGAAAAACACCAAGCAATAAGCAAGTAACTGCTAGTAAAAATCAAAAATTTTGAAATATCACACAATGTAAGAATTTAAGACCTCCCAAATTCTTCATGGATGGACTTAACATGTAGAAATACTCTACTTATGCAGTACTTTATTGTCCATCCCAGTTGAGCACTAGAGCCCTTGCTCTGGTCCTGCATTTTAAGACTGAAGACATACTATCCACCCATATGAAGTAATGCAAACATTTAACTGATCCACTCTATAATACAGCCCTGGTTCTCATTCATTGCTGTAGGCAGCAGCCTACAAAGTGTGGTTGGGAAAAAAGTCTAGGTGTCCAATATATGACCTTGTTTAGGGGTATTGGAACTCTTATAGCATGAAATCATGATACAACAGCACCTGTCTTTAGGCCATAATGTACAATAAAGGGTACCTATTTAAATAGACAGCACTGTTACTGAATACATAAACATGGCTGATTTTACAATCAAGTGGTTTTGGAAGATCCTGTCTCCACAATACTTTAAAACCTAACAGATAGACTTTCTCTTTTTTTTCCAGAGAACTGGTTTAAGGCTATCACTGAAGGCAATACAAAGCATATAACAGACCAAGATAGAACACAGTACATCTGTATTTAGCTGCCAACAGCTTCCACTTACTGGAGTACACACCCCACTGGCAATAGTATTCTCTGCTTTCTACAGTGTGTGAAGTGAAACCATACAAATATAAGTCACAAATAAAATATTGCATATGTTCATGCTACAGAATATCACAAAAATTCTCCACAGGACTCTTCATACCTGCACTGATTAACTCTAGTTTAAAAAACAAAGAAGACACAGTGGTCACAGAGCTTTGATACCGGGGTTTGTAAAATCTTGTGAAACGTGGAGGCCAAAGTCAGCTCTTCTGTCTGATGAGATTGAGTGTGCGAGCTGTAACACTCATGTCATGTGCATTTACTTAACCATAACAAGCAAGGGCCTCTGGCAACAGCATATTGGCAATGAGATGCTGTAAGTGGTCAGCACTTCACAGTGCAGTGCTACTGACTGCTCATATAGTAATAGACCAATATAAATGCAGGTAGCTACCACAGATTCTGAAAATAAGACAAAAAGCAGAAGATAGTAGCAGCCACTCAAAGTGTAGCAACGGTATTTAAAATCCATCCTCGGAAATATGGAACCTGGAAATTATTTACATTCCAATTTATTCCCTCAAAAATTCCTAAAAAGATAATTTTCATTTTTTTTAAATGAAGATGCTGCATACAGAAGAAATTTATTTAGATTAGGCCTCACCTTCAAGGTTCTCTCTGAGGCTGGCACATGGGAATAAGGGAAGATGACAAATTCCTCAAAAACACCTCTTTGCAATCAAAACACAGGGTATCTTTAACCTAGCCAGACTTCAGGTAAATAATTCAAAACCAGAAGTGCTCACCCCAAAAGCCTTCTACAAACCAATTTCAGGCACTAGGCAGGATCAAAATATTTGCAGGACCAGATCACCACTCAATAAAAAATCAACAAACAAGAGTAATTAAATGGGGAGCACTGAATTTCAACATTAGGGTACACAAATAAACGTAACTCGAAGCATAGAGCTATTAAGCCAACCTCTGCTGTCCCACTTTAACAACCTGTGTACAATACACAGCAGACCACCAACTTGTTTTACAGAATTCAAGCTTCAACCACTGCTTAACACACCTCGAATGAGCAATAGAGACGGGCTGGAGAAACAAGTGACTGCTGTCCCCATGCTCCAACACACTTGCTCTGACTGCCCTCAGCCACCCACCATCTCTGAACGCACACGCTTGGGCAGGAACAGCTTCTCCACACACACTGTGTACTGGCTCAAGCAGAAAACCCTCACTCCTCCTCAGAGCACCCACACACACACGAGCCAGAAACCAGCCACCCGCTGAAAGGAGCAGAGATGCCTCTGCATGTTAAGCAGCATTTGGCATTTGCAACCCTGGACAAGGCACCATGGCAATGATGGCAGGCACTGAGACCAACTCCTCATTTCAAGCTGTGTGTACTTATCTGCGCCACTCTACTTTCAAAAGCTTCCATGACTATTTTCTAAACAGTTGCTGTTCTCTACAGCTGTAAAACAATCACTCTCTTGAAAGCAAACAAAAATTATGGACCTTTTGAGACAGGTCAAACAAGCACCTTGGCCTCAAACACAGGGTAGAAATTGTGACAAACAGTGCATTTACGAAGAAACATTTTAACATAGTAATTATGTGTGACAAGACAGAAGGAGTCCTTTCTTCCAGTAACTGCCATTTGCTTATTTTTAAGAAGATAATAAAAGTGGCATAATAAAACAAAATGCTTAAAAATTAAACCAAAGCCATTCTTTTTTCACTCAGATGCATAGAATGGTAAAGAAAAAGAACTATTTCAATCATTTCCTTAGTAATACACGTAATATTTAAATAGATTTAATAGTGCTGCTCCAAACCAATGAATTATGAGTTTAAAACCTATTAAAATGTAATGTTTTTTTCCTGAGCTGAGGGGAGAGAGATTTAAATTCACTGAATTTTAATATTTCAGCTTGAGCTGCAGGAGGTAGAGAAAGTCCAAATGAACTATTCCATCAGCACCATTCAAGCATGAACATTTTAATCAGTTTTACTTCCTTGGAGTTCTCCAACACAGTTTACGCTGTCATTCTGAAAGCACTTAACACAGAGGGTGTGAAAAACCACCAAGGCTTGTTATTGCCTTCACAATTGATGGCAAATAATTTTGCAGACTTCCTATCATTAAAATGTCACTGCTAAAAATTGAGGTTCAGCATTTCTTGTGCTAAACTGCATTTTCTTTGAACACCATCACATACCTGCTCTTAAGTTTTTGGTACATTTATCTCTCTCCATGTGATAAGCAGGCACACAAGCCTTCATTTCTGCCTTACTACCCAAATGCAGTTCAAAAACTATTATTTTAAACAGATAAAATTCTTAAAAAGTTACAAGTTAATTCCCTGGTTCCCTTATTAAAATGTAACCCCATTCACACAGCATGTTCCAATTGTAGAGTATAATGGATTAAAGAAAACAACCTCAACATTTCAAGAAAGATAGACAATTTATTAATACAGGAAATGAAAACATCATTCCTAATTAGATCATATTACTGATTCAAGGCTACGATTTGTGTGCTGCTCCAACAGTGCAATCTTGCAGATTCTAATATAAAAACACGGCAGCACGACACACAACGAGATCAACTCGTATGTATCACACTGCTCATCCTGGAACACCCAGCCTGGAAAGGAGCTCCGAATGTGCACTACAGACTGCCCTGAGCAAGAATGCTGCACCACACTGCCCATGGCAAACACCAGAGGTAGACTCTGGATGCTCCTGCAGCATGCTTATGATACACCCAGTTTGGGTTTAGTTTTTCTCACAGTATCTCTCCAGAAGATGATAGATGATATTTAACTTGTTTGAGCCCATCAACAGTTTTAAACTGAACATGACCTGTGAAAGAAGTCATTATAACTCTGTTTCATTCCATTAAACATAACTAGTTCATTGTCAGGAGAACAGGCAGTCTCTCTGGGTTCCAGGCTCACTTCAGTATTTTGCATTTAAACTGCACGGATCAGTGATTTGGTTCATTTACCAATGAAGATAGAATAATATTGCAAAGTTAAAAGGTGCTTCATCAGATTCCATTAAATCAGAGCACATTCATACAAAAATATATACATGTGAAACACAAAGAGAGATATGATCTGTGCACCTTCAATTCTTTTCCTTGTGCCACACTCCATTCTGGTAGCATGCACTTTTAACTCAAAGCCAGAGTTGCTCTGTTTGAACCAAGGGAGTTCAGCATGAGTGAGGTGAACCGAATTGGATGCCCACAAAACAAAGAGAGACTTAAGCTACAGTTTTATTCCCAAAACTCAAATACTCCTTCTGTTTTTGTCTGATACACAGTTCAATGGGTTAAACAAACATTGGAAGTTTTAAATACTGTAGGGTTAAAAGAACACAAACCCTGTCAGACTTACTAAACAGAAAATAATGTAAGACAACATAATCAGATACATTAAAAAGTCATGATTTCCAATTATGTTCTTTGTTTTATTTTTATTGGTATTCATTTTACAAAGTACAACAAGTCTTTTTTAGCCTCATGCTACATTTTCAGACTTTAAATCTCTCTAAGTGCAGACATAACACTGTTGTTGAATTTTTGCAATATGATCTAAAGCTTATTAGATAACTTGCATTCCTGTTTATTCCATTTAAAAAAAATTAATCTCTAAAAGACTGCATGTGATTATTTCACTTTAAACCTAATCAGTATTAAATTTCAATTCTTTTTAGCGTATTGCTCCTGTTTTTCTAAAATTAAAGAGGAGCACACAGTATTTCCTAAGCCATCATAAAACAGCTGAGTGAAAAAAGGCTCCCTTTTTAACAGAAAAACAAGGTAAAAATCAGGCTTGTGAGGGAGGCAAGGGCTGGCCAACTTTAATGCACAAACCTGAAGTGTGATAGTTTAGAGAAGTTTGAGACAATAGTATTTCAGCTGACATGTAAAGACAAACTCAGACAAGAAAAGAAGAGAAAATTTACTTCTGTCTGGTGGGGGGAAGACCAACAGAATTACTGCCAGGCTCCCAGACAAGTGTCTCATCTGTTTATTTTTACTCCGTGTGGTTTAGTGGTTCATGAAAGCAAGATAATTTAAATAACTAGTGTGTGATGGCCAGTATCTGTAACATCACACACTATACACTTGCTTCCTTTACTAGAACTCAAATTCCTTTTTGCAGTCTTTTTAATGCAAACACAAAGGTGAAGAACAAAAATGTGCCCAGGTAGACTATGAAGTATGCGTGTGCACATACACATAAAACCACAGATGCACCTATACACACACGCTACAAATGCCATGCAGCACACACTTATAAAAGCTTTAACAAAGAAGCCAACCTTTAGCTACTTACTTTATGCAAAGAATGTTAATAAAAGGCAATATTTTTGGTTAGGTAATGAAAACTAATTGGGGAATTATTCATTTCCCACTCTCCCCACTGTAGCGTAAAAGACATACAACAAATGTTATTTCATGATTCTACACGATGCGCTCTGATTCACCCCCTTCTTTCTAACAGGCACTTCAGAGGAAATAAGGGTTACTCTTTTCCATTTATAATTTCTAATTGACTACCAGTGCTTTCTTCTGGTCAGAGGTATACAAAATAGTTAGAAACAGACTATTAAAAACAAGCTACAATCAGACCGCTGCTCTAAACTACTGTCAGCAATGATCAGAAAGTCCTGATTTCCTTGTAAAAAGACAGAGGTATAATTGAGGCAATATCTTCACTTCAGATTGATTATTCGGCGACCCTTATCCACATCTTCATTCAGCAATTTGAATTTTAATGAAAGTAAATGGAATAATTAGCATTTCAAAGTGTGTTTGATACACTGAATAAAAAAAGAAAAATACTTTTATGTATAATCTACACACAAAAGAAAAAGCATTTGGGAGGACGAAGAAGATACGAAGTATAGTTGTAGTGTCTTCATTAGAATAACAAAAACAACTGCTTGCTTCAGCTGCATAATTATACAAGAGAATAATGTGTTATTAAGCTATGACTTCTCACCTTTATTTTATGTAGTGTGAACAGCCAGGGCTTTCATTGTTATGTCTGTCATCTCCAGTTATAAAATATAAACACTGTGGCTGCCCACACCTATAAAATCTCTGTACTGGGCTAACACCACTGTCAGTAAAGGTTTTACAAGTGGGGCTCCACGCACCTGTATTTACAGATGACTAAGGGCAGGACACCTATAAGCACAGTGGGGATGAGTTTTCCTGCTGTTGATTTTGGTTGTATGCTTGGGTGTTTTGGTTTCAGTGGGCTTGTTTTGGTTGGCTGGTTTTTTTTGTTATTTGTTTTAAGTAAGAGCTACTTTTTATGTTCAATTAAAAAATGTTTTTAATAGTCAGTCTCGAACCAACACCCAGAAAAATATGTGGACAGCAGGGATGTGAAAAAACATCTATCATATCAAGGGTACCTGTTACCATGGCTGCAGAAGCAGACTGGCAGGTGGTATGCAAAGGAAACAATGTTACTTAAATAGAACAACAACAAAAAATACTAATAAAAAAATTAAATAAAAAGCAAATACTGAGCCTGCTTGGGGAATAGATACAACACAGACATTAATTACCCCATTAGTCTTCTTGGCACAGTGCAAGCAAAAGTCTTCAGGTAGTAACCAGCTTTTATGAAGATCAAGCTACTGAACTTCACCACTGCCCACAACTTTTGCCCACCTGATGGAAATGAGTTCATGCAAGAGAGAAAGAAAAAGAAAAGCTGTTTACAAACACTATCAGAGCTAAAATGGAAAGACCACATACCCCAATGATTGCGTTCAGTTCTGCCATGGTCACTTGTTTGGCACGCTCCACAGCCTGCACCACTTGTTGCTGGTGCTATAAATGAAGATCAGAAACAGAATAAAATTATTTGCTTTCTAAATTATAAAGCACAGATTGTTACTCTTACTGTTTATATTTGCTCTTCTAAGACATGCAGGATCTGAAGTAACTGCTCTCTAACAGACAGTCACATTGCGTGTTGATCAGCAAAAATATATAGGCAAGGGGAGCATTTTTATTTTTATGCCATTACATGCTGAGAATTGCACCTTGGCTTCCCAAAGAGCTCTTTCACAACCTGGCTAAATGGGAAACTGTCTTCCTTTTGCCCATCGGCACAGTGTCCTTTTGAATTTAAATGCCATCTTCAAATGTAAACCTCTTTCCTTACAGCCATGGAAACTTTATGAATAAACCCCACCCAGTATTCTTTAAAGAAAGGTATGTATTTGCAACAAGCACATGGCAACCACATCACTGAAGAATATACAGATTCTCCTCCTAGGTACATTTCAAAGCAGCTCAGCCACAAGAAAAAAATTTAAAACGACATTCACAAATCTGTCAAACATGTGAAAGAGAACTAATTATTTCAATCTCCAACATGTAAATTTTAATAGCTTTAAAAAGTCCATCAAAAACACATGGTCTAATTAACAACACAGTTTACAAGCTCCAGCGGTTTTATCAGTTTGAGTGATACTGTATTCCCACAGTAAATTCAAAATTGCTCTATGTTGAAAGCTGACTGGTATTTATGTGAAAACATGAACTACAAACAAAATAAGGTTCTCATCTTGCAACCAGATCCATGCCTGTTCAGACCTCCACCAGTGGCAAATTAATCTTCACAGGGAGCCTCGCAGAATCAGGGTGACACAGAACAAATAGGTGCAGGGAGGGGTCATGGAGAACTGCGAGTAGGTTGTGTGATCTGCACTGAGAGCGAGATATCATTGATTTATAGCCACAGGTTGAACAGAAAAAGGAGGGAGGTCCTGACTATCTGGAGAGGTACAAAAACTGTAACAAGTTTTGCATCAAAACCAACATCCAGACGTTTTTTGGCACAACGTTTAAAGGAAAGGTTGAGAAGGTCCCTTTGAAGATTCAAGTCTGACCTCCCACGGCTGTGTGTATATGGGGCAGAATGGAGCCAAGGTACAGACCACTTGTACAGTAACACCTCCCCTGTGCATCCTTAGCAGAAACAAGAAGTTGCATAAAATAAAATGAGGATGCAAATCCTCAAGACCATGCAGGAATGAGGTGAAGAGCACCAGGACTCCCCAGGGAGCACCCCAAGCCCTACTGTGGGAGGTGCTTAAAAGGGGGCACTATAAGAAAGGATGCTGCTACTTCAGAGGCTTGGCAGGCTCAGATGTCACAACTCTCAGCATAACACACAAACAAAAATGGCATTTTCACTTACAAGCCCTCTTGCATAAAAGTCCTCAGGGTAAGGAAAAACGAACCTAAAAATCCACCCATATGTATGCCCTGTTTTCAGCCTGTACAGAGTTAATTTTTATGCAGCAGCCATGAATGAGGTTTGGGTGTGTCTGAGCTGTTCTATACCACTCCACCTATTGCTTCTGGGCAAAAATGAGGGACTCTTGGGCTTCCAGAAAAAAAGGCATTTGGCGCACGAAAGCATGGCAGCTGAAGGATCTGTCTTTCATTGGTTTTTGGTCCTGGGCTTGGTGAACAATTTTGCTTGTACGTCAGCCTCTCTCTGTACACTTTTGGTATTAGCATTGTTGCTGTTACTGTCTCTTTTCTTATCTCACTGCTGTTTCCAGAAATTTGTTCTTATCTCAACCCGTAATCTGGGACTTTTTTCTTCCCTGAAGGAAGGTGGTGGGGGAAGTGGCTGCGTTGTTTTCTTTTTAGTGGGAACACTAAACTGTCGAGTGCCATTCTTAACCAATGACACCAAGAAATTCTGATACCAGCTAAGAAAAACAGGTAAACGCAAGTAATGAAGGTCATGATTTAGAAACACTCCTGGAAGGAAGAAAATGGTTCTAGAGTTTGCTTGTTTAGAAGAAAGAATTACATAAAGGAAATGACTGAAGACCACCTAGAATACTGCTACTTTGTAGCTGTAAACAGAATTATAAAAGTTCCATTCAGAGTTTTGTAAAACTACATTGCCAATACAAACCAAATCTGCTACTTATAAGAAGACAATGTAAAGACTAAAAAGAAGGTTGAACATCAGCAAACATGTTCTTCGTATTCAAGAAAATAAAAACTAAAAATTAAAAATAAGTGTATCCCTGCCACAGATAACAAAAGAAAAGGAAATCATGATATTCAAGCACCAAGTTCCCGATAATGTGTTATCAGCTCCAGGTTATCACTGGTTAAGGACAGGTATAGCTTTCATTGATTATATAGCTGAAAGCCTGGTGACCCATGATTCTATATGCCAACAGGATGATTATAAAAATTACACCACTATTTTCTGGTTTCCATTGACACCATGGAATTTTTCATCAAGTCATTACAAAAAAAAAAATAAAAGAACCAAGCAGAGTTTTTAAAATATTTACTTTTTTAAACAAAAGCATTTACTGAGAAGTTTACAGTCATCTTCTATTTCTTACCATTTCACAGGTAATGTTTTTTGCATTGAGGTAAAAAAAGTTCTTGTATACATGAGTGTACTATTTCAACATCAATTTACTTAAATCCTGTTCACAGGAGAAGAAAAATCTTCTAAGGCATCTACAAAAGCTGGCCTAAACCTATCAAAATTATTGTAGAAATTACTTCATTTTGCATCCAGGATTTGGAAAATAAGTCAACTCCACATGAGCTAGAGTGTTTTCTGTTCCCTTACAGCAAACACATAAAGAATAGCTCTCAGAAAAATTTGGAGAAAATGTTGTTTCATTCTTAGGTCAGAGGAAGAGAAGGTGAAGGGATGGACTACCAAAACCTCACTTTCAGATTTCTGGCCGAGCAGCCACACAATCCATCTTTCATTGATTCTAATACGTTTGGGATCAAGACTTCACAGAGAGGAGAAAACCCAAGGACTTAGTTACATTGAACCTATATTAGGTGAAGTAGAGACAATTAAAACTCTCCCACTGCTAGCTGCTTTAACATTGATTTAATCTTCAGCGACTTTGTATGCGAAAGACTCAAATAGATGGTATGTAATTAGCCTTTCCATCACTTCCAGCTCACTGCAGCAACTGAGGAGGCACCTCCTCAGCTCCCAAAAACACCCATGGGGGCATGCCTCGAGTGACCCTGGCACTAATTCAAATTACAGACAGAAACCACACACTTGAGTGAAAAAAGGCACAGGAAAGCCCACGCAGGGTTTGAAGAGCTGTCTGCTCACAGCCTTTCTGAAACTGGGGCAGGCTGGTGGTTCCATGTTACCAGCCATGGCTCTAGGAACAGGTGGGGATCTCTGCACGGAGAGAAGGAGCCCAGCTGGTTCCAGGGAACCACTGCAACCCAAAACCAAGGTGAGGGGCAGAAAGGCCAGGGGCCGCTGAAATGGTACCCAAGGATGGATGGTTCCAACAGCTGCCATGTGCCTGAGCCCCTCCTGGGCCAGCACACCAGTAACAAGCAGCCTTATGTTAAAAGCAGAACTCATCTGCCTGTCCAGCAAGTGATCATGTAATGATGCACAACCAAACAAAAACAGCAACAACAAAAAAAGGTTACTTTTTCTCCAACCAAATACAGGCACAGGGTTGCAACTTTCACACACGTTTAATGGTAGCCTTCCTCTATACACACAAGCAAAAGACAGATCTAGGGTTTTCTCAGTCCTAGGAAAACAGTATTTTGCACTCATTTAGCATGCCAGAGCAATAAGCTCAATACCCTGCCCCACCTGTCATGCAGACTAGTACTGTTTCTCCTTTCTAACTTCCCCTCTTGTTTCTTCTCCCCTTTTTGCATTCAGTAATGAGCGGTGTGTCTGTACTTGCTTAGTTTTGGAAAATCACTTCTTTTAAGTCTCACAGTGGGTAGCAACAGCTAGAGAGACCACAGGAAGAACCTAGGCTTTTTCACCACTACATTGTCTCACCACACAGCTGTCACCTAGCCGTGGCTTATGCACAGGCACTGCAACATGGTGGAAAATTCTCGGGCTTTTTATACCATGTCAGAGCTCTTCACAACTCCCAATGACAGGGGAGCTGTGCTGACAGCAAGTGAGCGCCAAAATTCCCCCAGGCGTGGACACAATTATACTGGTGTTAAAAACCCCTAATTACAGCCTGTCTTCAGGATCGCCACCAATATCCAAAGCAGAACTCACAGAAAAATTTGCTTTGAAGAAGCAAGCAGCCTCTGCTATTCCTTACTTGTATTATTCTGTTGTTACACGTTTAGAGAAAGTACAGGTCTTGCTTAAGAACTGCAGCACTGCCCTTCTTGGAAGCCTTATCTAGAGACAGCATAATGAGACAAGGCCATGCCAAAAATGCTAGTGAGAATTGGAATGCAAATACACATTTACCGTGTACTACAGCACACACTGTAAAAGCTAGAAGGCAGAAGCTGGGTCGCTGCATCCAGGCACCACAACTTAGACAAGATATAATAACTACTTCAGAAAAATATAAGAGCATTATTAGCAATATATGCATAAATTGCTAATAAGATGCATTCCTTGGCAGAAGAATTACAGATCTCTCAGTGTTTCCCTGTATTTACCATTTAGTTCTAGTCTAGGCAAGTCTAAGATGGAGGCAAATAATTCTGTCTTCTCAAACTCACATCTCAGACCAAAAGCTATTTCCTCTTGATCATTATGTAAGAACTCCTGCTCTGCTTCTACATAATGGATCTCACACTCCTCATTCAAATTTACTGGACTTTAGTTAAACCTCTAGGGAAAGTATGTACAAAGCAGAGCAAGGATATTATGGCCCACATCAATCTCTTAGAAGGAAAACCATCAACTGATATCAAAATGTTTGAAAAGAGAAGACTCCAAGCAGAATTTCTTTGGATGTTTGTTTACATGTATGCATGCCAGTGTTTGGCATTTTATTATACTAGTAAGTGTATCTGACCTCCTTAATGTGCACAGGGAATTGCAGATGCCTGTTAAAAAACAATTCATCTAGCTTGTTATTAGCTAGTTCAGTGGTGGTTGGAAGGGAAAGTGAACCTCCCAAAAAAGTTTATTACAGCGTCCTTCAGCCTTACAAAATGCTTACATTGAGGCACGTAACGGGGATCAATCCTTGCTCCTCAAGCAGCTTTTACAAGCAGTGCTGAGCTCCAAGTTGCCACAACTACAGCATCTGCTGTATATCAGCCAGCTTGCATGTGTTTCATGTATATAAACACAAGACAGTCTTTACTCAAAAGAAGGTAACTGTGATATATATCTCCAGACACTCTGAAGAAATGCCACTAGACAACACTTGAGGTCATTCGGCACTTCGCCCACAATGATAGCCAAAGGCTGCAACCAGCCAGTCATACCACCTTGAGCAGACAGGAACCAGACCCAGCCTGAAAGCCACAGGGTTGTGAAAGTGTCATACTCTGCTGAAGCTGGTAAATTCAGATGAGAAGTGTCAACTAGCAGAGGTACTGTCTACGGCTACAGACACAAAATTAATTGCACTGTACTGGCTAGGTCATTCAAGCATGGGAACACTGAACTATCTACCAAGTGCAGCAGATCAAAACTAAGTTAACTGAATGACCACAACCCCCTCTTGCAGGCGCCCCTTTCATCTTATGCAATAGAAACTACTTTCAGCACACCGGTATCTCACAATATCACAGAGGTGGAAAATGACTGCTGCAACAGAGGAAACCCAAATCCACAACAGAAATTGAACACATACTGCCCTAAGGTGCATCTCATTTCTGACCACAGAATCACTCTTTCCTACGAAAATGGAAAGCTTTTATTTCTTAGTGTTGTTTTTTACAGTCTGCCTAAGCTGGAATAAATGTAAAAGCAAGGTACCAGTTGACTGTGTTTTTAGGCAGATTAGAAATTTTGTTTTAAATATATGCTTAGATGATGTACAGCACAATAAAACTGACTGAGGCCTGGAGAACTTACTGAATATTTTACTGGACTGCCCCCAGAAACAAAGCAGACAGTAGTACACAGTAGGGTGATGTATTATAAATCCATCCTTTTCACAAGATCTCTAGTGATTTTGCCCACCATTTCTTACTTCTAAGTGAGTTATCACAAGCCATTGATTCCTTACAAAGTTAACAAGCAATAAGACAAGTTAACCTGGTGCTATTATGAGGCAATAATGTTGCCATCAGTGCATGCAACCACTGTATTTTGTTCATTTTTCCCTCAGGCACAATATTAAGAAGGCTGATCACATTTTTCAGCCACTATTCCACAATTAGACTGTATGTAAAACGCATAAACAGCAAAAGCATGCTGCAATTCAATTCTATATTAATCTGGATGATGAAATAAAGAGACTTTCATTAAGACACTAACATTTTAAAGACAAAAATTAGAGAGAAACCAAGACTATCAGCATACTCAAACCTGAAGCTCAGCTCTCTTTTGACACATCAATGTATGCCAATATAGATATCGAAATATGTATTCTTATTAGAAGAAGTTAATCAATCCTCAAGATTTTCCTAAATCCATTACAAAAACAAGTCACTGCCAGTTGCACTGCCAAGACACATGAAAAGCTATTTTATGCTTCCCCTCTCAATCCTTCCCTGCTGTGTATATACGGTATCTCTGCACAGCAAATAAAACCATGTAACTACACCTATAGAGACTCTGAGGCAGTCAAAGTACAAAACAGCTACTTGTTTTAGATCTGTGCAAGACTTTAATTCTGGTCTTTCAGCAATGGAGCAAGAACATTACACATCTTTTAGTTTCCACAACTCCATCTTAATAAGCAGAGAGTATAGTGGCAGTCACCAATACTGTCAGCTTCTAGCTTTGATGGCATTATTCCTGTTTCAAACACATACAGATACACACACGTGGCACACACAAAGCTCATTACCTGAAAAGCAACATGGAGCACACAGCCTCTCATTTGCAGCCAGCTGAGCAGCTCCCTTGAAAAGCACTGGTATTTTATGCAATAAGTGAAAAGCCACGACAAAGTCACACTGTGCTCTCAGATGCAATACACAAAAATACACCTTCCAATTCTGTCTTCACAGCTACACATTGTACTGAAAGGAAACCATGTGCTTAATTGATGCACACTAACCTGCACCAGATCCCTGTCTCCAGCCCCTTTCCTTCAGACGGGTGGACAAGGGAAGCCATAAGGCACCCAAGGTCTCCTTTAATGAAGCACACTTCCTATTTACTTAACACACAGCAGTTGCTCAGAAGCTTCCTCATATGCTCCCATCAACTCCCCCAAATCCCAGTGCCTCTTAAATTATCTACAATGCACTCACAATAATACTAGCAAATCATAATTTGGAGAAAACTAATGGTTAGAGAAATTAGCTCACAGTGAGTTTCAATTTTCTGTTTATATTCCCCAAATACACAAAAACATAAAAGGATTTAAGGTAGCAAGTAATCAGGTTTTCAGAGAGAGAAAAAAGCCAACATAAAAGCTGTGTTTCTATGCCTGCTGTGTTGAACATCATTATTCATGTACCAAAGCCGAAGTTTCTGCCGAACTTTAATGTTCATTGCCAAGGATGTAGCACAAATTATGCCTTTCTAGCATTTTTGCAAGCTGTCTTTGATTTCAGACCCACAAAACCGTAATTGCAAGAGAAACTATATTGTACATTGAAGAAAAATATTTAAACTAAAATTCTGCTTTGACATTACAACACATTCCATTTCATAAATATATTTAAATGATATTATAATAGGCTTGAAGAAGATAATGATGTTAAAGTGATAACAGCACAATGGAAAGTTATCTGCAAGTGCCAAGAGATTCATAAGGAAACACTCCTAACACAAAGTCCCACCTCCGTGATAGATACAGTGACGCAGTTGTTTATATCAGAAGCAGCACAAATGACTACCTACCTCTTGGGACAGGAAGGGAATGACTTGTGCACATATAGCATTCAGCCTCTTGACAATTTCTGCCTGCAAGTCACAAGAAAAAAGAAGTTCAATTACATAAATGCGACTGTCACCCATTAACCCTAGAGAGACATTAGTTTGGTTTTTTTCAACTCTGGCCATCCTCTGGCCCAGAGATGTCCTCAAAATAACAAAAGTGTTTGCACATGGATCCAAATGTACTTAGGAAGCTAGTAATTTCTGGATAAAATGTTTTCCTTAAAAACCACTATTTAGAACTGATACAAAGAGTAATTAATTTTGGTTACACAATCACAGGAATTTGAAGAACAGACTCTTCAGGAGATGCAAAAGATAAACAAAATTCTGTGTATCAAACTGAACTCTCTCCTACAACGCAAAAAGAAGGATCATTTCAAATAATAGCAATGCCATTGTAAGCAAAGCAAACAAATACACCATTTACTTGTAACAGTACATATCGTGAGAACATTAGCATTGAAATATATAACCTTACTGATAATCATTCTACCATACATTTCAGAAAGGAATACTGCAGTCTTGCAACATACTTATGCTGTTATCTATTCTCCTGGTTAGTAGTAGCTACTTTCATGTGGCAGCTGTAAATACAAATTAGTAATACACGCTTTATTTTCATACCAGAGATCAATTCTTATTCTCTGTATTTAATCTGAAAATATCAATAGAGACAGAGAAGATCTGCTTAGATAACACAAGAATTACAGCTCCAGAAGCAGAATATTCAAAGCCACACAGACTTCCCTATCATAAATCATAATTTTCTTACAATAAATTCTAACCAGGATCAGTTTCTCATTTTACAATCGGATAGAACGCTTTTCCTTTTGCAAAGTCACGAATCATGTGACAAAGACATACTAACATGCAATTTAGCATTCCTTCTTCTAAAAGCAAACCTTCCAGCCTTTTAGCTATACTGTCTTTTCAATGGCAAACACTTGGAAAAGAATGTGTAGATCAGAAAAGGCACACAAGTAGCAGTAAATAGTCAGAAGTTCATATAAAATAAATCTGAGTTCAAGGTATATTATAGTTAGAGAGCTATGTAACCAGCAGACATGGTTTGCAAGAGGTAAGAGCACATGTGAAACTAACTCTGCCCCCTTGTGCATACTGTGCGATACACATGAGTTAATACATGCTATTTTGGAATACAACTTCTTCCATTCTCTGAAATCCATCCAGATTCCCATATGCTACTTATATAGCAATTTCTATGTTAAACTGTCCTTGTACCTCCCCACTGTTTATGCAAGTCCTCATTTGATTAAATTTATGCATTTTCATAATTTTTTTGTATTTGTCTACTACATCTTTTCTTTCTACTCAGCAGCATAGGTACCTTACAGGATACTTTATAATATGCTCTGTTCAAACAAAAATCTAAATTATCCACAAATTTAAAATTCACCTATAATATCAGATATCCCACAAGGCAAAACTTAAATATTCCTTTAAACAGACAGCATTCACTACACTAGTTGACAAGGAATTTTAATAACTGCTTGTTACACAGAGCAGCACAGGGAGCGACAAGTTATGTGCACCTAAGCTTCAGCCAGAAAGGCTACACAATCCAATACAGCATTATTTGATTAAGGAAATGTAGACTGTAATACAAGGCACAGCTGTAAAGTACTTGTTCTTAGTGGTTCAAGCACCTTTAATCTAGTCATTTCCAAATTTTGCGTTCCAGCCACACTGCTATTTTTTTTGCAGAAATTTCCAGAGTGCCCAAAAGCTAGAGAGAAAACTACACACTTTATTTTCCACATGAGCAGAGAATTCCCAAGTGCCCCTGTCTTGGCATAAGCTGGAGCCACTCTGACCTTGCTATTTAACATACGTATGTGCCTTCATAAAAAAACAGGCAGATCATGCTTTCTTCTGCTGCAAAACAACTTGGCCTCATCTTTAAAATGCCTGTCACAACCTTCCCCTGCACAGCTCCATGGGGGTAGCCTTTCAAAAACCACTCTTCTACCTCAGCTACATTAGCTGGATACCTTTACTGCTCTGCTGCTAAGGAGCTGAGAACAAAACCAGCTTCAGCGCCATGCAGGAGCTCAGCATCTTATTTTTAAAAGTTTGTAGATTCATAGATTTTAAGGCCAGAAGGGACTGTTACAATTGTCTTATCTGACCTCCTGGGTAACAGGATGTAAACTTCACCGGCTTCTCCATCAAACCTGTAAATTACCATTCAGCTAGAATATAAATATAGCTTAGTCAACAAAAATAATTTCATTCCATTCACTTTGAGGCATTTCTTCTCAATTAAAGTACTCAATCATAGATATTGCAAGTTATTCCAGTTATGACGCTTTTCTTTTTATCACTTCTCTCCCCTCTCCCCAACAGAAGTATGCCTCTCTTCTACCACTCTTCTGGCCAAAATGTGGCTGAAATATATTTGCACAGTATTTATACAAAAATTCACCTCTGGCAGATTCTGAACCTGGGGAATGTTCAACTAAAAATAGTTTTCTAAAAAGCTGTAAGTAACTGAAAACAGGTGGCTGAATATACACAGTTACACAACTGCAATAAATCTCTTGATATCAATCCCACTGGAGTGCAGAACGAGTCCTTTCATGCTGCATGCAGGGAAGTGAGCTGATGGAGACAGCATCCAGCTCAGCCTAAGGAGAAGAAAAAGAGCTAAAACAGCTTCAAGTGATGTTGAAACATTCCTCAGCAGCATTTCTCTGCTAGGCTGGTCACAACAAAGCCGAAAAGCCCTTGCTATGCCGAAGTGTTTGCATTTTTTCCTTATTAAGACAGTCATCACTTTCCCTAACAAAGAGCATCCCCAGCTGCATGGTTGTGCATACAGTTACGTTTTATCATCCTCCAAACTCGGGCAGCAAGGAGACAGCCCAGCTGAGCAGCAGCAGGCTGCAGAGACACAGCATGACTGAGGCACGGACTGCCTATCTTTGGAGACCACATGCAGTCTGAAGGCATGAAGGAAAACACTGCCTACATGCACAAATGATAGGAAGGTACACGTTCTGCACCAAGAAAAGTCTCACACCAGACATTTTCACACAGTAAATATGAAGCACACTCTGTCTCAATACTGCAACTGTTTCGACAATTAACTGCAGGAGATAATGCCACAGCAGCAGGCTTGATTGTCTTCCACAAAAGATACAAGAGAAAGGAGTTAGCTGCCAGAAGCTAGTTGAGTGGGCTTCTTGAGATGCTGCCCTGAAGCCTGAACGTGTAGGTACTGATGACATAGATTAGCATCTCAGTAGACCTATTCCTAGTACCCCTGAAGGAAACCTGGAAACTCATTCTTGTTTGCCTAAGCTACAAACTCTGACACAAGGCAAAGCACAACTCCATATTTCTACTCACACGCTTTTTAAAAAACCTACATTTTAACAACAGTTTAGGACTTTTTTTTCTGTTAGGCATCACATCAATGGGTTTTTCATGATCAGTCTAACTGCCAGGAGAAGGAAAAAGTATAATTTCATAAAACCAGGCATCCAATTCCTCACATGAAAAGTGAAAGTTGCCTCGGAAACATGGTTGCTTCCACAGTCATCTAATTTTACCTCTTTTGTCCCACAGGACCAGGCTTTAGAGAGGCTTCATTTATTTAGAGGCCCTTCCACTGGCTTCAGCTATCAGCCAGAAACGCTGTGGACACACACACTTCTAATGGCCTATGTTTTGAAACCAAGTCTAATCTGATGGCACAGTGCCCAAACTCCTTTTCCAGCACAGCCATTAAAGGATGTAGGTTATTGCTGTTGTCACCATTGATATTTGTCATTGTAATGTAATTAGGGCCCTAAAATGATGCATTACAGCCCTTGGCACAGCTTCTATTAAAATCTTTTCTTCTGCTCACTGAACTGCGACCTGCTTTCTGATGAATAACAGACAGACAGCTTTAGGGTGAGGAACAGATTCATCAAAGTAGTATTTTCCAGCTCTGGAAATAAAATAAATAAATAAATGAGTAAGAGGGCAACCTAAAAAGAAAAACATCAGGAGGGGTGAGGGGGAAGGAAAGCAAACAGCATACTTGAATTTCATCTGACCACTTGAAATTCTGATTGCATCTAATGACTCTTTCTTAGGACAATATATTGCCAGCCTGTGAATCACATGGTTAATCAGGGCTCTAATCTGCTATCCATCAGCCTATGCCAGCACTGTAAATTCCAATTACATTTATAGGTTATGTGGGTCATGCATTCCTGAACAACTATATTCACAGATATCCCATGTAAACTGGCACATTTTCTGAAATGCTGTTGTTAGTGTTACTGAATGTTATAATACTATTCAAAGCTTTATGAAAGCTCCTGATAAACAACTGCTAAATTATTGCCTGTGGATACAGCATAACGCTCTGAAATAGCATTAATGGCCCAATAAAATGGTAACTGTTCATGCCAAAATATAAAAAAGATAGCTTTTGCTGCCACAGTTTGTCAAATCTGTTAACAAACACCGACATTTCTATTACTCCTTTCTCTGAACACAGAAGATGCTTGGTTTTGCATAAAAACACGCCAGCATGGAACCAGAAAAGATGAAGGAAAGGCAGAAAGGAAAGGCTTGGGCTCGAATCACCTTTTGGCTTATGTAATGCAAGCTTGTATTGTTCACATCCTTTGGGAGACACCCAC
The DNA here is from genome assembly GCF_052056855.1 of Sturnus vulgaris. Lineage (NCBI taxonomy): Eukaryota > Metazoa > Chordata > Aves > Passeriformes > Sturnidae > Sturnus > Sturnus vulgaris. Next base: position 45,737,620 of record NC_142283.1, read on the forward strand.
TAGACCCTGTTTTTAAAATTTTGATCTCTCCTCATAGCCACTTATGAGACATCATTTTTTAAAAGATAAAGATTAAATATTTATTAACTACAACGTTAACTTTTTTCTTTTTTTTCAGCATGTAAAGAGATGATAATAAAATCACTGTGCCAGAATCTGTTCCCAGTGGAAGTTATGAGGACCCGTATCAGCTAACAATCCTCCCAGCATTGTTGCAGGGATTCAGCACAACAGCAAAAGCTTATGTTTCTGATTCAGAGAATGAAATCTTTTTGACCTGACAGTTAAATGGTACTTTATCTCCTAAATGCACCCAAAAAACTTGGCACCTTAAGTTCACAAGTGCCTATAAAGAGTTCTGAAAATTGTTAAAAGATAAGTATGTAGACAAGACTGTACCTTAGGCCACATGAGATGGCCCAGTCTGTGAAGGGGGCTTAGTAAAGCTGGTTTTTGGAGCACAACCATGGCTCCACAGCTATCAGTTGTAGGAAAAGAGGAGCATGTGATGGACCATTAGACTCCTAAATCCCTTTCAGGATGGAAACATAATGGTTTAATTCAATTTACCCTTGCCACACACAGCTAAAATAGGACATAAGCACTCAGTTAAATATGTTCAAGTGCCTTAATTAGCATTTTAGCATATGTCCAAATTCTTAGCACTGATGGAGATTAAAAAAGAAGCAAGAGTCATATAAACTCAGATACTAAAGTATTCAGAAATGTTTTAACAGATACGGAGTTCAGAATAAATTTGTTGCACAAAAATATCTGTTTGCACTCCCCTTTTCCTGGGAAAAAAAACCATAAATGATTCTGTGGAAAAAAAGAAAATTGGGATTTTATTTATAGCACATAAACTTTGGGAAAATATTTCCACTATATTTCACAAAGTTCCATGGTTATTACAATTATAAAAAATTGCCGGTAAAGAATTACCACTGGAGGCTCTAGGTTTGTCAGTGGAATGGAAACAAAACTACTATATATGTATTGTTGAAATAAACCAGAATAATAAAACATTATTGGGAAACCCATTTCAGCAGCCAGTAGGAAGAAGAATATATGCAATTACGCTTTCAGAAAAATAATCTGCAACAACCGTTATTTCAGGTTTAATTTGTTCTACACAATGCAGCCTTTGCCAAAAAGATCAATCTAGTTTATTAAGTGCTTACCAAGAACACATGCACACACCCTAAACAAGCATTTCACAAATTAGTGAGAACAAAAAAACATTATTACACTGTATGAAACATATCATGATTCTGAATAAAGCAAGCAAAAAAGCTAATCTTAGTATTTCACAGAAAATTAACTCTTCATTCATAAAGAAGAATGTGTTTTGTTTTAATCACAGACTTTTGTCTGGAAGTGCTTACTCCAGTTCTACAGAACTGGAGGAAATACTACAAGGCTTGAATATGTAATTTCTCTTCAGCCCTGAAGGAATCATGTTTGAAAACCAAGACACAAAGAACCTAGCCTTGTAGTCAAAGCAAGTGGAGGGAAAAGACCTCCTTACCTTCTGTGGTAAGAGGGATACTAAACAAAAAAGATCATCCTCACTAAGCCAATTGCTGATGTTTAGGAGACACATTTTGAGCAATGCACATACCATCTGAATGTAACCACCACCACCACCAGACTGCCAAATAACCACAGGTACCATTCTCCACCTCACTGTTCTACCAACTTTTTTAACAAACATCCCAGATAAGCTCATAAGGTGATGTAACCTTCCCTTTGCAAGTTAATTTAGTGTTTTGTAAATTAATTTAGTTGCCTATTTTGCAAAAAATACTACAAACAGCAGCATAAGCAATAAATTGGAGTGGCAGATTTCTCTAAATCAATTTGCTAATGTACATACCACTCTGTGAGCTGCTGAAGTGAATTGATAAGACACAGCTGTTATTTAATGTCTCAAGAATCACATGTAGCTGAACTGAGCACAAAAGGATAAATCCTGAATCATTCATGATTAGAACAATAAAAAGCAATTCAAGTTGGGTGACTTATAAACATGCATCAAGCCTGTCACCTGATGAAGTCGATGGGTTTTTGTTAATATCAACTTAGATCAGCAAGTAGGGAAACAGAAATGCACAGCCTGGAGATTCCCAAAGCTCTTCAGTTGCTCAGGCAGGCACGAAGCTGCATCCTTGCCCTGCCCTGACACATGTACCTGCAGAGCATCCAGAAAAAGGGCTGCAAGTGGAACTTAAAATGACAAAGACTGGCTTCAATTTCCCTTCCTCAAAGGCTGCAGGAAACACTTGCTGAAAAATCAGACAGAAATGAGTAAAAGGACACTGCCACAGGAAATATTGTTTCTGTCAGTATAGCTTTGAAGTCCTCTTTAAGGTACTATGCCTTCAACTACAAGCAATCCTCAGCATTTCACAGCAATACTTTTTTGTGAAATATGTCCTCATTACATAGGGATGAGAAGTTTCCATCACTCTCTACCAATTTTTTTAACTGCCACTTCACAGTTAAAAAAAAAACACAGAAAAAGCAATGTTTTAAGCTTACAGACCTATGGCACCACACTAACGCAGCTTCCGCTTGAAGTTCCGCATTTTGCATCTATCCCCTAGCTGCAATTAGGTCAGAATTTCACTTTTTAATCTTTCCCACAACTGCTGAAAGACAGCAGCACATGCACAATCTCTTCCTACTCAATTTCTGCCCTTCACACACTCTGCCAAAGAGTCTGGCCACAGTTCTGCACCTGCTGGAAATGGCATAAGCTTGTCTGAGCCTGTCCTGGCAGTTATATGCATACATTGGTTTTGGACTCCAGTTTTAATTTGGCTGGGGGAAGAAAAGTCTTTTATGTATTTATTTACATCACAGGCTTTTTATACTTTGTTTCACAGGGGCGACAGGAAAACTAGAAAGGAATTAGAAAAGAATACTGCAGATCAGTAGTTTCAATGTTTCATTATGGAAAATTAAACAAAGGGAAAAAAGATTGAGAGTGTAAGAACTTGCTCTCAGTAGGCCTGTGTTGAACTCGAGGTGGTGGGTGGCCTTAACTGCTCTGAAAAAATATTATGGGGCAAAATTTCACATAAAAGATGAAAATATCTAGCATTTTAATCTAAAAGAACCCATGCTTTTAAAATTTACATATATTGTGCTTCAAAAGAGGGTTCTGATTTTAAAAATAAGTTACCATAAAATAAACACTGCAGTAATTTTCCCACTACAAAACGGAACTGTCAATGTCTCCACTTCTGAGCCTTGCCAGAACTTCGCTTTCATCTGCAAATACATTTAAAGGAAGACTCAGAAATAGCTATAGGTACCTGTTATCCTTCATCCACTCTCTGTCTTATGGCTACACTGCTTACTCTGGAACAGCATGCTTCAAATGTTAACCACTTAGAAGCTGATACACTACCAGATTTGAAAACTGTGAAGTTTGTGAGAGATTTACACCTAAAAAGTTATACTTTACAGTCTTGACACTTGCAGAAAGCACTGCAACCAGTGGCAACAGATAACGGTCTGCCAAGAAAGAAAATTAAGTTTCTCCAGCAAGTATCGTGCTCTTACAGGTTTTAATGAACTACATAAAACCAATCAATAAACTGATAAAAGCAGCAATCAGAAGTCACCCATAAAAACAAGAAATATAATGTGACTGCTGAACTCAAGTTTATTTTCTTCCAAACTCATTGGGAAGCCAGGAATAAGTCCTTCTGCATCAGGAACAAGACTACTATTTCTCTTCCAACTTTGGTTTCTTCTGTTTACTTGCCTCAGCCCTGCAGTTTATGAAAGGTGGAGCCCACAGTTTGTCTGATTCACTGATAGTCATACTCTATTGTGTTTGTTTCCAGAAAAGAAAATATGAGGAATAAACACTGATCTATTTGGTGGATTTGTTAATTCCGTTTACAAGAATTCTCAGAGTGCTTGGAAACTGTACTGTGTATTATCTTCAGTCATTTACCTCTTCTTCCTACCCAGCAATTTCACAATACATAACAAATAGCAATCAATTAGATCAAGAAATAAAAAGTATTTATTTAAAGGAAACAGCATTTGAACTCATTTTCCATTACCATAAAAAATGAGCAATACTCAGATGCAATTTCTGCAGATTGACACAACACATTTTAGCATTTGAAACAATAGACAAAAATATTGCCCCTTTCAAGCCAATACAGAAAGGCACAATTTTAACATCGCTGAAAGAGATGAAAAAAGAGTGAAGTGAATTCTGTGGCAATGATATTATCAAGTTTCAATTTTGAATCCTTAAAAAGACAGAAATTCAAATAAGGCCTGTTACCCTCTCACATTTTAAACCAAGTTAAGTATGATACATGCTAATTCTTTCTCAAGATAAAGAAATTATTCATACTCTCTCAAATCGCTGGAATACAATGATCACAGGTGAAGCAGAGTATATTTAAGACACCTTTCTCCCTTTCTGATCTAAAGTTTTTTGTTTGTTAAATCAACTCACTACAAATGAAAGTTTACTAAAATACTAAGAGTGTATAAGTGGGACACATTTTCTTTTACTCCAAATTTAAATGCAAGTTTCAGCTTCAGGTGTTGGCTCATGATTTCCTCATGCTCAAGATGGCAATGCCACAGACCCAGAGAAGCACCAGCTGAAAACTTCCAGTACCCTGTAGGTAAGGGCAGCTTGTCACTAGGAGCTTACATCACGGATGACACAGCTAGTGAGGATCCCAATTCCCTTTCTCTGGAGCATGTTGCCCTGAGAGTACAAGAGACAGTGGCATGGAGCTGGGGAGCTGAGAAGAATATCCAACAAGACTGGACATTCCACACCTCACATATCTCTGCCACCACTCAGATGATAATGATTCCTACTTGTATTTTTTAAGTAAAAGACTTGCTGCAGCAACCAGCTCAACAGGAGGGGATTCCTGATGCAGCAGAATACTGCTTTCTGAAGAGGAACAACAAAAAAAAGACTGCAGTTCCAAATCCTGTTGAGAAGAAAATATTGATATGAATTGTCATTGCTCATAATTTCAATCATCATTCATCATAACTACCTCTGCCGAAAATAACCGAAAATTACTGTTCCACTTTCCGCATTTCTGCAATTAGGATTGCTTGCTGTTTTTCCTTCTACACGAAGGACAATGAAAGAATAGGTAATTTAAGCCTTTAACATGTGAATACCTAACAAGTGGTAGTTTCACTAGGGAAATACCTCTAAAATAATCAGGTAGTTTACAATTCTCTCTTTAGCCTTCCTAAGAAGACACATTTGCAAAGCAAAAGCTAAGACATTTGTAAGACATGCATGCTTAATATGTTCACAAAAATTCTCTTGTCCAAGACAGCTGGATACACTAAGTACATCTTGATGTTCAATTCATTTGCATGGCATTCCCCCAGTAAAACTCCTACCAGAACAGACAGAGTCTGAGTCAAACAACAACTAATGGCATTTATCTTTAAATTACATCAGCATTATTGAAGTTTTCACAGACTCTTCATCTAAAAGGGATTTCAACATAAAATAATTTATTGTAGAAAAGTAAATTTTAAGACAATGCCATAAAAACCAGAATAGGAGGATGGAGCAAGAACTCCTCTTCGGCTAGGAAATGTAGATTTCATGGAACATTTTCCAATGTGTAATTCCTGTGAGAACACCCTTTGTGGAGAGCTACTATGAACTGCATTAATTTCAGACAAATGCTCAAGACACACCATATGTTAAATGCGCTTTTCATAATACTACACCTACAAACTCTAATAAGAACATCTAGAACATGGAAAATACATCAAATGTAAGCAAACATAGGGGGTAAATATAGAGGGTAAATAACTCCCTAAACAGATTAACCATGTGATCAAAGCAGTTCTCCTTAAACAGGTTCTTATCAAAAGAAGCATCAGTCAGAGCATGACTCTTTCACAAAGCTCAACCAGTTTCACACCCATGATCCTCTACTGTAAATATGTCTGGGCTAGAAACATGGATTACACACTCACCAATTAAGATATACTAGGCAAAGAGGCTCTCCCTTACTCCAGCTACTCTTGCTTGCCCCATCCTTCTATTGATAACATTTTTGTGGGCATGTGATAAACTAAGCAATGAATTTATCCACATTAAAGCAGAGTCCACTTCCAAACGAAACAATTTGTTTTTTCAAAAACAAATGCCATCCCAGACCCAGTTTACCATAAGGCTGACTCAAATGCAGGATCACTCCTTTCATTACCACTGCCATTTTCTGCCTGCTCGAAGTGCACAGAAGACTTCAGTCCTAGACACACAAAATCTCCAAGATGAGATCTATTGTGAACACTCCTTTGAGTCAGAAAACAAAAGCACAGTTAAGGGAGTAGACCACAGCATACCTGTGAAGCTGCTCATCTTATTAGAGATACCAGTAGTTCTCTGGGCAAGACAAAGTTCCACTTCCTCCACTACACTACCAAGTCATATTGGTATCAGTCACAGCCTAAACTTTTCACCTCTCAGGTTAGTATCATGATTACTTCAACTAACATTTCAACTAGCCTTTAGAGTCACCTGTTAGATATCTGGTAAATCAAATCACCAATACCCAACTTCACAGTGAATTCAAAACAATAAATATTGCAACTTAGTGCAAATTGGTGGCAGACATAAATAGTCAGTACTGGTCAAATGAAGAAATTAAATACAGTAATCAAAACTGTGAAGAAAAACCCATACTCACAAATCAATGTATGTTTTTTCAGCTACAGCAGACCGAATGAGAGACAGCAAAACCACATTTTCATGACCTGTTTGTTATGGATTTAATGGATTTCTGGCTTTTTGACATGGAATAATTCTATGGTTTACCAAAATGCAGTCTCTGGGCTTGTTAATTTCATATTTAGCTCGCTAGGTCTGTAACCTTGCCACTCTTAATCAAAAAGGTTTCAGGCGAGCATTTACATGAAAAATACTCAAATTCAAATCCCAACATTTTTTACCCACAAAAATACACAAAGGTTGGGTACGTTCTGGTTTATGAAAAACTATGAATAGTTTGTGCATAGTTTTGCACAAACTATAATTATTCCTTTTTGTAATAGCAGCTTCTCATAACAATTAGAGACTTAGTTGTACTATTATGTTTGCATTAGAAATTTGCCAGAAATACAAGAAAGGAAACCTTAAAATTACTGAACTACCTACCCACAGTTTGCAAACCTGCTTATGTAAAATCATAATCTGTTTTCCACAAAAGAAGCAGAAAATGCTGGGAGGAGGATGGAAAATAGGTTTGATGACAAGCAGATAGCTCAGACTGTGCTTCCTTGGTGTGAGCTTCAGTGAAGATGAGAGTATGTTGGAAAATATCATACCTCAATATAAAGTGAAATCAGTTTAAAATTATTAATTTATTTATTGAAATGAGTCAATTTTCACTACTGTAACATACCAAGTGTGGGTGAAAGCAAGTGGAAGTGAGAAAACATTTATTTTTTATGTCACCAACAAGGGATACAATTACTTTTACCACCACAAGTATAACTTGTGCTCCTGAACACAAAACCAAAGTTGCCTTAAACTAGCTACAGAATAACCCAAATAGCGGGATAAATACTCAGCACAGTAGAACCGTGACAACTCTTCAGTTATTAAGACCTCAGCAAGTATGTTCAACAGTTAAAGCACACCTGTGTGTACTTCAGTCGTACTCTGAAATACCATCCACATGCACCAAACATCACTTTATCTTAACTCTGTACCTGTAAACAAAGTATTCCAAATAGATGCCATTTTTTCTGCAGTCTAAAGCAATACAAAATTATGCTCAATATCCACTGCAGAACTTGTGTAGGGCTCATGTGATATGGCTGTAAATCAGACTTTCTCCAGCTCTGCTGACTAACCTACAGTATACATGGAGAGATTTTATAGTTTTGTTAAATTCACAGCCATTCTACATCCAAAGTTAACTCCCTTCTGAGGGAGAGTAACCACAACAGGTAGAAGCAAACTGATGCTTGAATAGAGAAATACCTGTTTTATCACCTAAATCCATCTAAATGCTTCACCAAAGTGGAAAAGCAGAGCAGTGCTTTAGTGGAGAGAACTGAATATCAACCCTTTTTTTTTTAAATTGCCTTGAAGAGAGTCCTTAGACTAGTATTTCTTTTCAAAAGTTCCTCTTGCATTTACGCTCAAATTACATTTACAGCTTCTCTCATATAGGGTATTCATATACTGACGAGAGATGATGCACTCAAAGCTGTGGTCCCCAATACTGAATATGAAGCTGGTTTGCCTAATCTTTTGACATCTCACATTGTCATGACCTTCCTTCCTTCAACCTCTGCAACAAATAAATCAAGAAAGAGCCTTGAGGAATTAATTGTCTAGTGGGTAGATAAAAATACGATCATGGCTAAAAAGAGATTGGGAAACTAGCTATTTGAGAGCTACACCAAGATTCTGCCTTAGCCGAGATCTGTTCAGTTCCACATAGAACCACCCAGCACAGAAAAGTGTATCAAACCCTCTATATTCCCTAACTTTAACATGTCATATCTTGTACCAGAGAATCAAGATGCCATGGTGCTGCAACCACTGCATGTATAGCTATACATGAATTGTAAAATTCTGGTCACACAGACGGCATGAATACTATCACAAGGTAAGACATTTTGTTTTGTTTTTTTCCCCAAAAAGTTCCACCCCGGTAAAAAAGCAGTATTGCTGCTTTATTATTACCCTACTGTCTAAATGGAGGACAGAGGCTTAGAAGATAGACAGGCAAAATTCCTCAACACAAACCAAAGCACTGACTGCACTATCACTGAAAGTTACATTACTGGAACCTGTTAATTGCAGCTGGTATGGAAGATAGCAGAATTCACAAGGGAAACAAAAGGAGGACACAACTGTCGTGGGAAAGAGCACTCTGCCCCAAGCATACAGCCCTATTAGATAAACACAGACACTTCTAAGTGACTCCCATGTAATAGCATCTCACCTCCCATTTCTTAATACACTTCTCTCCAAACAATCCCCTGTGGTAAGGGCAGCGCTTCAGGAAACAATATTACTTCCACTTCCCAGACAGAGATCTGTAGCAGTGAAAGTCACAGGTGACGTCTCCAGAAGATATGTAATGGGATTTTTAGAAATGTCTTAGCAGAGTAGACATGTAATTCTGCAGAAAACTAGCAAGAGACAAATACTCAAGAGGATTTTCTACAATATCTAAGCACATGGGGGCTTCTACCCTTACTTATAACTATGTAGATGTAGCTTTGCATCCTAAAAGAAATACAGCACGTTACCAGAAAAATCCCAAACTACAGTCTTCAGCCTCTAGTCTCCCCACTCAGGAATGACACAATGCTGAAGTCACCAAAAGTGCATACAAGTTTCCATCTTCAGCACTGAAGCTACCCACTAACCCTGCTGAGTCTTTGGCTTAATAATATCAAGTTCTGTGACATACAGCTCACAACTCAGCCCTGCAAAAACCTTGTCCCTGCAACTCCCACAACTCAGTGCTACCCCAGCCATGTTCCCCAGAGAGCTGAGAATCTCTGCCAGCATTACTCACACATAAAATACAGCAGCAGCACATTAAAAAAGAGTGGAGATCAGACAGACTTCTGTGTAACAACTTAGTGGTTAAAGAGTTTAGTCAGACCGGTATATATATTACTTATATTCTTTCTTCTCTTTCCCTGTCTAACAGGCTTCTGTGAAAAGTGGAAATACTCCCAATTCTTCCTCTGGAGAAGGAAAGTCTCTTTTCCAGTCCCTGCTTAGAACTAATGTACATGAGAAAACACCACAGGCTAAACCATGTAAATAGGTTTTAGGCAGAGACTCTAACCCAGCACAACTCATTCAGCTGACCAGTCTTTCCAGGAGGGGCAGCACAGCATGCACCTCTCCTCTTTCAGCTTTACTGGACCATTAAGAATCTCACACAAACCAGAGCGTTTTGCACTGGTTCACCAGTCATCTTTCTGGGAGAGAAGAAACATGGCTCATGCAAATAGACAAAAAACCAGCTGAACTAAGATTAATCAAGAGTCCTGCCTTCTGCAGCTTTTTTGTTTAAGAAAAATCCATACCGTGCTCATACTTTGATACAAACATTAGGTACCACTCTTCAAAAAGTGATTCTCAAACTACCAAGCCAAGACAGCATGTCCTGACAGCACCAACTTTGGTGACTTCAAGCAATGAAAGATTTGAGACATTCCTGCAACTTCAACATTCCCCTATGGCATACACCCCATATGTGCTAGATCTTTTCGGTACCGTGCTGACTCACATGGCTTACAACACACACATCAAACATTTGTCTGCCCTTGTTCTGCAGCCCAGTGGTGCAAAAAGTGCCCACAGCATTGTTCCCATCTCGCTGCAGAGAGTAGTCAAAGTAGCTTATCCAAAGTCTCATGGGAATCCCTTGACAGCATACTCCAGAAACTTGCACAAGCTACCCTCCAAGCCCCAGATCCTGCCAGCTGCATCTCATCCACCTGAGAGCTTTCTGCCTTGCTTTACCTTAATACAGAGAGGCATTTCCTGTGTCTACAGATTTTCAGGCCCTCCAGGTCTGTCACAAGCTTAAAAGAAACAAACTCTTGACCCTTAACGCAGTGCATACTTACAGCTGCATTTTTCTTTCAAAATGTGTAAACTAAGATTATCCCAGGATTCTTTCACCTACACAAAGGGATGTTAAAAATCAAGGCTTCAGATGAAATACACACCTGAGTTCCAAGCACAAAAAGAGAGCTAGCAGCAACTAAACATTCCCTACACTCATAAGGCCTCTATGTCCATTTGACTGAAAGAATATTTGAAAAAAAAATGTTGCATATGCAAAGAAGCTAGACATTTGTATCTACAAAGAAAAGTCTTTTGTCTTTCCATAGAAAAAGGTTCTTCAGGTGTATAATAGCAAGGCTGCTAATGTCAGTTTAAAAAGCTTCTTGTATACATGCTTGAAAACTCATCCTCAAAGAAAATCCTACAACCACAGAAAGAAAAAAGCAACCACATGTATGCTCATGGGGCCCTCTTCTTGTACAGTCTTGTGGTGTTGCTGCTTTTTACATCTCTATATACATGATCAAACCTGAGAACAAATTTTATCCTTGGTAGATTGTGGGTTTAGAAAAAATGTCAGAAAGAAACCATGCCCCAGACACTTCTAGGATGTCACAGGCACACAATTGTAAGACCTTTTCTTATGCTGCCAACAACTGAAACAGGATGCATTTTTTGGTGTCACTAGTCTGCAGAGATAAACCAGGGACCTTCGGGGGCGGGGAGGGGGGGAAGAAAACTAACTGGTTTGTTACATACAAGATACAAATGGAAAATGTTCTATTTATGTTCTTCACATTTAAGACACATTATTAGCTTTGTTTTCCACCTCTAGAAAAAACTATATGAGATGCAAAGGAAGCAGGGTATCACTCTTGAATTAATTAAACCAAGAACTTATACACAATTTGCAATAAATACATAAAAAGCAATACTAAGATAAAAAGTTCTTTGGCATTTGGATGAAGTTGCCAAGGTTATTTCTTTAATATAGCAAATAAGCAGGAAAACCTCATCAGTGCTTGATTTTGCTGTTGTTGCAGATATTGTTTAGGATGAGACAAAAAGAAAACATACATCTTGCCACCAGAATTAGAAAGTACTGATAAAAACTGCAAATAAGCAACATGTTCAGACTGCAACAGCCTTCTGCAATTAGGACAGAAAGTCTACTGGTCAAATTGAGTGTAAGAATAGACAATCTATCCTTTGTTAACACACTGAGACAAGCATACAGAGAGCGTTTTATGTCCAAAGTCTTTCAAATTTTGTGTCATTCAAGACTGTGGATGTATATTTCAAGAATAGGTACCTACTTTGTACCTAGTCACATGCTCTACAAAATTACAGAAACCCAACATTAATGGTGTAGTAGCTGACTGTCTTTCACACATCAACACAGTGCCATCTGTCAAGGAGGGCACTAAGAAAGTGGATGGTTTTCATATGTAGTCAATGGTACTGCAGGGAAGTAGGAGATGTGAGATGAAAATCAATTAAACAGCTTCCTCCAAACATTACTTCTTCTTTGCCTTCTCCCTCAAATGGAAAAGTGTAAGTATTTTGGCCAGGTTTGGCCTTGCTCTCTTTTCTTTTCTTCTCCAAATGCTATCACAAGACCTCTGCTATTTCCAACTTCTATCTCCAAACACAATTAACAGAACAGCAGACAGGAGGACAGCTCAAGTATCTGTGGTGTTATATCTCCTGGTAACCTCTGGAGCATAAGGACAAAGGCAACTCCATAGCAGTTAAGGCACTGCTTGTAACACAGCAAACATGGGTTTGGAAGGAGTCCTCTTCCTTCCACAGCAAACACATATTCATTCAATATTCTCTAGTCATTCTCTAGACCTCTTGTCTAATAATGGATGTTAACTAACTGAATCTTAGATCATGCCCCATCACATACATATCACCACCATTTCAGTGAGAGGCACAGAAATGTTAGGAGACTTTTGGAAACAGCTGCAGAGCTCACAAACTCGCAGCCAGAGAAACTCCAGCTGGTAATTTGTCACATGCCCTAAATCAAAAATGGCCTCTGCCCTGGATCTGAGGTAAGCAAGCCTCTGGATAGGCATCAGCAGGTATCTAGAGCAGGAAACAGAACCAACAGCAACACTGACTTTTCTCTGCATATCCATGGTGCTTCATGAAGGACGAGTACTTAACTTTTGCCTCCTGCACCCACCATAAAAATCCAGTGGAAACTCACATCCCTCTTAACCAAAAACACAGTCTGGTTGGACTCAAACGCCTACATGGGTCCATGCTGCCACTGGCTTCTTGGCTATCAAGCAGTGATATGGTGGCTTGTCCACTTCAAACCTAACACAGGCTCTCCCCTTAGGCAGACAGGTGAAAACACATGGACAAGCACTGTCAGCCATTAAGTGTGCTCCCTACCCCAAGCTTTAGCTACTCTGCACTAATTGTTTCGTCTCCCTTGTACTTATTAATAGGAAAGTGTAATTGGAAAACAGCACTGTGTCTTCAAAAAAGAAGTCGAGAATCATTTCAGATACGAGGCATGGCTGAAAACTTCTCACCTCTGTAAAAGGGTAGAAAAGGAGAAAAGTGGCTATCTAAGAGAAAAACTTTACTCAAAGATTTCTCTATTTTCCCACTGGTTTTAAAAAGCAACATTTGAATTGCATGATAAATAGGAGAAATTGGTTTACCAGCACATATAAGTTACTGAGAAAGAGCAATTAACCAGATATCCAAATATTTTAATCTCGCAGCCCTGTTGTCTATCTCATTATAAGGAATATGCAAAAATGAAGATCCACCTCTCCTGCCAAGAAGCAAAAGGATTTGAGAAAGAAAGTGTTTTGATCACACTTTTTCTCTTTCTTAACCCCCAGCTAAAAGCTCACTCAAGTTTGTCTTATGAATAATTTTAAATAATACTATCAAGTTAACATGGTAAATGACAGCTTCAGCCTTGGAGCAGCAGTCAGTAATATCCTTTAACCCTGACTTTGCCAACTCTGAGGTCTGCACCATACCACAAGCGTTCTCCCACCCTCTACACGGATCTTACCACTGCACCAGTTCAGTGGGCTCCAGGTTACCTGCTCCTCCCTCATCCCCAGCTGAGCCTGTTGCTGGAACCCCATGGACACCCCTGAGTTCTGAGGAAACCAACACAACAGACACAGACTATGCCTTTTTGCTGTTGTTCCTGGTTTTAAAATTGTCAGTGTTAAATTTCAAAAACATTTGCTGTCACTGCCTGAAATACTTATTAAGTATTTGCAGAGAAGCATGTATTGGCCTTACTCTCATTTGTTGATTTAGGGTTCAAAGTAAGAAAAGACAAGGTTATGATCCCGTTTGCTCTCTGAAGCACTCTGCTGCTATAGTATATGTGCACCACGGGCTACACCTATATTGAAACACAGGGGATGTCTCAGCAGCAGCTTCATCACGCCCTCTCTATGGTGCTACTCCATCACTGGCTACTCAGTCCTAGAGCAATCACTTCTTCCTGGGGTAAGCTAGAACAGGGGCAGAGGAGGTTTTCCTCATTTGCAGTCTCCAAACAGCCAAGCCACATCCATAAGCAGACAGAATAACATAAAAGAGATTTACTATACTTTAGACAGAGGAAAGAGCAGTATCTTTAAAAATTAAATGCTCTCAGCAATCATATAGAGCATGCACACAGTATGTAATACATACCAAACAAAATCTAGAGGCAGGGCCTAGTGTTATGCAGATTATTTATAACATGAAGGCGACAAACTTTTATTTCTGCTCAATTGTGAGATATTCCACCAAGGTTTTTCAAGAAAACACAAGAAAAAAGAAAAGCACACATTCTCACTGCCAGTGTTTCACATCCCAAACGTAACAGTGAAAAGTTTTTCTCCTCTGAAGAATTTGCATCTCATGCAGCAAATGTCAAAAACCTCTGTCTGTGTAAGATTCTGCAGAGAAGTAATTTAAACAGACCAACTTAGAAGATCGCCACTCAAAACTATATTCCCTGTTTCCTTCTAACAGATGAAGTACTGTCACCACCATATCTCTGCCACCTTATGACATAAAATCTTAATAAGTTCCAGAAAGATTATTTATATATTTTCAGTTTGTTACTACTTTTCCTTAGGAGAGTACACCTCACGCATTTTCTGAGAGCAGGAAATTATGACAAAAAATTGTCCGCTGTATCTCATACTCAGCTCTATTGGCTATATCCTGATTCTTGGTATGTTTTACTCCTTACTTGCAAAAAAAAAAACCAAAAAAAAACAAAAACCCAAAAAACCCCCCAACAATTATGGAAGAAAGAAGAGAGAAATCTAAGAAGCCTGAGACATGAACAGTTCAGCAGCTTAGAAGAATCAGAATGGAAGTAAAAAGAACTCTAAACTTATAATGTTTATGTCATGATGTTCCAGTGACTGACATGATTTAACATTTGGAGTTGGCAATACAGCATACCATACAACTACATAACCATAAGGAGACCAATTCAAGTTTACTATGGGGACTATAACTTTGACTTGCCTGACATTTGCACATTTAAGTGTCTTAGCCATAACACCAATGTTCAATACCAGAGCATTATGTACCTGTCCTGTGCTAAGAAATATGATTTTTATGCCTAAATCCTATTCATATAGGCAAGAAAACACCATTTGGAGTTCTATTTATTATTTGTGACATATTTCAGTTATATTTTAAACCTATTATTTAAACAAAAGAAATACAGACACTTGCTTTCTATTAATATACCAAAACCATTTCTGCTGCACTGAACTACAGACACAGCCACCACTAAGACAAACAGTTATCAGGGGAAAAAATTTAGGCAAGTACTTGAAGTAGAATCACAATATAGACTGGGTTAGAAGAGACCTTAAAGCTCATCCAGTTCCACTCCCTCTACAGTTTCCACTAGGTACCACTGGTATTACCTTGAACCAAGACAAAACTTGTAAGAATACAGATAAACAGAAAGACAAATATTATTCTTAAAGCAAATTCATATTACTGCATTTTAAAATAAAGATTAATTTGTAACTTGAACATTCAGTTTCTGACACAGAACAGCATTTCTTGACTATACATAGGTTTGGCTTCCAGATACTCTTTTGTCACCGGCTAGTTAATTCAAGTATTGGTTTCTATAGCCCACGTTTCACATTATCATCTTTGTTCTGCTCCCACTGCACTGGCTGGATAAACACGTTTTCTGAAAGTCAGTGACAAGATGTACACAATCTGCAGACCACAAAGGTAACTTTTTTAACAATTACAATTGCACTGTTCGCAAACTTACCCACATTTTTGACAAGCTCCACTCTCTATTACATCCATAAATAGTACATAACAATTATCCATAAAAGAAAGACAAAAAAAGTAAGACCAAATTGGTAACTCTGAATTCTCCGTGTCTGACAGCCTCAATGTTAAATTTTCACCAGTTATAATGCACTAAGTCTACGGTATTCAATACGATTGACCAGTGTAAGCACCCCCTACACATTTTGTAACATAAAAAAAAAATCAGAATCTTAAGGAGCTAACAATGGCAATTATTTCACATGCCTGAATCCTTATGTTTGAAGTTATTTCCTTAACTGAGACAAGCAGCCAAACACTTTTAAACCAGCTCTACAATCAGCTCTGCAGTCTTAATTCTACTTTCCTAATGTCTATTTTGCGCAATGAAAGAGCTCCTCTAGGAAAACTGGTAATGAGATCAGCGAGTGTATAACTAAAACCTGCACCACAATGCACATACACAATAGGGCAGGATCAAGTTTACACAAATGCTGTAAAGCCTGGGCATCCCAGCAAAGCAATACTTCACTCTGAAATCTAACTACTAATTAATGTTTTTTCCCCATGCTGAATGACCTCAGCACTTCTTTTTTGCCCCTGGAAGGACAGCAGATCTCACTGCACAAAATGGTGCAAAAGCTATATACAAAATGGTGACGCAGCTTGTGTCTCTCGCTGGAGAGTAAATCCCGATTGTTCAGAAGGAGCCTTATGCCTTTGTCATATTTCCAGCCACACCGGATAACCCAAAGAGCAGTGGTGCCAGGCAGAAGGGAGCTTCTCACTGCAAAGGTACACATCACCTTTCTCCCTCCCTCTGCCTTCCCTCTCCTCTACCACTGCCCCAGAGGGGCTGGGCATTCTTACTAGAACACTCTTCCCTTACTGCAAGTTTCTTTCAATAAAATAAAAAAAAATACAAAAATGCAAGGATTTTTCATAAGGGAAACTGTTAGGTGACCATAACCACAGGGTCATCACTGGCCTCCTCTGTAATTGCAAGTCAGCCCATAAACCAATACAGTCAGTGAGGCAGCATCCTATCAATTAAAATCTTTCAAAGATAGAAAAATGCTTTTATGTTTAAGCACTGTAGAGCACAGCCTTTTGCCAGTCAAAACAGAACATATGTCTTAATTTAAACATTTGCTCAGCATGTTTTGTGCTACTTCCTGTGTCTTAAGCATCTGTCTGAATTTGCCTAAACAAGTGGGAGAAAACGACACTTTCCTTTGCTGATGAAC